>NC_041380.1:141112726-141265333 GCF_002162155.2 Triticum dicoccoides | reverse complement strand
GGGCCATAGGAGGGAGGCACACCAGTCCACAAAGGGGTGGCGCACCCCCCATAGGTAAGGAGGCCGAATTAGACTAGGAGAGGGGGCGGTGCCCCCCTTTCCTTCTCCCCCCTCTCTCTCTGTTCCACTTTCCCCCCTCCGTTAAAAGGAAAGGAGGGGGGTGAATCCTACTAGGAGCCCAAGTAGGATTCCTCCTACTTGGGCGCGCCTAGGGCCGACCTCCTCCCCCTTCCTCCTTTATATACGTGGGGGTGCCTACAACACACATCAATTGTTCCAAGCCGTGTGCGGCGCCTCCTCCATAGTTTACGCCTCCGGTCATATTCACGTAGTGCTTAGGCAAAGCCGTGCGCGGATCACTTCACCATCACCATCACCACGTCGTCGTGCTGATGAAACTCCCCCTTGACACTTTGCTGGATCAAGAGTTCGAGGGACGTCATCGAGCTGAACGTGTGCAGAACTCGGAGGTGCCATACGTTCGGTGCTTGATCGATCGGAACAAGAAGAAGTTTGACTACATCAACCGTGTTAACAAACGCTTCCACTTTCGGTCTACGAGGGTGCGTGGACACAATCTCCCCTTCTTGTTGCTATGCATCTCTGACGGTGTCCTGAACTAGGGGGTACTCACCACGTCATCTCCCGATCTATTAGATTGGGCCGAGGACCCCCATGGCCGTATACTCATGGGCCAGTTCGGACAGCTGCCGCATACAAGGAATATTCCACAAGACTTGGCGATCAAGACAAGGACTCCTCCCCACCGCGTATTCGGCTAGGACTCTTGTTATCCTAGTCCTCTGGTGCATTATATAAAACGAGGCCAGGCTAGTCGATAGATGATATATACAACAATCATACCATAGGCTAGCTTCTAGGGTTTAGCCTCCTTGATCTCGTGGTAGATCTACTCTTGTACTACCCATATCATCAATATTAATCAAGCAGGACGTAGGGTTTTACCTCCATCAAGAGGGCCCGAACCTGGGTAAAACATCGTATCCCCTGCCTCCTGTTACCATCCACCTTAGACGCACAGTTCGGGACCCCCTACCCGAGATCCGCCGGTTTTGACACCGACATTGGTGCTTTCATTGAGAGTTCCGCTGTGTGATCGACAAAAGGATCGATGGCTCGCCTGCAGATCAACTGCGACTTCGGCATCTTCGTCACCAGCTCGACTGGTCACCTTGGTTCGACCAAGAATTGCGCCCCGTGTTCGGATCACCATGTTCGGACGAGGGCCTTCATCAAACATCAACTCCGATCTCTATCAAGATCACGGAGGAATCATCTATGGAGCTCAGGGGCTCAACGTCAACATTGTCCTCAAGCGACCGTGCTATGTTTCCAAACAACGAACGCGTATCCACCGCCACCGCCTGCTCGAGCATCGCTTTAACGATCGCTTCGGTGGAATTGTGCGGAATCGAGTCTACAACAACCCTGGAAAATTTCGCCGAGTTCCGATGGAGGAATCTCTGGCAATCTATGATATACCGGAGCCCTGTCAAATCTGGACGGGAATCTGGATGAGTTTAGGGCATGGTGTCCAGCTTCTAGCTCGGACGTCCTTTGAAAGATCTAACCGTTGATTGGCTGCGGAATTCCTATATCTACCACCTCTCAAAATTTCAGCTTGATCCGACTGTCCAAACTCCGGGAACCTTCCGATTAGTGCATCACTTTCCGGATCTGTTTTCTGCGCGAAAACGAATCCGACCCGAGTTCGTCTTTTTTATGAACAGGATTTCGGACATCCCTTTTGAAGGAAGTTTTGTATGGAGTATTGTGTTTCGTTCCCGAACACATCTCACTAACTTTAAGATCTTTTGAACATGATCTTCAACATCATGCTGGTGTCAAATCAGTCCGGCAATATTACTCCACGGCTGCTGACCTGCGCTAGACACGTCGTCACTTTAGCCGAGCTCAACTTCTTCGGATCATCATCTCGGCAAGCCGAAAAAGAGTCCGGCATCGCGAAGGATAAATCATCATCAACATCGCCGCCCCACGGATTACACGAAGCGGGCATACCGGCATCGCCGCACGGTCGCTTCATCAAGCCGGCATCAACCACGTCACGACCTGCATCAACAGGGCCGCACTATTGCTTCTTCAAGGTGGTGTCCGTCACGCCGACCTGCTTCGACTCATCGGCTGACGTCGAGGCTTCGACATCTTGGCTGGACCGGGGGCTTCGCCATCTCTTCATCAACCTACTCCGGACACTTCGGCGTCACTAGCCGACCAGCTCCGTCACGTTAGCTGGGCCGAGGGCTTTGCCTCGGCGAGTCAACCTTTACCAGCATTGCCATGCCATGGTTTTATCGCCCATCAGGCAATGGGTGTGCGGAGCGAGTCCCAATTTTGGAAATCACCTTCCTTCGGATTGCTATAACAAATAAACCAGGTGCTATTAATCCCAGTATTTTTTGCTTGTTTGGGTTCATTTTTCCCAAGGAATTATTACTCTGGTTTGTCCATGATATGTACACAGGTCTATCAAATGGTGACCGCATTAATGACGGTCGCGTGGTGGTTCGATCAGTTTCCGTACATAGTCCAGCGAACGCCGCATCCGAAGCTCGGACCGACCTGTGAATTTAGGCTTTGCCATGCCTTTACTACATCACGCCGACGCCCTGCATCGACATTGAATGCGGCGCCAGGTCATATTTCTTCTATTCCTCACTTTGCATAAATTATTTATTATGCAACACATTTTTTTAATTATTATTATTACTATTATCTCCGGTTTGCACTATTTTTTGTGCACAGGAAAATGATCCGGGGACTTCGGCGTCAATCTGCCGGTCTGCATTGACCGTGCTATGTCACCACTTCGGCGTGTCGAGCTCTTCGCTCCGCCACCTCAGGACTAGCTTGGGGGATGGAACCTTGCCCCGCATCAAGCTCGGACCGCGTCATCAATACCGAACACATTAACCAGCTAAGTCGCTTTCATGCTCAAAGCTTTAATTTCTAACTTGTGTCCGGTTCGACCAAGCATTATACCTTTTTGGAAAAAAGTTGCTTGTAAAAAATTTCCTTGTCCAAACTTTGTTTGTGACACACAAATTCAAGGACCCAATTCACTTGGGGGCTTCATTTATGAAGCTTTTCCTCTTGCATATGATTATACTTGTACGACTTCGTTCCTTGTTCGTGTATTATGCCACAATATGCACCATATTGACTTAAGCGATTTGCAAGCTGGGTTGCCTCGCTCCTGTGTTTACCCCTACGTTCCCGATTGTTCGGCTAGGGAGTAAAGGGAGCACCTCTGCGATTGTCACGATCGGGTCAACCGAGCCGGACCTCAGACTGGGTGAAGCCGAAAGCTAGCGCTCTTATAGTTTTCAATGATGGTCGACACACAACGGAACTCATGAGTACAAAAAATCTATTGCACAAGTCTCATAATAACAATGAGCACCGAAGAAAGGTATCGGTGGGGGTACTATTTTCTTCGAAGATGCTTCTTACACTTCACGGTAATATAGCATAAGTTCCCTGAGCGTGCTTTGTCTGTTACAGCCTTATGGCCTGATTGCCTAGTTATTGAAAACACCGTCAATATTCTTGACCGATGGAGTACATAACACTTTTCGGTCCTTGACCGAAGAGGGAGAAGTTGACGGTCGGTTAAGACGCGTTTAAAGTTCGGTTGAACATAGATATGATATAAGTACTTCGGTACATGCAATCATTCTTCTACCCAAGTCACTTGGGGGCTCTTAAGTTTATTTGAGCCGTTTTATAATAAGTGTTCTTCTTCTTAGTCGTTGCAAAGTTTTATTATTATTTATCACTCCTTTTTCGACACGAGTGTGCGGTCACTAGCCGGGGAGCCTAATTTCTCTCTCAAAGCCGCTAGAGTTTAGTTTGCTAAACTGGCCTGATGAGAAGTACTCCGCCCTCGGGATAGGAGGTTGAAGCCGTAGGCTGACCCGCTCGAAGTCTTGAGATAGGATGTATCATGTTAAAGCACGACATAAGCACTTCTTTTTTCTCAGACCAACTTTCGGATTGGCACCGAACACTTGATATTGTTCGGACGCCATGTTTTTACTGACTTTCTTGGTTTTCCAAGCTTTTTGGCACTTTTAAAACTATTTGTGCTTCTCCAGCATTAGTCTCGAAGTGCAACGCCGGACACCTTTAGGGATTCGGCAAAAACATTCTCAGATATTGCTATATATGCATCGGTTTCGAATTGTGTCTTCGGTCAATAGTTGGGTTGCCCGGCTCCTGCACTTGCTTCCTACGTTCCGTTTTGTTTGGCTAGGCGTGCAAAGGGAGAACCACTGCGATTGTGCTTCCAGCTCACATGGTTAAGCACCTCAGTGGAGAAAGCCGAAAACTGACTTTCACAATAAGCGTAAACTGGTCAGCGATCCGATGACTATGTTAAATGATGGGCCGTTCATAACATTGGCCGAAGTGTTTATGGCTTGACCCCGACTGTCGCCGAACACTACCAGGGGCTATTAACTGGCCTCCCAAACTAAATCCTCAATATTTTGCTCTTACATTAGAGCTGAGGTTTAATGATCATGCTTAGCATGACAACCCAAAGAAAGGAACCGATAGCGGGACTATTTTCTTTGGAAGACATTTCTTCTGTTAAACAGTGATATAACTCTCTGCGTACCTTTGTTTATAAAACCGTATGGCCAGATTGCCTTGTTTGTTGTAAATCTTTGCCCTCATAAAGGCTTTATAAAGTAGGACAAACACTCCTCGGCTACTGGCCGAGGAGGTGGAAGCCGATGGTCGGTCAAACAAAGTTTTGTACAATGCGGATCTGAGCATTAATGACGTAAAGTACTTGGATACATAGAGTCATTACACATAATTTGTGATTTTACTATGGATATTGATCCTTAATTCGGCCACCCGTGCCCGCATTAAGGCTCGGGGGCTACTGGGCTTCAGGCTTATTATTTACAAATATTAAAGGGGCACATCGATCCCCTGATCTGGTGTTGCCACCCAACCAGTGTCTCGGGGGCTACTGCATTGCTTGTCCAATGCAGAAAATTTTATGTGCAATATAGTTTCCGAGGAGATTTTGATCCTCAGGTTGGTCGGCCACACCCAACCTGAGCCTCGAGGACTGAGCACACCGCTTTTAGTGTCCCGAAGTATTCTGCCGAGCTTGGACTTGATCCTCAGGCCGATTTTGCAAATCAACCTGAGTCTCAGCGGCTACTAGGATCAGCAGTCTTACGTCATCCTTCAGGTGCATCTCGGGTTTTAGACCGATACACACCTTGAGGGCTACTGGCTATATATCTCGGCAGAGAATAAATTGCACCAATAAAAAATATTCACAAAAATCGGCCCACATTCGGGGTGGTGCACCACCTCGGAAGCAGTCCGGCATAAAGCTCGGGCGCTAGTGGCTGGCTCCATAGAGGGCATTTCCGGCATTAAGCTCGGCTAAACTCCTTCAAACTTTTTTGAACCAAGGTGATATGACACCTCGGATATAGTCCGGCGTTGGAGCTCGGATACATAGTCCGGCGTTGGAGCTCGGATACATTCCGGCGTTAGAGCTGGGAAGCGGTCCGGCGTTGGTGCTCGGCTGCAAAAGATACCTCAAATGCAGTCCGGCGTTGGAGCTCGGACGCAAGAGGACGCTGCCGCCTAGGAACAACTTCAAACCCGAGGTGTGGCATAAAAATAACAAGGCATTGATAAAGGCTAGAAACTTAAAGGGGCTCCTCGGATACCCGACGTGTAAACTCGCCGAATGCATTTCGGCGATCCTCAAGATCGAAGATGAGAAGATTTGTTGAACCAGTTTTCAAGACCGTCAACCGAAGATGAAGAACAGTTCGGAAGAATCGAGGAGCATCCCTAACTTGAAGACTGGTTCAGGGGGCTACTAACGGTGTCCTAGACTAGGGGGTACTCACCACGTCATCTCTTGATCTATTAGATTGGGCTGAGGACCCCCATGGCCGTATACTCATGGGCCAGTTCGGACAGCTGCCGCATACAAGGAATATTCCACAAGACTTGGCGATCAAGACAAGGACTCCTCCCCACCGGCGTATTCGGCTAGGACTCTTGTTATCCTAGGCCTCTGGTGCATTATATAAACCGAGGCCAGGCTAGTCGATAGATGATATATACAACAATCATACCATAGGCTAGCTTCTAGGGTTTAGCCTCGATCTCGTGGTAGATCTACTCTTGTACTACCCATATCATCAATATTAATCAAGCAGGACGTAGGGTTTTACCTCCATCAAGAGGGCCCGAACCTGGGTAAAACATCGTGTCCCCTACCTCCTGTTACCATCCACCTTAGACGCACAGTTCGGGACCCCCTACCCGAGATCCGCCAGTTTTGACACCGACAATCTCCTAGATAGAACTTGCATGATCGTAGGAATTTTTTTGAAATTGCATGCTACGTTCCCCAACAGTGGCATCCGAGCCAGGTCTATGCGTAGATGATATGCACGAGTAGAACAAAAAGAGTTGTGGGCGGTGATCATCATACTGCTTACCACCAATGTCTTATTTTGATTCAACATTATTGTTGGATGAAGTGGCCCGGACTAACCTTACATGACCACGTTCATGGGACCGGTTCCACCGACAGACACGCAACTAGTTTTGCATAATGGTGGTTGGCGGGTGTCTGTTTCTCCAATTTTAGTTGAATCAGATTTGACTGCGGCCGGTCCTTGTTGAAGGTTAAAATAGCAAACTTGATAAATCACCGTTGTGGTTTTGATGTGTAGGTAAGAATGGTTCTTACTTGAAGCCCGTAGCAGCTACGTAAAACTTGCAACAACAAAGTAGAGGACGTTTAGCTTGTTTCTGCAGGGCATGTTGTGATGTGATATGGTCAAGACATGATGTGATGTGATATGGTCAAGACATGATGTGATATACATTATTGTATGAGATGATGTGTTTTGTAAAAGTTATCGACAACTGGCAGGAGGCTTATGGTTGTCCCTTTATTGTATGAAATGCAAACACCATGTAATTGCTTTACTTTATCACTATGCGTTAGCGATAGTTGTAGAGGCAATAGTTGGCGAGACGACCACGACGTTACGGTGGAGATCAAGGTGTCAAGCCGGTGACCATGGAAATCATGACGGTGCTTTGGAGATGGAGATTAAAGGCACAAGATGATGATGGCCATATCATGTCACATATTTTGATTGCATGTGACGTTTATCTTGTATGCATCTTATTTTGCTTAGTACGACGATAGCATTATAAGATGACCCCTCACTAAAATTTCAAGGTATAAGTGTTCTCCCTGAGTATGCACCGTTGCGATAGTTTGTCGTGCCGAGACACCACGTGATGATCGGGTGTGATAAGCTCTACGTTCACATCCAACGGATGCAAGACAGTTTTGCACATGCGGAATACTCGGGTTAAACTTGACGAGTCTAGCATGTAGAGACATGGCCTCAGAACACTGGAGACTGAAAGGTCGAACGTGAATCATATAGTAGATATGATCAACATAGAGATGTTCACCATTGATAACTACTCCATCTCACGTGATGATCGGACATGGTTTAGTTGATATGGACCACGTGATCATTTAGATGACTCAAGGGATGTCTATCTAAGTGGGAGTTCTTAAGTAATATGATTAATTGTACTTAATTTATCATGAACTTAGTCCTGATAGTTTTTGCATATCTATGTTGTAGATCAATGGACCGTGCTACCGTTCCCTTGAATTTTAATGCGTTCCTAGAGAAAGATAAGTTGAAAGATGATGGTAGCAACTACACAGACTGGGTCCGTAACTTGAGGATTATCCTCATTGCTGCACAGAAGAATTATGTCCTTGATGCACCGCTAGGTGACAAGCCCCCTCCCGCTAATGTTGACGCGTTGAACGTCTGGCAGATGCGGTCTGATGACTACTCAGTGTGCCATGCTCTACGGCTTAGAATCGGGACTTCAAAAACATTTTGAACGTCATGGACCATATGAGATGTTCGAAGAATTGAAGTTAATATTTCAAGCAAATGCTCGAGTTGAGAGATATGAAGTCTCCAACAAGTTCTATAGCTGCAAGATGGAGGAGAACAATTCTGTCAATGAACACATACTCAGAATGTCTAGGTATCATAACCACTTGACTCACGTGGGAGTTAATCTTCTAGATGATAGTGTTATTGACAAAGTTCTTCAATCACTACCACCAAGCTACAAAGGCTTTGTGATGAACTATAATATGCAAGGGATGGATAAGACAATTCCCGAGCTCTTCGCTATGCTCAAAGCTACAGAGGTAGAAATCAAGAAAGAGCATCAAGTGTTGATGGTTAACAAGACCACTAGTTTCAAGGAAAAGGGCAAGGGAAAGAAGGGTAACTTCAAGAAGAATGGCAAGCAAGTTGTCACTCCCGGGAAGAAGCCCAAGTCTGGACCCAAGCCTGAAACTAAGTGCTTCTATTGCAAAGGGACTCGTCACTAGAAGCGGAACTGCCCCAAGTATTTGGCGGATAAGAAGGATGGCAAAGTGAACAAAGGTATATTTGATATACATGTTATTGATGTGTACCTTACTAATGATCGTAGTAGCGCCTGGGTATTTGATACTGGTTCTGTTGCTCATATTTGCAACTCGAAACAAGGGCTAAGGATTAAGCGAAGATTGGCTAAGGACGAGGTGATGATGGGCGTCAGAAATGGTTCCAAGGTCGATGTGATTGCCGTCGGCACGCTACCTCTACATCTACCTTCGGGATTTGTTTTAGACCCGAATAATTGTTATTTGGTGCCAGCGTTGAGCATGAATATTATATCTGGATCTTGTTTGATGCGAGACAGTTATTCATTTAAATCAGAGAATAATGGTTGTTCTATTTATATGAGTAATATCTCTTATGGTCATGCACCCTTGAAGAGTGGTCTATTTTTGTTAAATCTCGATCATGGTGATACACATATTCATAGTATTGATGCCAAAATATGCAAAGTTGATAATGATAGTGCAACATATTTGTGGCACTGCCGTTTAGGTCATATTGGTGTAAAGCGTATGAGGAAACTCCATACAGATGGACTTTTGGAATCACTTGATTATGAATCATTTGATGCTTGCGAACCATGCCTCATGGGCAAGATGACTAAAACTCCGTTCTCTAGAACAATCGAGCGAGCTACCGACTTATTGGTAATAATACATACCGATGTATGCGGTCCGATGTGATAGAGGCAAAGGTGTCCCGATGTTTCGATGAGATGGTGGCTATCATTTTTGTGGGAGTCGACCTTGACGATCCGACTACGAACGTGGGAGACGTCGCGCCTTAGCAATCGCTAAACCAACTTCTGAGGGGTTATTGACCACGCCGGAGCACGATCAACCTGACCATGAGGGTCTGTTTCCTGCAAGCAAACGAAGAACAAGTAAGAAACTGAGATTGCAATCTGGATATTGCGAATATAGGATGAAAGCTTTATTGATCAAGGTGGGGTTCTGTGATGTCTTGGTCTGGTCGTTGGACACAAACGAAGTACGAGAAGTTGCAGCTATGGCGAACTTTTAATCTAAACAAAACCCAAAGTCTAAACGACGCCCTAAGGGCTGTATATATGGAGGAAGAGGGGGGGGGGGATTTCGTGGCCCTTGAGGGTGGGGTCCGAAACCAACCCTAACTCTTGTTTCCCCACACATACGGACTCTAAAAATAGCCTATACTTAAGTATTTCGAAATTACATGGGCCTGGCCCAATAATAAGGTGACGCAGCACCTAAAATAGCCTATGGACGAATATTATGAAGTGGCATCTTGTATATTTCGTCCAAGGCTTCATGCACTCCTTATGGTGGCTTCAAAGTCCTGAAATCATCACTTGTAACCCCGTTCTTGATCCTCGTGCGCATGCCATCAACTCCATGCGTGTTCTTGCTCCAATGTTCATCCTTCTCCAAGCTAGGCCCTTCATTTGTAAGCAAAACAAATGTATCCAATTTAGGCAGCATCATATTCTCATGAACATTAGAATCATTACCAAGAAACGAAAGTACCTGGTAATTTAGTTGGCGTGCGCGAGCTCTAGTAATTGGTCCAGTATATGTAACAGTAGGGGATGTGGATGTAACAATAGTATTGATGTCCTCATCACGATGAGTGTTGAGGCTCGCGGCGTGTGTCGTTATTTTCAGACCTTCACAGATGATTTGAGGAGATATGGGCATATCTACTTAATAAAACACAAGTCTAAAACATTTGAAAAGTTCAAAGAATTTCGGAGTGACTGGAGAATCATCGTAACAAGAAAAAAGTTTCTATGATCTGATCGCGTAGGCGAATATTTGAGTTACGAGTTTGGCCTTCATTTTAAACAATGTGGAATAGTTTCACAACTCACGCCACCTGGAACACCATAGCGTAATGGTGTGTCCGAACATCGTAATCGTACTTTATTGGATATGGTGCGATCTATGATGTCTCTTACCGATTTAACGCTATCGTTTTGGGGTTATGCATTAGAGACAGTTGCGTTCACATTAAATATGGCACCATCTAAATCCGTTGAGACAACACAGTATGAACTGTGGTTTGGCAAGAAACCTAAGCTGCTGTTTCTTAAAGTTTGGGGTTGCGATGCTTATGTGAAAAAGCTTCAGCCCGATAAGCTCGAACCCAAATCAGAGAAGTGCGTCTTCATAGGATACCCAAAAGAAATTGTTGGGGTACACCTTCTATCACAGATCCGAAGGCAAGATTTTTGTTGCTAAGAATGGATCCTTTCTAGAGAAGGAGTTTCTCTCGAAAGAAGTGAGTGGGTGGAAAGTAGAACTTGATGAGGTAATTGTACCTTCTCTCGAATTGGAAAGTAGCTCATCATAGAAAATCGTTTTCGTGATGCCGACACCAACTAGTGAGGAAGCTAATGATAATGATCATGAAACTTCGGATCAAGTTACTACCGAACCTCGTAGCTCAACCAGAGCATGTTCCGCACTAGAGTGGTACGGTAATCCTATTCTGGAAATCATGTTAATAGACCATGACGAACCTATGAACTATGAGGAAGCGATGATGAGCCTAGATTCCGCGAAATGGCTTGAGGCCATGAAATCTGAGATGTGATCCATGTATGAGAACAAAGTATGAACTTTGGTTGACTTGCCCTGATCGGCAAGCCATAGAGAATAAATGGATCTTAAAGAAGAAGACTGACGTTGATGGTAATGTTACTGTCTACAAAGCTCTACTTGTCGCAAAAGGTTTCCGACAAGTTCAAGGAGTTGACTACGACGAGACTTTCTCACCCGTAGCGATGCTTAAATCTATCCGAATCATGTTAGCAACTGCCGCATTTTATGATTTTGAAATCTGGCAAATGGACGTCAAAATTGCATTCCTTAATGAATTTCTTAAAGAAGAGTTGTATATGATGCAACCAGAAGGTTTTGTCGATCCTAAAGGTGCTAACAAAGTGTGCAAGCTCCAGCGATCCATTTATGGACTAGTGCAAGCATCTCGGAGTTGGAATATAGGCTTTGATAGTGTGATCAAAGCATATGGTTTTATACAGACTTTCGAAGAAACCTGTATTTATAAAAAAGTGAGTGGGAGCTCTGTAGCATTTCTAATATTATATGTGGATGACATATTGTTGATTGGAAATGATATAGAATTTCTGGATAGCACAAAAGGATACTTGAATAAGAGTTTTTCAATGAAAGACCTCGGTGAAGTTGCTTATATATTGGGCATCAAGATCTATAGAGATAGATCAAGACGCTTAATTGGACTTTCACAAAGCACATACCTTGATAAAGTTTTGAAGAAGTTCAAAATGGATCAGTCAAAGAAAGGGTTCTTGCCTGTGTTATAAGGTGTGAAGTTGAGTCAGACTCAATGCCTGACCACTGCAGAAGACAGAGAGAAAATGAAAGTCATTCTCTATGCTTCAGCCATAGGTTCTATCATGTATGCAATGTTGTGTACCTGACATGATGCGTGCCTTGCTATAAGTCTAGCAGGGAGGTACCAAAGTAATCCATGAGTGGATCACTGGACATCGGTCAAGAAGATCCTGAAGTACCTAAAAACGACTAAGGACATGATTCTCATTTATGGAGGTGAAAAAGAGCTCGTCGTAAATGGTTACGTCGATGCTAGCTTTGACACTGATCCGAATGACTCTAAGTCTCAAACCGGTTATGTATTTATATTGAATGGTGGAGCTGTCAGTTGATGCGGTTGCAAGCAAAGCGTCGTGGAGGGATCTACGTGTGAAGCGGAGTACATAGCTGCTTCGGAAGCAGCAAATGAAGGAGTCTGGATGAATGAGTTCATATCCAATCTAGGTGTAATACCTAGTGCATCGGGTCCAATGAAAATCTTTTGTGACAATACTAGAGCAATTGCCTTGGCGAAGGAATCCAGATTTCACAAAAGAACCAAACACATCAAGAGATGCTTCAACTCCATCTGTGATCAAGTCAAGGAGGGAGACATAGAGATTTGCAAAATACATACGGATCTGAATGTGGTAGACCCGTTGACTAAGCCTCTTCCATGAGCAAAACATGATCATCACCAAGACTCCATGAGTGTTAGAATCATCACAATGTAATCTAGATTATTGACTCTAGTGCAATTGGGAGACTGAAGGAAATATGCCCTAGAGGCAATAATAAAGTTGTTATTTATATTTCCTTATATCATGATAAATGTTTATTATTCATGCTAGAATTGTATTAACCGAAAACTTGATACATGCGTGGATACATAGACAAAACACTGTGTCCCTAGTAAGCCTCTACTAGACTAGCTCGTTGATCAAAGATGGTTAAGTTTCCTAACCATAGACATGTGTTGTTATTTGATTAACGGGATCACATCATTAAGAGAATTATGTAATGGAAAAGACCCATCCGTCAGCTTAGCATAATGATCATTAAGTTTTATTGTTATTGCTTTCGTCATGACTTATGCATATTCCTTTTGACTATGAGATTATGCAACTCCCGGATATCAGAGGAATACCTTGTGTGCTATCAAACGTCACAACGTAACTGGGTGATTATAAAGATGCTCTACAGGTATCTCCGAGGGTGTTTTTTGGGTTGGCATAGATCGAGATTAGGATTTGTCACTCCGAGTATCGGAGAGGTAACTTTGGGCCCTCTCGGTAATGCACATCATGATAAGCTTTGCAAGCAATGTGACTAATGAGTTAGTTACGGGATGATGCAGTACGAAACGAGTAAAGAGACTTGCCGGTAACGAGATTGAACTAGGTATGAAGATACCGACGATCGAATCTCGGGCAAGTAACATACCAATGACAAAGGGAATAACGTATGTTGCCATTATGGTACGACCGATAAAGATCTTCGTATAATATGTGGGAACCAATATGAGAATCTAGGTTCCGTTGTTGGTTATTGACCGGAGAGGTGTCTCGGTCATGTCTACATAGTTCTCGAACGCGTAGGGTCCGCACGCTTAACGTTCGATGACGATTTGTTTTATATGAGTTATGTGATTTGGTGACCGAATGTTGGTCGTAGTCCCAGATGTGATCACGGACATGATGAGGAGTCTCAAAATGGTCGAGAGGTAAAGATTGATATATTGGATGATAGTATTCGGACACCGGAAGTGTTCCAAAATGTATCAGGTACATATCGGAGTACCAGAGGGGTTATCGGAACCCCTCGGGGGAAGATATTGGCCATATGGGCCATAGGAGGGAGGCACACCAGCCCACAAAAGGGGTGGCGCGCCCCCACAGGGAAGGAGGCCTAATTGGACTAGGAGAGGGGGCGGCGCTCCCTTTCCTTCTCCCCTCTCTCTCTTTCCCCTTTCCCCCTCCGGTAAAAGGAAAGGGGGGCCGAACCCTACTAGGAGCCCAAGTAGGATTCCTCCTACTTGGGCGCGCCTAGGGCCGGCCTCCTCCCCCTCCCTCCTTTATATACGTGGGGGGGGGGCTACAACGCACATCAATTGTTCCAAGCCGTGTGCGGCGCCCCCTCCACACTTTACGCCTCCGGTCATATTCACGTAGTGCTTAGGCGAAGTCCTGCACGGATCACTTCACCATCACCGTCACCACGTCGTCGTGCTGACGATACTCTCCATCGACACTTTGCTGGATCAAGAGTTCGAGGGACGTCATCGAGCTGAATGTGTGTGAACTTAGATGTGTCGTACGTTCGATGCTTGATCGGTCGGAACGAGAAGAAGTTCGACTACATCAACTGCGTTAACAAACGCTTCCGCTTTCGGTCTACGAGGGTACGTGGACACAATCTCCCCTTCTCGTTGCTATGCATCTCCTAGATAGATTTTGCGTGATCGTATGATTTTTTTTGAAATTGCATACTACGTTCCCCAGCAATATAGGCTAGAGTAATGGGTTGCATGTGCTTGCTAGTTTACTCGCGAAGGAAACCACGTGCAGTGAACTAGAAAGACTCCGCTCAAAATGAAAAGTAAGCCGGCAAGAACACTCACGTGGATGGGCCGCTGATGTGGATAGGTTGCACAAGATGAATAGGATAGTGGGATGAGTCTCTTAGGAATATAGGATAGGATAACACATGCACCATATGCTACATAAACCGCAAATATAAACCCCCCAGGCGAGGAGGACATCAACTGGGGACGTGTCCCATGAATAAGTTAATGAGGATGCGTCGCGGAACCACCAACATGAAGCAAGAACATCCATACGAGGTTCGATGAAGATAGGGGACACTCCTGTACCACCTTGACGCTTGCCCATATTCAACACTAGGTTCAATTATTCTAGCTGCCACCATCGGCACCAATACAATATTCAATAGATGTGGCTGAATCAGATCCATGGGACCATTGCCCCCGCAAGCCTGCTGCCAGCGTCGAAGCGAACATCATAGGTCCAAGAGACTTATTCAACTGGTGCGACATTGTCTCCATCTTAGCATCGCCGTTGGGACGACCGAATTAGAGATATATGTGAAAAAGGAGAACTTATCGGGTAAAACACGGCTTATGTGTCCCAACCCATCAGTATTAAATTCTTTTTTTGCATGTGTACTTTGCCAAATCAGATTATCCTTTTATTGAAGACGATATCATGTAATGTACAAGTCATGATTTTATCAATCCTTAAATGATTCATGCGTTCATTTTTATAGGTAGTGTGTACGCGTAGGTGTTTTCTTTAGAGAGAAACGCATGTGTTGGTGGTCAAATTAAGTTTAGTAAAAAATCAAGACAACAATTTAGTGGTCCTATTGTTTTCGATATAACTCATCATTCTTGCCTAATGGTAATTTAGTCGTTCTAAATTGATGACATTTTACTAATAGCCTGGCCAAGCTCTGTACGATGAACTAATCATGAACTTTTACATGTTAGGTTGGTCACTCATCTATTATTGGATGATTAGGATGACAATGGTATCCCAACTCAGCAGAGTTCAAGTCATAGACTTACATTAATGCTCGCATTTTTTTGAATTTATTCCCGTCATTCCAGTGATGAATGTGTTCAATGGAAGGAGACGACCTCGTCGGCTACGAATACGTCTATAACGACTTTGTCAATCTCAAGATTATATGCCGGCTAAGTCTTTTGAAGGTGCTCATAAAAACATGATGTGTATGTGTTCGTTCATATGAGTGAGTACTATGTTAAAAAAATTGGTCAAAACTAACCACAAACTAACCATGAAATTTTACGTGCCAGGTTGGTCGTTCTAATCTGATGCATGACACAGGCTGCTAGGCCTGCTGCTGGTGTAAGATCATCAGCGAACCAAATACGCTCATTCCATGTACCATACGATCTAACAGCACGGCCCCCGCCATGGCAGTTGGCCAGCAGCAAGGACCGGCCTGTGCGCCTGCCATCACAGCTCGGAGAGGACAGCTACCTGGCACCAAACGAGTCCCTGCGAAGCCGTCACCGCTTTGCATCGCCAGCACCAAACGAGACATCATATGCCGTGACGGACGACCCTTCAACGGGAATCAGTGTCGGGCTCTGCGGGACTGTGGCCCGGCCATGGCGACCAAGGTACAGCTAGCGCAAGTGTCGGCGGGAGTTCCAGCGCCACGGAACGTTGGGTGTGTGCCGTCAAGGCGGAGGATCTCACTGACGACCTTCGATGCGTATCCGACTCGGACCGTACTTCTTCTCCAACAGTGTTTGCGGCGAGTGGCGACGACAGGCTCGAAGGCGTTGTGCCGACTGCTATGCGCGCCTTCTCCAGTGCCTTGTGCCCGTCGTTCTTCTCTTCTGCCGTCTCTTGGCTCGGTCATGTTGCTTTGGATCTTGAAACGGAGGTAAAAACGTTGCCTCATTTCATTAATAAAGAAAAAGAAAGGGAACCCTATCACCGTAAGAAAGAAAGAAAGTAACTCTCGGGCTCTGCCCCCGCGTCGCTCCGGCCCCAGGGGCGGCACGGGCGGCGACCCCAGCCACCGAGGCGCTCGGCCCCTTGATCCCCTCCGCCCCCTCGCCGTCGCCGGTGCCTCCCGCGGGCAAAGCTCGTGCGGAGCGGGCGGCGGCGGGGTCTTCTCTCGCGCTGGCGGGCGCTGTAGAATGGGGATCTCGTGGCGTTGGGCAGCGGCTGGCGTCGGCGAGCAGCCTTGTGCCCTGGCGTGGAGGCGGTGGTCCTGCTGCGGCTTGGCGACCTGCAGTGGTTCGGCGGCTCGGCGGTGGCAACGGGGCTCGGGCGGCTTGATGGGGCTGCGGGCCCCGATCTGACGGAGTGGATCCGGATGGTGGAGGTGCTCTGGCGGCTCTTGGCAGCATGGATCCGGCGGTTGGGGCTGCGGCCGGAGGCTCCTGGCTCTTCGGCGGCGCCGCCCCTGCTGCTATTGTGGCTGTGGCGGATGTGCTCGGGTTTCGGCCTGGCAACTCTGCTCGGTGAGATGGGGTGGGGTGGCGGCCCCCTCGTTGCCTGGTGCTGCGGTGGTGGCCGGCTTGCTAGCCCGGCGTGGCTGGCGGCGTGGTGGAGGCTGCCGGGGCGGTGGCCCGGATTTGGTGGAAGCGGCTTCGGCTGGGGGGTGGTGCGCGCGTCTGGGCGTGGTGGGTCGTGGGATCCCACGACCAGTGCGAGGTTGGCCTTGGCAGGATGGGGTTTGTTGGTTGCGTTGATGCGGGCAGGTGATGGTTGAGCATCTCCGGGAGAAATCCTGTGTCCGGCCTTTGCCGGATCGGGCGACGGCGACGTCCGTGGGCGTCGTGCTCTTTCTTGGAAGCGTTGCTGTTGTGTGGTGCTCCTCCTCCCTCCCTGCGGCCTTGGCTTCGGAGGGAAACCTCAGATCTTCAGGATCGGGCGATGAAGGCGCCTTCACGTCTTCTTCCTCCTTGGGGGCATCGTCTCAGAGCCGGCCACAACCTGGAGACCAGTGGATGGCGGCATCTTCGCCGCGTGGTTTGCGGCATCTTCGCCGCGTAGTTTGCTGAGGCGGCCATTTCGGGGGCGTGGATTTCTGTTTGGCAATGATGATGGCTTCGCAAGGAGCTTTGGTCGCGGCTCGGGCTTCGGTAGTCGGATCTTTCCGGCGTGTCCGAGGTGCTCTTCCGCTGGTTGCTTGGTTGCTTTGAAGTCGGAGCTGCGGTGGAGTGTGTCCAGGCGGTGACGATGACAGGCGCTCGGTGGTTGGTTTCGGAGGGCACGGGCGGCGCAAGTCCTGCATATTTCCCTTGTGATGATCATCGTCAAAGTCGGAGCTGTCGGTTGTTCACGCGTGTGGCCTTCTGTTGGCATGTGCCATCATGGTTTTCTGTGCAGCTGTTTGTAGCTCTATGATCCCATGTCGGTGGCCAGGTTGGCCGTGGTGCCCATGTCATGTGGGTTGAGTTGTATCAGTTTTAGCTCGGCTTTCCGTCAATTAACCGGGCAATTCTCTTCTTCTTAATCAATGAAAATGGCAAATCTTTTGCCTTGTTTCAAAAAAAAGAAAGTTGCCGAATGGAAAACCGAGCAAAAAATCATTACAACATGCCAACATAGAACACACAGGGCGATCTGTCCACCCGCACAAGAACACACATATGCCACTGAGGAAAAAAGCGTCATCGAGGTTGCAGCCCGACGTCATCGTCGTTACACCTCCGCGAGGGCAACTTCGGCTCCACCATCGATGACCACCGAAGAAGCCCACACCGCAAATAAGCATCAAGGCCTGCGCCGACCAATGCCAAACAGTCAGCCACACGCATCGGCGACCAGACAACTCTGACTCCCCGAGCCAACGCCAGAGCCGACCATCCGTCTTGTGTCATCATCACCGCAAGGGCCCCTGCTCAGCAACTCCGACTTCAGAAAGACAAAGAGGGGCACGACAAGCCCTCGAACACACCGGGAGAGACCGACTACCAAGACCCATCAGCAAGCCTGCTCCGCTCGAAACTGCCATCGTGTCAGACAAGAAGCCGCGTGAACATCCACATCGACGGACGGGTACCAGCCGACCTGAAAGTGCAACCAATCCCCAGGTGGTTTTGGTAATTCATAACAAATATAGCTCATTGAACTAATATCCATTCAAGTTTAATATTTCAGAAAGTTCAATGAATGACATGACATGAACTAGAGATGTGGACCCCTCAAAATGCTAAGGACACATGTTGGCAAAAGCTCAAGGCTCTTCATTTATATTTTAGTGATCCAAGATCACATCGAGTCCATAGGAAAGCCAATACTATTAAAAGGGATGATGTGTTGCTTAATGGTCTACTTGCTCAAAATGCTTAGTGATATTGCTCCAAAGCCCCCAACCACTCTCATTCCAAATATGTCCAAAACCCAAAGTCAAACTCGGCCCCATCGAATTCTTCTATCTGGCACCACCGAGTTCATTTGACATAGCCACTGCCAGAAACCCTAACACCTCGGTCACACTGATACGGATCTCGGTCTCACCAAGATGGTCATGCAAACTCTCTATTTCCCTTTTATAACATTTCGCTCTCACCAAAATGAGCAATCGGTCACACCGAGTTTGCTTGACCAACTTTTTGTTTGCTCTTTGTTGAAATCGGTCTCACTGAGTTCACGCAATCGGCGCACCGAAATGAGGTTTTGCCCTAGCCCTAGCACATCGATCCCGCCGAGTTGTTCCAGTCGGTCCCACCGAGATTCCTAACGTTCACATTTTGAACTGAATCGGTCTCACCGAGTTTTTCTATTTGGGTTGACCGAGTTGGGTCAAATGTGTGTAACGGTTGGATTTTGTGTGAAGATTATATATACCCCTCTACCCTCTTCTCCATAAGAGAGAGAGAGAGTCATCAGAACATGTCTACACTTACAGCTTACATTTTCTGAGAGAGAACCATCTACTCATGTGTTGAGATCAAGATATTCCAATCCTACCACAAGAATCTTGATTTCTAGCCTTCCCCAAGTTGCTTTCCACTCAAATCATCTTTCCACCATATCCAAATCTGTGTGAGAGAGTTGAGTGTTGGGGAGCTGAAGGAAATATGCCCTAGAGGCAATAATGAAGTTATTATTTATTTCCTTATATCATGATAAAAGTTTATTATTCATGCTAGAATTGTATTAACCGGAAACATAATACATGTGTGAATACATAGACAAACAGAGTGTCACTAGTATGCCTCTACTTGACTAGCTCGTTAATCAAAGATGGTTATGTTTCCTAACCATGGACAAAGAGTTGTTATTTGATTAACGGGATCACATCATTAGTTGAATGATCTGATTGACATGACCCATTCCATTAGCTTAGCACCCGATCGTTTAGTATGTTGCTATTGCTTTCTTCATGACTTATACATGTTCCTATGACTATGAGATTATGCAACTCCCATTTGCCAGAGGAACACTTTGTGTGCTACCAAACGTCACAACGTAACTGGGTGATTATAAAGGAGCTCTATAGGTGTCTCCAAAGGTACATGTTGGGTTGGCGTATTTCGAGATTAGGATTTGTCACTCCGATTGTCGGAGAGGTATCTCTGGGACCTCTCGGTAATGCACATTACTTAAGCCTTGCAAGCATTGCAACTAATGAGTTAGTTGCGGGATGATGTATTACAGAACGAGTAAAGAGACTTGCCGGTAACGAGATTGAACTAGGTATTGAGATACCGACGATCGAATCTCGGGCAAGTAACATACCGATGACAAAGGGAACGACGTATGTTGTTATGCGGTCTGACCGACAAAGATCTTCGTAGAATATGTGGGAACCAATATGAGCATCCAAGTTCCGCTATTGGTTATTGACCAGAGACGTGTCTCGGTCATGTCTACATTGTTCTCGAACCCGTAGGGTCCGCACGCTTAAGGTTTCGATGACAGTTATATTATGAGTTTATGAGTTTTGATGTACCGAAGTTAGTTTGGAGTCCCGGATGTGATCACGGACATGACGAGGAGTCTCGAAATGGTCGAGACATAAAGATTGATATATTGGACGGCTATATTCGGACACCGGAAGTGTTCCGGGTGATTTCGGAGAAAACCGGAGAGCCGGAGGGTTACCGGAACCCCCCCGGGAGAAGTAATGGGCCATATGGGCCTTAGTGGAGAGAGAGAGGGGCAGCCAAAGGTGGGCCACGTGCCTCCTCCCCCCTAGTCCGAATTGGACTAGGAGAGGGGGGCGGCGCCCCCCTTTCCCTCTCCCTCCCCACTTCCTTCCCCCTCCTAGTAGGAGTCCTACTCCTACTAGGAGGAGGACTCCTCCTTCGCGCGCCTATAGGGCCGGCCGGCCTCCTCCCCTTGATCCTTTATATACGGGGGCAGGGGGCACCCCTAGAGACACAAGTTGATCCATGTGATCATATTCTTAGCCGTGTGCGGTGCCCCCTTCCACCATAGTCCTCGAAAATATTGTAGCGGTGCTTAGGCGAAGCCCTGCGACGATAGTACATCAAGATCGTCACCACACCGTCGTGCTTATGGAACTATTCCCCGACACTTTGCTGGATCGGAGTCCGGGGATCGTCATCGAGCTGAACGTGTGCTAGAACTCGGAGGTGCTGTGGTTTCGGTGCTTGATCGGTCGGGCCGTGGAGACGTACGACTACATCAACCAAGTTAACGCTTCCGTTGTTGATCTACAAGGGTATGTAGATCACACTCTCCCCTCTCGTTGCTATGCATCACCATGATCTTGCGTGTGCGTAGGAAATTTTTTGAAATTACTACGTTCCCCAACAGGAGCATCATTTGAAGCACAAGAGCAAGGAGTTCATCATCAACACAACATCTATTACCTTTTGGAGAGTGGTGTCTCCTAGATTGGTTAGGTGTCGCTTGGGAGCCCCCGACAAGATTGTGGAGTTGAACGAAGAAATTTGTAAGGGAAAGGAGATCGCCTACTTCGTGAAGATCTACCCGAGTGAGGCAAGTCCTTCGTGGGCGATGGCTATGGTGGGATAAACAAGGTTGCTTCTTCGTGGACCCTTCGTGGGTGGAGCCCTCTGTGGAGTCGCGAAACCGTTACCTTTCATTTCATGGGTTTAAGTCTCCATCAACGTGGATGTACGATAGCACCACCTATCGAAACCATGCCAAAAATCTCCGTGTCATCTTCGCGTTTGCACTCTCCAAACCCTTCCCTTTACCTTCATATGCAATTTTTTACTTTCGCTGCTACACTCTTAGAATTGCATATGTAGGTTGATTGTTTGACTTGTGCTAATTGCTAAAATCTGCTCATAACTAAAATTGTAAAAATGTTATATTTTATTTGGTCAAGTAGTCTAATCACCCCCTCTAGACCTACTTTCGATCCTACAACTGGTATCAGAGTTTTACTCTCCATTTGCCTTGATTTCCATAGCTATGGTGATCATAGCATTGGTTTCACAATCTAGGAGAGTATGGCGTCTAGCGAGAAAAATTACCACCGTAGAGGTCCTTACTTTGATGGTACTAATTTTGCTAGTTGGAAGCATAAGATGAAAATGCAAAATCTTGGTCATAAACCCGTCATTTGGGTTATTGTGCACATTGATTTGCAAGGTGATTTCTCCGAGGATGGAAAAAGAACCAGATCGTGAAGCGTCCGTGAAAGAAATGAAGATGTTGCAATACAATGCTCAAGCTTGCGATATTCTCTTCAACGGATTGTGTCTCAAAGAATTCAACAAAATCAGCCGCCTTGAGAATGCAAAGAAAATTTGGGATACTTTGGTTGATATGCATAAAGGTACCGAGCCCGTCAAGGAATCCAAATTGGATGTGCTTCAAAGTCAACTTGACAAGTTTAAGATGAAGGATGGTGAAGGAGTCGCTGAGATGTACTCTAGACTTGCTCTCATCACAAATGAGATTGCCGGCTTAGGAATCGAAAAGATGATGGACAAATTCATCATCAAGAAGATCCTAAGAGCCTTGGATGGAAAATATGATACCCAATATGTCTCCAACGTATCTATAATTTTTTATTATTCCATGCTATTATATTATCTATTTTGGATGTTTTATATGCATTAATATGCTATTTTATACTCCCTCTGTAAACTAATATAAGAGCGTTTAGATCACTACTTTAGTGATCTAAACACTCTTATATTAGTTTACGGAGGGAGTATGATTTTTGGGACTAACCTATTAACCTAGAGCCTAGGGCCAGTCCCTATTTTTTTTTCTTGTTTTAGAGTTTCGCAGAAAAAGAATACCAAACGAAGTCCAAACGGAATGAAACTTTCGCGATGATATTTCTTGGACCAGAAGACATCTAGAGGGCTTGGAGTGCACATTAGGAAAGCCACGAGGCGGCCATAGGTCAGGAGGCGCGCCCAGGGGGTAGGGCACGCCCCCACTGATACGTCCATTTTGCATCATGTTTTCATACTGTTATTTATAATGTTTTTATCCATAATAATTCTTTTTGGAGTATTGTAATGCCTTTTCTCTCATAATTTGCAAGGTATACACAAAGAGGGAGAATTCGGCAGCTGGAAATCTGGACCTGGAAAAGTTACGTCAGGCCACCTATTCTGCACAACTTCAAACAAGCTAAAACTTCAGAGAGATTTTTTATCAAATATATGAGGAATATTGGAGCAAATAACTACCAGAGGGGGTCCACCAGGTGGGCACAACCCACCTGGGCGTGCCAGGGAGCCCAGATGCGTGATAACCCACAAGTATAGGGGATCGCAACAGTTTTCGAGGGTAGAGTATTCAAGCCAAATTTATTGATTCGACACAAGGGGAGCCAAAGAATATTCTCAAGTATTAGCAGTTGAGTTGTCAATTCAACCACACATGGAAACTTAATATCTACATCAAGGTATTTAGTAGCAAAGTAATATGATAGTAGTGGTAATGGTAGCAAAAGTAATATTTTTGGGTTTTATAGTGATTGTAACAGTAGCAGCGGGAAAGTAAATAAGCGAAGAACAATATATGAAAAGCTCATAGGCATTGGACCGGTGATGGAGAATTATGCCGGATGCGATCGATCATGTAACAGTCATAACCTAGGGTGACACAGAACTAGCTCCAGTTCATCAATGTAATGTAGGCATGTATTCCGAATATAGTCATACGTGCTTATGGAAACAACTTGCATGACATCTTTCGTCCTACCCTCCCGTGGTAGCGGGGTCCTATTGGAAACTAAGGGATATTAAGGCCTCCTTTTAATATAGTACCGGACCAAAGCATTAACACATAGTGAATACATGAACTCCTCAAACTACGGTCATCACCGGGAGTGGTCCCAATTATTGTCACTTCGGGGTTGCCGGATCATAACACATAGTAGGTGACTATAGACTTGCAAGATATGATCAAGAACTCTCATATATTGATGAAAACATAATAGGTTCAGATCTGGAATCATGACACTAGGGCCCTAGTGACAAGCATTAAGCATAGCAAAGTCATAGCAATATCAATCTCAAAACATAGTGGATACTTGATACGTCCATTTTGCACCATGCTTTTATATCGATATTTATTGCATTATGGGTTGTTATTACACATTATGTCACAATACTTATGCCTATTCTCTCTTATTTTACAAGGTTTACATAAAGAGAGAGAATGCCGACAGCTGGGATTCTGGGCTGAAAAAGGAGCAAATATTAGAGACCTATTCTGCACAGCTTCAAAAGTCCTGAAACTTCACGGAAGCTATTTCCAGAATATAAAAAATACTAAGCGCAAGAAGTTCCAGAGGGGGGCCACACCCTGGCCACGAGGGTGGGGGGCGCGCCCCCTGCCTCGTGGGCCCCCTGGTGGCCCTCCGATGCCCATCTTCTGCTATATGGAGTCTTTCGTCGAGGAAAAAATCATAAGCAAGCTTTCGGGACGAGACTCCGCCGCCACGAGGCGGAACCTTGGTGGAACCAATTTAGGGCTCCGGTGGAGCTGTTCTGCCGGGGACACTTCCCTCCGGGAGGGGGAAATCATCACCATCGTCATCACCAACGATCCTCTCATCGAGAGGGGGTCAATCTCCATCAACATCTTCACCAGCACCATCTCCTCTCAAACCCTAGTTCATCTCTTGTATCCAATCTTTGTATCCAAACCTCGGATTGGTACCTGTAGGTTGCTAGTAGTGTTGATTACTCCTTGTAGTTGATGCTAGTTGGTTTACTTAGTGGAAGATCATATGTTCAGATCCATTATGCATATTAATACCCCTCTGATTATGAACATGAATATGCTTTGTGAGTAGTTACGTTTGTTCCTGAGGACATGGGAGAAGTCTTCCTATTAGTAGTCATGTGAATTTGGTAGTCGTTCGATATTTTGATGAGATGTATGTTGTCATCCCTCTAGTGGTGTCATGTGAACGTCGACTACATGACACTTCACCATTGTTTGGGCCTAGAGGGAGGCATTGGGAAGTAATAAGTAGATGATGGGTTGCTAGAGTGACAGAAGCTTAAACCCTAGTTTATGCGTTGCTTCGTAAGGGGCTGATTTGGATCCATATGTTTCATGCTATGGTTAGGTTTACCTTAATACTTCTGTTGTAGTTGCGGATGCTTGCAATAGGAGTTAGTCATAAGTGGGATGCTTGTACAAGTAAGTACAACACCCAAGCACTGGTCCACCCACATATCAAATTATCAAAGTACCGAACGCGAATCATATGATCGTGATGAAAACTAGCTTGACGATAATTCCCATGTGTCCTCGGGAGCGCTTTCCTTCATATAAGAGTTTGTCCAGGCTTGTCCTTTGCTACAAAAAGGATTGGGCCATCTTGTTGCACCTTATTTACTTTTATTACTTGTAACTCGTTACCAATTACCTTATCACAAAACTATCTGTTACCGATAATTTCAGTGCTTGCAGAGAATACCTTGCTGAAAACCGCTTATCATTTCCTCCTGCTCCTCGTTGGGTTCGACACTCTTACTTATCGAAAGGACTACGATAGATCCCCTATACTTGTGGGTCATCAATACTAGGGATCAAACCATAACAAAACTAACTCGATTACATGATAAATCTCATCCAACCCATCACCCTCCAGCAAGCCTACAATGGAATTACTCACGCACGACAGTGAGCATCATGAAATTGGTGATGGAGGAAGGTTGATGATGACGATGGCGACGGATTCCCCTCTCCGGAGCCCCGAACGGACTCCAGATCAGCCCTCCCGAGAGAGTTTAGGGCTTGGCGGCGGCTCCATATCGTAAAACGCAATGAATCCTTCTCTCTGATTTTTTCTCCCTGAAAGTGAATATATGGAGTCAAGGTTGAGGTCGTTGGAGCGTCAGGGAGCCCACGAGGCAGGGGGCGCGCCTAGGGGGCAGGGCGCGCCCCCACCCTCGTGGACAGGTGGAGGCCCCCCTGACGTGGATTCTTCTTCCAGTATTTTTTTTATATTCCAAAATAATTCTCCGTTGATTTTCATGTCATTCCGAGAACTTTTATTTCTGCACAAAAATAACACCATGGCAATTCTGCTGAAAACAGTGTCAGTCCGGGTTAGTTCCATTCAAATCATGCAAGTTAGAGTCCAAAACAAGGGCAAAAGTGTTTGGAAAAGTAGATACGACGGAGACGTATCAACTCCCCCAAGCTTAAACCTTTGCTTGTCCTCAAGCAATTTAGTTGATAAACTAAAAGTGATAAAGAAAAACTTTTACAAACTCTGTTTGCTCTTGTTGTTATAAATATGTAAAGCCAACATTCAAGTTTTCAGCAAAGATTATGAAGAAAACATATTCACAATAACAATTAGGTCTCATGTTTACTCATATCAATGGCATAATCAACTAGCGAGCAATAATAATAAATCTCGGATGAAAACACTTTCTCAAAACAATCATGATATGATATAACAAGATGGTATCTCGCTAGCCCTTTCCGAGACCGCAAAACATAAATGCATAGCACCTTTAAAGATCAAGGACTGACTAGACATTGTAATTCATGGTAAAAGAGATCCAGTCAAGTCATACTCAATGTAAACTAATAGTAATGAATGCAAATGACATCGGTGCTCTCTAGCTGGTGCTTTTTAATAAGAGGATGATGACTCAACATAAAAGTAAATGGATAGGCCCTTCGCAGAGGGAAGCATGGATTTGTAGAGGTGCCAGAGCTCGGTTTTGAAATAGATATGAATACTATTTTGAGCGGTATACTTTCATTGTCAACATAACAACTGAGAGATGTCGATATCTTCCATGCTACACACATTATAGGCGGTTCCCAAACAGAATGGTAAAGTTTATACTCCCCCTCCACCAACAAGCATCAATACATGGCTTGCTCGAAACAACGAGTGCCTCCAACTAACAAGAGTCCCGCGGGAGTTTTGTTTGCAGTTATTTTGATTTGATTTGCATAAAGCATGGGACTGGGCATCCCGGTGACCAGCCCTTTTCTCGTGAGTGAGGAGCGGAGTCCACTCCTCTTGAGAATAACCCGCCTAGCATGGAAGATACAGACAACCCTAGTTGATACATGAGCTATTCGAGCATACAAAACAGAATGTTTATTTGAAGGTTTAGAGTTTGGCACATACAAATTTGCTTGGAACGGCAGGTAGATACCATATATAGGTAGGTATGGTGGACTCATATGGAATAACTTTGGGGTTTATGGAGTTGGATGCACAAGCAGTATTCCCGCTTAGTACAAGTGAAGGCTAGAAAAAGACTGGGAAGCGACCAGCTAGAGAGCGACAACAGTCATGAACATGCATTAAAATTAATCAACACCGAATGCAAGCATGAGTTGGATATAATGCACCATGAACATAAATATCGTAGAGGCTATGTTGATTTTGTTTCAACTACATGCGTGAACATGTGCCAAGTCAAGCCACTCGAATCATTCGAAAGAGGATACCACCCTATCATACCACATCACAACCATTTTAATAGCATGTTGGCACGCAAGGTAAACCATTATAAGCTCCTAGCTAATTAAGCATGGCATAAGCAACTACAATCTCTAATTGTCATTGCAAACATGTTTATTCATAATAGGATGAATCAGGGACGATGAACTAATCATATTTACAAAAACAAGAGAGGTCCAGTTCATACCAGCTTTTCTCATCTCAATAAGTTCATCATATAATCATCATTATTGCCTTTCACTTGCACGACCGAATAGTGTGGACAATAATAATAGTGCACGTGCATTGGACTAAGCTGGAATCTGCAAGCATTCAATTCAAGAGAGAAGACAAGGTAATATGGGCTCTTTGTTAGATCAACAATAATGCATATAAGAGCCACTCAACATTTTCATTATGGTCTTCTCCTCTCAACCCCCCAAAGAACAAAAAGGAATAAAACTATTTACACAGGAAAGCTCCCAACAAGCAAAAGAAGAACAAGAAATCTTTTTGGGTTTTCTTTTTAATTACTACTACTACATGCATGGAAAGTAAACTAACTAAAAGCTACAACTGTTTTTTTATTTTTTTCTTAAGGTTTATCAAACACACAAGAAGAAAGCATAAAAATGGAAAATAAACTAGCATGGATGATACAATGAAAAAGTATGAGCACCGACAACTAGCATGAGTGTGTGAACATAAATGTAATGTCGGTGAGATATACGTACTCCCCCAAGCTTAGGCTTTTGGCCTAAGTTGGTCTATGACCACGGCTGGCCTGTCGGATATCCAAAGTAATAGTTGGGGTCGTACTGAGAAGAATCCCCCTGGTGTGTTCTCAGTGCCAGATATTCCCAAATATCCTAGAAAAAATCATATTTAAATTTCAGGGCATTTGGAGAACCTTTATTTTCAGGGTATTTTTTATTGCATGGATAATTCAGAAAACAGACATAATATACTATTTTTGCTTTATTTAATATAAATAACAGAAAGTAAAAAGAGGGTACACAGAGTTGTGTTTTCTAACTTTATCCATCTCATGCTCATCAAAAGGAGTTCACTAACAAGGTTGATCAAGTCTTGTTAACAAACTCTTTTCGAATAACATGAAACCGAAGAATTTTCGAATAAAACTAGGTTACCTCAACGGGGATATGCATGTACCCAACAATAAGAATACCATATTTCTTCTTGGCAGTAGGAAGAGGAAATTCAAAACCTCCAATAGTAATCATTGAAAATTTTCCAATAGAATCGATACTGTGGACTTGAGGTTGTTTCCTCGGAAAGTGTACCGTATGCTCATTACCATTAACATAAAAAGTGACATTGCCTTTGGTGCAAACAATAACAGCCCCTGTAGTATTCAAAAAGGGTCTTCCAAGAATAATAGACATACTATCGTCCTCGGGAATATCAAGAATAACAAAGTCTGTTAAAATAGTAATGTTTGCAACCACAAGAGGTACATCCTCACAAATACCGATAGGTATAGCAGCTGATTTATGAGCCATTTGCAAAGATATTTCAGTAGGTGTCAACTTATTCAAATCAAGTCTACGATATAAAGAGAGAGGCATAACACTAACACCGGCTCCAAGATCACATAAAGCAGTTTTAACATAGTTTCTTTTAATGGAGCATGGTATAGTTGGTACTCCTGGATCTCCAAGTTTCTTTGGTATTCCACCCTTAAAAGTATAATTAGCAAGCATGGTGGAAATTTAAGCTTCCGGGATCTTTCTTTTATTAGTAACAATTTCCTTCATGTACTTAGCATAAGGATTCATTTTAAGCATATCAGTCAAACGCATACGCAAAAAGATAGGTCTAATCATTTCAGCAAAGCGCTCAAAATCTTCATCATCCTTTTTCTTGGATGGTTTAGGAGGAAAAGGCATGGGTTTCTGAACCCATGGTTCTCTTTATTTACCGTGCTTCCTAGCAACAAAGTCTCTCTTATCATAACGTTGATTCTTTGATTGTGGGTTATCAAGATCAACAGCAGGTTCAATCTCTACATCATTATTATTGCTAGGTTGAGCATCAACATGAACATCATCATTAGCATTATCACTAGGTTCATGTTGATTACCAGATTGTGTTTCAGCATTAGAGATAGAAATATCATTGGGATTCTCAGGTGTGTCAATAACAGGTTCACTAGAAGCATGCAAAGTCCTATCATTTTTCCTTTTCTTCCTTTTAGAAGGGCTAGGTGCATCTACATTAGCTCTTTGAGAATTTTGCTCAATTCTCTTAGGGTGGCCCTCAGGATACAAAGGCTCTTGAGTCATTTTACCACCTCTAGTCATAACTCTAACAACATTATCATTCTTATTATTCAATTCATTGAGAAAATCATTCTGAGCTTTAAGTACTTGTTCTACTTGAGTGGTAACCATAGAAGCATGTTTACTAATAAGTTTAAGTTCACCTTTAACATTTGCCATATAATCACTCAAGTGTTCAATCATATAAGCATTATGTTTCAATTGTCTACCAACATAAGCATTAAAATCTTCTTGCTTAACCATAAAGTTATCAAATTCATCCAAACATTGGCTAGCAAACTTAGCAGGAGGGATTTCAGCTTTACCATATCTATAGAGAGAATTTACCTTCACTACCTGTGTCGGGTTATCAAGACCATGTGTTTCTTCAATAGCCGGTAAATTAAGACCATGTATTTCTTCAACAGGAGGTAAATTCTTAACATCCTCAGCTTTAATACCTTTTTCTTCATAGATTTCTTTGCCTCTTGCATATCTTCAGGACTGAGAAATAGAATACACCTTTTCTTCTGAGTTGGCTTAGGAGTTGGTTCAGGAAGTGTCCAATTATTTTCATTAGTCAACATATTATTCAATAGAATTTCAGCTTGATCAACAGTTCTTTCCCTGAAAACACAACCAACACAACTATCCAGGTGGTCTCTGGAAGCATCGGTTAGTCCATTATAAAAGATATCAAGTATTTCATTTTTCTTGAGAGGATGATCAAGAAAAGCATTAAATAATTGGAGAAGCCTCCCCCAAGATTGTGGGAGACTCTCTTCTTCAATTTTCACAAAATTATATATTTCCCTTGAAGCAGCTTGTTTCTTATGAGCAGGGAAATATTTAGCAGAGAAGTAATAAATCATATCCTGGGACTACACACAACCAGGATCAAGAGAATTAAACCATATCTTAGCATCACCCTTTAATGAGAGCAGAAATAATTTAAGGATATAATAGTAGTGAGTTTTCTCATCATTAGTGAACAGGGTAGCTATATCATTTAATTTAGTGAGATTTGCCACAACAGTTTCAGATTCATAGCCATCGAAAGGATTAGATTCGACCAAAGTAATTAACTCAGGATCAACAGAGAAATCATAATCCTTATCAGTAATAAAGATAGGTGAAGTATCATAAGTAGGATCATATTTCATTCTAGCATTCAGAGATTTTTGTTTCAGCTTAGCTAATAGTTTCTTAAGATTACTCCTATCATTGCAAGCAAGAAAGTCTCTAGCAGTTTCTTCATCCATAACATAACTGAGGGAGTCCTGAATTAGGGGGTCTCCGGACAGCCGGACTATATCCTTTGGCCGGACTATTGGACTATGAAGATACAAGATTGAAGACTTCGTCCCATGTCCGGATGGGACTCTCCTTGGCGTGGAAGGCAAGCTAGGCAATACAGATATGTAGATCTCCTCCCTTGTAACCGACTCTGTGTAACCCTAGCCCCCTCCGATGTCTATATAAACCGGAGGGTTTAGTCCGTAGGACGACAGACAATCATACCATAGGCTAGCTTCTAGGGTTTAGCCTCTACGATCTCGTGGTAGATCAACTCTTGTAATACTCATATCATCAAGAACAATCAAGCAGGACGTAGGGCCCGAACCTAGGTAAACATCGTGTCCCCTGCCTCCCGTTACCATCCACCTTAGACGCACAGTTTGGGACCCCCTACCCGAGATCCGCCAGTTTTGACACCGACATTGGTGCTTTTATTGAGAGTTCCACTGTGTCGTCACCGTAAGGTATGATGGCTCCTTCGATCATCGGTAACTATGCGGTCCAGGGTGAGGTTTTCCTCCCCGGACAGATCTTCGTGTTCGGCGGCTTCGCACTGCGGGCCAACTCGCTTGGCCATCTGGAGCAGATCAAGAGCTACGCCCCTGGTCACCAGGTCAGTTTCGAAAACTTGAACTATACTGCCGACATCCAAGACTTGATCTTCGACGGATTTGAGCCCGTGTCAGGTGCGCCGCACAGTCACGACGAGTATGACGTAACTCTGCCGTCGGATAGTATTCGGGAGATCGCATCTGCAACTACTCCGGCTGTCAATCCGGAGCAAATCGCTCCATCTGAGAGCGGAGGGATAGACCCCACCATGGAGGCTGCACTCTCAGTGGCGATAGAGCCGGATACTGACTTCACCCCTTACAAGAGCCGTGTCGCCGAACCACTGGATTCGTCTCCGGCCATGGACTCCGAGCCGCCTGCATCCGCGCCCATCGAATCCAACTGGGCGCCGATCATGGAGTTCACCTCTGCGAATATCTTTCAGCACTCACCTTTCAGCGATGTGCTAAATTCATTAAGGTCTCTCTTCTTGTAAGGAGAACCTTGGTCGAACTATGTCCGGCTAGAATGGGATGCGGACGACGAAGAAATTCGCCGCCCACCCACCACCCACTTAGTAGCCACTGTCGACGATTTAACCGACATACTCGACTTCGACTCCGAAGACATCGACGGTATGGACGATGATGCAGGAGACGAACAGGAACCACCGCCCACAGGGCGCTGGGCCGCCACCTTATCATATGATATATACATGGTGGACACCCCCAAAGAAGGCAATGGCGACGAGACAGCGGAGGATAACCCCTGCATGAAGCAACCTAAGCACCGATGTCAGCGGTGCCGCTCTAAGTCCCGCCACAGCAAAAGTAGTGATACTGGCACAGGAGATAATAACACTCCAAATAGTGCCGAAGACAATCACAATCCCCTCCAGCACGATGTAGAACGGGAAGATGAACATGCTAGCCCTGCAGAGCAGGCGGCAGATGGAGAACCGGAGGAGGACAATTACATGCCTCTCTCCGGAGACGAGGTGAGCCTCGGCGACGAAGAATTTATCGTGCCTGAGGATCCCGTTGAGCAGGAGCGCTTCAAGCGCCGGCTTATGGCCACTGCAAATAGCCTGAAGAAAAAGCAACAACAACTTCAAGCTGACCAAGACTTGCTAGCAGACAGATGGACCGAACTCCTTGCGGCCGAGGAATACGAACTCGAGCGCCCCTCCAAGAGTTACCCAAAACGCAGGTTGCTGTTGGAAATATGCCCTAGAGGCAATAATAAAAGCATTATTATTATATTTCCTTGTTCATGATAATTGTCTTTATTCATGCTATAATTGTGTTATCCAGAAATCGTAATACATGTGTGAATAACAGACACCGACATGTCCCTAGTGAGCCTCTAGTTGACTATCTCGTTGATCAACAGATAGTCATGGTTTCCTGACTATGGACAGTGGATGTCATTGATAACGAGATCACATCATTGGGAGAATGATGTGATGGACAAGACCCAATCCTAAACATAGCACAAGATCGTATAGTTCGTTTGCTAGAGTTTTCCAATGTCAAGTATCTTTTCCTTAGACCATGAGATCGTGTAACTCCCGGATACCGTAGGAGTGCTTTGGGTATGCCAAACGTCACAACATAACTGGGTGACTATAAAGGTAGACTACGGGTATCTCCAAAAGTGTCTGTTGGGTGACATGGATCAAGACTGGGATTTGTCACTCCGTATGACGGAGAGGTATCACTGGGCCCACTCGGTAATGCATCATCATAATGAGCTCAGAGTGACCAAGTGTCTGGTCACGGGATCATGCATTACGGTACGAGTAAAGTGACTTGCTGGTAACGAGATTGAACGAGGTATTGGGATACCGATGATCGAATCTCGGGCAAGTAACATATCGATAGACAAAGGGAATAGCGTACGGGATTGATTGAATCCTCGACATCGTGGTTCATCCGATGAGATCATCGTGGAGCATGTGGGAGCCAACATGGGTATCCAGATCCCGCTGTTGGTTATTGACCGGAGAGTCGTCTCGGTCATGTCTGCTTGTCTCCCGAACCCGTAGGGTCTACACACTTAAGGTTCGGTGACGCTAGGGTTATGAAGATATGTATATGCAGAAACCCGAATGTTGTTCGGAGTCCCGGATGAGATCCCGGATGTCACGAGGAGTTCCGGAATGGTCCGGAGGTAAAGAATTATATATAGGAAGTGCTATTTCGGGCATCGGGACAAGTTTCGGGGTTATCGGTATTGTACCGGGACCACCGGAAGGGTCTCGGGGGTCCACCGGGTGGGGCCACCTGTCCCGGGGGGCCACATGGGCTGTAGGGGGTGCACCTTGGCCTAGATGGGCCAAGGGCACCAGCCCCTATAGGCCCATGCGCCTAGGGTTTCCACCATGGAAGAGTCCATGTGGTGGAAGGCACCCCTAGGTGCCTTGGGGGGGAGGGAAACCTCCCCTTGGCCGCCGCCCCCCCTAGTAGATGCCATCTACTAGGGCCGGCGCCCCCCTGGCACCCCTATATATAGTGGGGGGGAGAGGAGGGATTTTACACCAGCCCCTGGCGCCTCCACCTCCCCCCGTTACGTCTCTCCCTCGTAGTCTCGGCGAAGCCCTGCTGCTGTGACGCCCTGCATCCACCACCACGCCGTCGTGCTGCTGGATCTTCATCAACCTCTCCTTCCCCCTTGCTGGATCAAGAAGGAGGAGACGTCTCCCGTCCCATACGTGTGTTGAACGCGGAGGTGCCGTCCGTTCGGCGCTGGTCATCGGTGATTTGGATCACGTCGAGTACGACTACATCATCACCGTTCTTTTGAACGCTTCTGTGCGCGATCTACAAAGGTATGTAGATGCATCTAATCACTCGTTGCTAGATGAACTCCTAGATGATCTTGGTGAAACGAGTAGGAAATTTTTTGTTTTCTGCAACGTTCCCCAATAGTGGCATCATGAGCTAGGTCTATGCGTAGTTCTTCTTGCGCCAGTAGAACACAATTTGTTGTGGGCGTAGATTTGTCAAATATCTTGCCGTTACTAGTCTTTTCTTGCTTCAACGGTATTGTGGGATGAAGCGGCCCGGACCAACCTTACACGTACGCTTACGTGAGACCGATTCCACCGACTAACATGCACTAGTTGCATAAGGTGGCTGGCGGGTGTCTGTCTCTCCTACTTTAGTTGGAGCGGAATCGATGAACAGGGTCCTTATGAAGGGTAAATAGAAGTTGACAAATCACGTTGTGGCTTTAACGTAGGTAAGAAGACGTTCTTGCTAGAACCCTAATTCAGCCACGTAAAACTTGCAACAACAATTAGAGGACGTCCAACTTGTTTTTGCAGCAAGTGGTTTGTGATATGATATGGCCAAAGTTGTGATGAATGATGAATGATCTATATGTGATGTATGAGATGTTCATGCTATTGTAATAGGAATCACGACTTGCATGTCGATGAGTATGACAACCGGCAGGAGCCATAGGAGTTGTCTTTATTCTTTTATATGACCTGCGTGTCATCAAGAAACGCCATGTAAATTACTTTACTTTATTGCTAAACGTGTTAGCCATAGTAGTAGAAGTAATAGTTGGCGAGCAACTTCATGGAGACACGATGATGGAGATCATGATGATGGAGATCATGGTGTCAAGCCGGTGACAAGATGATCATGGAGCCCCAAGATGGAGATCAAAGGAGCTATGTGATATTGGCCATATCATGTCACGTTTATTATTTGATTGCATGTGATGTTTATCATGTTTTGCATCTTGTTTACTTAGAACGACGGTAGTAAATAAGATGATCCCTCACAATAAATTCAAGAAGTGTTCCCCCTAACTGTGCACCGTTGCGACAGTTCGCTGTTTCAAAACACCACGTGATGATCGGGTGTTTTATTCAGACGTTCACATACAACGGGTGTAAGACAGATTTACACATGCAAACACTTAGGTTGACTTGACGAGCCTAGCATGTACAGACATGGCCTCGGAACATAGAAGATCGAAAGGTCGAGCATGAGTCGTATAGAAGATACGATCAACATGAAGATGTTCACCGATGTTGACTAGTCCGTCTCACGTGATGATCGGACACGGTCTAGTTTAACTCGGATCATGTAATACTTAGATGACTAGAGGGATGTCTAATCTAAGTGGGAGTTCACTAATAATTTGATTAGTTGAACTTAATTATCATGAACTTAGTCTAAAATCTTTGCAATATGTCTTGTAGATCAAATGGCCAACGTAGTCCTCAACTTCAACGCGTTCCTAGAGAAAACTAAGCTGAAAGACGATGGCAGCAACTATACGGACTGGGTCCGGAACCTGAGGATCATCCTCATAGCTGCCAAGAAAGATTATGTCCTACAAGCACTGCTTGGTGACGCACCCGTTCTCCCTGCAGAACAAGATGTTATGAACGCTTGGCAGGCACATTTCGATGACTACTCCCTCGTTCAGTGCAGCATGCTTTACAGCCTAGAGCCGGGGCTCCAAAAGCGTTTTGAGAGACATGGAGCATATGAGATGTTCGAAGAGATGAAAATGGTTTTCCAAGCTCATGCCCAGGTCGAGAGATATGAAGTCTCCGACAAATTCTTCAGCTGTAAGATGGAGGAAAACAGTTCTGTCAGTGAGCACATACTCACTATGTCTGGGTTGCATAACCGCTTGACTCAGCTGGGAGTTAATCTCCCGGATGATGCGGTCATTGACAGAATCCTCCAGTCGCTTCCACCAAGCTACAAGAGCTTTGTGATGAACTTCAATATGCAGGGGATGGAAAAGACCATTCCTGAAGTATTTGCTATGCTGAAATCAGCAGAGGTAGAAGTCAGGAAGGAACATCAAGTGTTGATGGTCAATAAAACCACTAAGTTCAAGAAAGGCAAGGGTAAAAAGAACTTCAAGAAGGACGGCAAGGAGGTTGCCGCGCCCGGCAAGCAAGCTGCCGGGAAGAAGCCAAAGAATGGACCCAAGCCCGAGACTGAGTGTTTTTATTGCAAGGGAAGCGGTCACTGGAAGCGGAACTGCCCTAAGTACTTAGCGGATAAGAAGGCCGGCAAAACAAAAGGTATATGTGATATACATGTAATTGATGTGTACCTTACTAGTGCCCGTAGTAGCCCCTGGGTATTTGATACCGGTGCAGTTGCTCACATTTGTAACTCAAAGCAGGGGCTGCGGAATAAGTGGAAACTGGCAAAGGACGAGGTGACGATGCGCGTCGGGAATGGTTCCAAGGTCAATGTGATCGCCGTCGGCACGCTACCTCTGCATCTCCCTTCGGGATTAGTTTTAAACCTTAATAATTGTTATTTAGTGCCAGCTTTGAGCATGAACATTGTATCAGGATCTCGTTTAATTCGAGATGGCTACTCTTTTAAATCTGAGAATAATGGTTGTTCCATTTTTATGAGAGATATGTTTTATGGTCATGCTCCTATGGTGAATGGTTTGTTCTTTATGAATCTCGAACGTGATGCTACACATGTTCATAATGTGAGTACCAAAAGAAGTAAGGTTGATAATGATAGTCCCACATACCTGTGGCACTGCCGCCTTGGTCACATAGGTGTCAAACGCATGAAGAAGCTCCATGCTGATGGACTTTTAGAGTCTCTTGATTATGAATCATTTGACATGCGAACCATGCCTTATGGGTAAAATGACCAAGACTCCGTTCTCAGGAACAATGGAGCGAGCAACCGACTTATTGGAAATCATACATACTGATGTGTGCGGTCCAATGAGTGTTGAGGCTCGCGGTGGCTATCGTTATGTTCTCACCCTCACTGATGATTTAAGTAGGTATGGGTATATCTACTTAATGAAACACAAGTCTGAAACCTTTGAAAAGTTCAAGGAATTTCAGAGTGAGGTTGAAAATCAACGTGACAGGAAAATCAAGTTTCTACGATCAGATCGTGGAGGAGAATACTTGAGTCACGAGTTTGGCACACACTTAAGAAAATGTGGAATAGTTTCACAACTCACGCCGCCTGGAACACCTCAGCGTAATGGTGTGTCCGAACGTCGTAATCGCACTCTATTAGATATGGTGCGATCTATGATGTCTCTTACTGATTTACCGCTATCTTTTTGGGGCTATGCTTTAGAGACTGCCGCATTCACTTTAAATAGGGCTCCGTCGAAATCCGTTGAGACGACACCGTATGAATTATGGTTTGGGAAGAAACCTAAGCTGTCGTTTCTAAAAGTTTGGGGATGCGATGCTTATGTCAAGAAACTTCAACCTGAAAAGCTCGAACCCAAGTCGGAAAAATGCGTCTTCATAGGATACCCAAAAGAAACTATTGGGTACACCTTCTACCTCAGATCCGAAGGCAAGATCTTTGTTGCCAAGAATGGGTCCTTTCTGGAGAAAGAGTTTCTCTCGAAAGAAGTAAGTGGGAGGAAAGTAGAGCTTGATGAAGTATTACCTCTTGAACCGGAAAAAGGCGCAACTCAAGAAAATGTTCCTGAGGTGCCTGCACCGACTAGAGAGGAAGTTAATGATAATGATCAAGATACTTCTGATCAAGCCCCTACTGAAATTCGAAGGTCCACAAGGACACGTTCCGCACCAGAGTGGTACGGCAACCCTGTCTTGGAAATCATGCTGTTAGACAACGGTGAACCTTCGAACTATGAAGAAGCGATGGCGGGCCCGGATTTCGACAAATGGCTGGAAGCCATGAAATCCGAGATAGGATCCATGTATGAAAAAAAAGTATGGACTTTAACTGACTTGCCCGTTGAGCGGCGAGCCATAGAAAATAAATGGATCTTTAAGAAGAAGACAGACGCGGATGGTAATGTGACCATCTATAAAGCTCGGCTTGTCGCTAAGGGTTATCGACAAGTTCAAGGTGTTGACTACGATGAGACTTTCTCGCCGGTAGCGAAGCTGAAGTCCGTCCGAATCATGTTAGCAATTGCCGCATTCTATGATTACGAAATATGGCAAATGGACGTCAAAACGGCATTCCTTAATGGTTTCCTTAAGGAAGAATTGTATATGATGCAGCCGGAAGGTTTTGTCGATCCTAAGAATGCTGACAAAGTGTGCAAGCTCCAACGCTCGATTTATGGGCTGGTGCAAGCGTCTCGGAGTTGAAACATTCGCTTTGATGAGATGATCAAAGCGTTTGGGTTTACACATACTTATGGAGAAGCCTGCGTTTACAAGAAAGTGAGTGGGAGCTCTGTAGCATTTCTCATATTATATGTAGATGACATACTTTTGATGGGAAATGATATAGAACTCTTGGACAGCATCAAGGCCTACTTGAATAAAAGTTTTTCAATGAAGGACCTTGGAGAAGCTGCTTATATATTAGGCATCAAAATCTATAGAGATAGATCAAGACGCCTCATAGGTCTTTCACAAAGCACATACCTTGATAAGATATTGAAGAAGTTCAATATGGATCAATCCAAGAAGGGGTTCTTGCCTGTGTTACAAGGTGTGAAATTGAGCTCAGCTCAATGTCCGACCACGGCAGAAGATATAGAAGAGATGAGCGTCATCCCCTATGCCTCAGCCATAGGTTCTATTATGTATGCCATGCTGTGTACCAGACCTGATGTTAACCTTGCCGTCAGTTTGGTAGGAAGGTACCAAAGTAATCCCGGCAAGGAACACTGGACAGCGGTCAAGAATATCCTGAAGTACCTGAAAAGGACTAAGGAAATGTTTCTCGTTTATGGAGGTGACGAAGAGCTTGTCGTAAAGGGTTACATCGACGCTAGCTTCGACACAGATCTGGATGACTCTAAGTCACAAACCGGATACGTGTATATTTTGAATGGTGGGGCAGTAAGCTGGTGCAGTTGCAAGCAAAGCGTCGTGGCGGGATCTACATGTGAAGCGGAGTACATGGCAGCCTCGGAGGCAGCACATGAAGCAATATGGGTGAAGGAGTTCATCACCGACCTAGGAGTCATACCCAATGCGTCGGGGCCGATCAAGCTCTTCTGTGACAACACTGGAGCTATTGCACTTGCCAAGGAGCCCAGGTTTCACAAGAAGACAAGGCACATCAAGCGTCGCTTCAACTCCATTCGTGAAAATGTTCAAGATGGAGACATAGAGATTTGTAAAGTACATACGGACCTGAATATAGCAGATCCGTTGACTAAACCTCTCCCTAGAGCAAAACATGATCAACACCAGAATTCTATGGGTGTTCGATTCATCACAATGTAACTAGATTATTGACTCTAGTGCAAGTGGGAGACTGTTGGAAATATGCCCTAGAGGCAATAATAAAAGCATTATTATTATATTTCCTTGTTCATGATAATTGTCTTTATTCATGCTATAATTGTGTTATCCGGAAATTGTAATACATGTGTGAATAACAGACACCGACATGTCCCTAGTGAGCCTCTAGTTGACTAGCTCGTTGATCAATAGATAGTCATGGTTTCCTGACTATGGACACTGGATGTCATTGATAACGAGATCACATCATTGGGAGAATGATGTGATGGACAAGACCCAATCCTAAACATAGCACAAGATCGTATAGTTCGTTTGCTAGAGTTTTCCAATGTCAAGTATCTTTTCCTTAGACCATGAGATCGTGTAACTCCCGGATACCGTAGGAGTGCTTTGGGTATGCCAAACGTCACAACGTAACTGGGTGACTATAAAGGTAGACTACGGGTATCTCCGAAAGTGTCTGTTGGGTGACATGGATCAAGACTGGGATTTGTCACTCCGTATGACGGAGAGGTATCACTGGGCCCACTCGGTAATGCATCATCATAATGAGCTCAGAGTGACCAAGTGTCTGGTCACGGGATCATGCATTACGGTACGAGTAAAGTGACTTGCCGGTAACGAGATTGAATGAGGTATTGGGATACCGACGATCGAATCTCGGGCAAGTAACATATCGATAGACAAAGGGAATAGCGTACGGGATTGATTGAATCCTCGACATCGTGGTTCATCCGATGAGATCATCGTGGAGCATGTGGGAGCCAACATGGGTATCCAGATCCCGCTGTTGGTTATTGACCAGAGAGTCGTCTCGGTCATGTCTGCTTGTCTCCCGAACCCGTAGGGTCTACACACTTAAGGTTCGGTGACGCTAGGGTTATGAAGATATGTATATGCAGAAACCCGAATGTTGTTCGGAGTCCCGGATGAGATCCCGAACGTCACGAGGAGTTCTGGAATGGTCCGGAGGTAAAGAATTATATATAGGAAGTGCTATTTCGGGCATCGGGACAAGTTTCGGGGTTATCGGTATTGTACCGGGACCACCGGAAGGGTCTCGGGGGTCCACCGGGTGGGGCCACCTGTCCCGGGGGGCCACATGGGCTGTAGGGGGTGCGCCTTGGCCTAGATGGGCCAAGGGAACCAGCCCCTATAGGCCCATGCGCCTAGGGTTTCCACCATGGAAGAGTCCATGTGGTGGAAGGCACCCCTAGGTGCCTTGGGGGGGAGGGAAACCTCCCCTTGGCCGCCGCCCCCCCTAGTAGATGCCATCTACTAGGGCCGGCGCCCCCCTGGCACCCCTATATATAGTGGGGGGGAGAGGAGGGATTTTACACCAGCCCCTGGCGCCTCCACCTCCCCCCGTTACGTCTCTCCCTCGTAGTCTCGGCGAAGCCCTGCTGCTGTGACGCCCTGCATCCACCACCACGCCGTCGTGCTGCTGGATCTTCATCAACCTCTCCTTCCCCCTTGCTGGATCAAGAAGGAGGAGACGTCTCCCGTCCCGTACGTGTGTTGAACGCGGAGGTGCCGTCCGTTCAGCGCTGGTCATCGGTGATTTGGATCACGTCGAGTACGACTACATCATCACCGTTCTTTTGAACGCTTCCGTGCGCGATCTACAAAGGTATGTAGATGCATCTAATCACTCGTTGCTAGATGAACTCCTAGATGATCTTGGTGAAACGAGTAGGAAAATTTTTGTTTTCTGCAACGTTCCCCATCAGTTGCTACCTCACCTCGAGGAGGAAGTATTGAAACCTCCACCACTAGTGTATGATGCGGCTGACCGGCCATCGCGTGGCCGAGCCAGAGAGGTGTTTCAGCCTGCACCCAGCCACCACTCAATCAAAAATACCAAGGCCCAGGGCAACACACGGGACCTGCGAGACGTATTGGACAGCAAGGCAAAGCTTGCAAGGTCAATATATGGGTCACAGGCACGCGCGCCAACACTGGATGATGATCGTCATGCAGGATACACCAAAGGTAAATCCGGCCGGGCCGAATACAGCAGACAAGACTCATATGAACTGCGTCGTGATATAGCCCGGCATAGAGGCGCCGCACACCCCCTATGCTTCACTGATGAAGTTATGGATCACGAATTCCCGGAGGGTTTTAAACCCGTTAATATTGAATCGTATGATGGTACAACAGATCCCGCTGTATGGATCGAGGATTTCCTCCTTCACATCCACATGGCTCGCGGTGACGATCTCCATGCCATCAAGTACCTCCCACTAAAACTCAAAGTACCAGCTCGGCATTGGCTGAGTAGCTTGCCAGCAGACTCTATCGGCAATTGGGAGGATTTGGAAGACGCATTCCTTGACAACTTCCAAGGCACTTATGTGCGACCACCGCATGCTGATGACTTGAGCCATATAACTCAGCAGCCAGGGGAATCGGCCAGACAATTCTGGACACGGTTCCTGACCAAGAAAAACCAAATTGTCGACTGTTCGGATGCAGAGGCCCTAGCGGCATTCAAGCATAACATCCACGACGAATGACTTGCCCGCCACCTCGGCCAGGAGAAGCCGAAGTCTATGGCAGCCCTCATGACACTCATGACCCGCTTTTGCGCGGGCGAGGATAGCTGGCTGGCTCGCAGCAACAACACATCAAGGAATCCGAGCACTTCGGATACCAAAGATGCCAATGGCAGACCACATCGTAACAGACCAAAGCGCCGCAACAACGGCGATAACAACGATGACACGGCAGTCAATGCCGGATTCAGAGGCTCTAGATCCGGTCAGCGGAAAAAGCCATTTAAAAGAAGTACTCTGGCTCCGTGCAGTTTGGATCGCATACTGGATCACTCGTGTCAAATCCATGGCACCCCCGACAAGCTAGCCAATCACACCAACAGAGAATGCTGGGTGTTCAAGCAGGCCGGCAAGTTAAATGCCAAAAACAAGGACAAGGGGCTGCATAGTGATGATGAGGAGGAGCCCGGCCGCCGAACACGGGAGGACAGAAGGGGTTCCCCCCACAAGTGAAGACGGTGAACATGATATATGCAACCCACATTCCCAAGAGGGAGCGGAAGCGTGCACTAAGGGACGTCTATGCGATGGAGCCCGTCGCCCCAAAGTTCAACCCATGGTCCGCTTGTCCGATCACCTTTGATCGTAGGGACCACCCCACTAGTATCCATCATGGCGGATCCGCCGCACTGGTCCTAGACCCCATCATCGACGGATTTCACCTCAGTCGAGTCCTTATGGACGGCGGCAGCAGCCTGAACCTGCTCTATCAGGATATAGTGTGAAAAATGGGTATCGATCCCTCGAGGATCAAACCCACCAAAACCACCTTTAAGGGTGTCATCCCAGGTGTAGAGGCCCATTGCACGGGCTCAATCACACTGGAAGTGGTCTTCGGATCACCGGACAACTTCCGAAGCGAGGAGTTAATCTTCGACATAGTCCCGTTTCGCAGTGGCTATCACACACTGCTTGGACGAACAACAGTTGCAAAATTTAATGCAGTACCGCATTACGCATACTTCAAGATCAAGATGCCAGGACCTAGGGGGGTCATAACAGTAAATGGAAACACAGAACGCTCGCTCCGCATAGAAGAGCACACTGCGGCCCTCGCAGCAGAAGCACAAAGCAGCCTTTTAAGGCAAACCACTAATTCGGTGCTACAGCCCCCGGACACCTTCAAGCGAGTCCGGAGTAAACTGCAACAGGATCGCCTGGCACGTTCAGAGCTCGCCTAGCAATTCGGCCCCCGTCCCAGTCCCAGTCAAGCAACGAAATCCATGCTGCGCGTACATAATTACACATTGGAAATACCATGGACATAGGTGGGGGCACGATTAGGGCACGTCCTGCAATGCGGCTTAACCGCCCTAGGGGCTATATACCTTTATCATTTCTTTTCTCTTTCAGGGCCTAACTCTTTGGAAGCCCTTTCCGGCAGTACGGTTGCCGGACACATTACGGGAAAAAACAACCAAGGCGGCAAGAAGCTAAGATGTACACAGGAACCCCCAGGTGGTCTCTGATAATAATTGATATACCCGCTTTCTACTATCCATACACAGCTTGCCCTTGGATAGGACATTTCGAATAGTCCTACTTTCTGCTTATCGCACTACTTGTACCAGTACACTTCGACGTATTATTTAAATAACAGTGCATAGCATTAGTCTATTATTGCATTAATTATCCTTTTTCTTTTATATGTCCATTTACGACAATCCACACCCGTATATTCGGGTACGGTCAGTACGCCAGGGGCTTTTGTTTACCCCATAATACGGCGCGAGAAGTCCGAACACTTTCGACAGTGCGACACCCCGAACTTATAGCACTATATGCATCAGCTCCGAATCATGTCTTGGGTCAATAGTTGGGTTTGCCCGTCTCCCATGCTTTGGTACCTTACGTTCCGCTATATCGGCTAAGGTAGCGGTGGGAGAACTACTGTGATTGTGTCCCGGTTCTTCCGGACGAGCACCTCAGTAGAGAAAGCCAAAAACTGACTGTCATGATAAGGCGAGAGACTGGTCACTGTTCGAGAGGTCTCAAGTCCTTAAAGACTTTTTCCGCTTCGGGCAAGGAGTCGGCCTTGTCCGGCTTAGGCATGTATAGCGCCCCAAATTCGGCCTTCCGAATACTAGGGGCTTCGCCAAAATTTAAAATTGTAGACTTCTATGGCTAAGTGAGAGTGATAAAGCCTTATAGTCCGATTGCTTGGTTCGTTGCACTGAACACCTCCGTTGAAGGACCCAAAATTGGGGTAAAGAGTTCTCAGGTTTATCCCGAACACCCCAGTACTAGTTACATGGGGGCAGAAGCCGACGACTGGCCAACTCTCAGATTTTATAAACGGCCGGACAGAAGGTAATATTTTAAATTCAAAAAGGCGTTGCATAGCGCAGATGAACTCGTTTCACATTACAGGATCACATGAACATGTTCATTCAAAAATTACATCCATGGCGCATTCATCCGCCACAAGGCGGGAACCCTTCAGGACACTCTCATAATACATCTCAGGGCAGCGATGCTCCTTGCCCTCCGGCGGCCCCTCCTTCACCAGCTTCACGGTGTCTAGCTTCGCCCAGTGCACCTTCGCCCGGGTAAAAGCCCTGCGCACACCCTCGATGCAGACGGACCACTTGATGACTTCAAGCCGTGGGCAGGCATCCACAAGCCGCCTCACCAGACTGAAGTAGCTGCCGGACAGGGGCTCGCCAGGCCACATCCGGACTATAAGGCCCCTCATGGCCTGTTCGGCCGCCTTGTGAAGCTCGACCAGTTGCTTCAACTGGTCGCTCAAGGGCATTGGGTGTTTGGTCCCAGTATACTGAGACCAGAACAACTTTTCCGTCGAGCTCCCCTCCTCAGCTCGGTAAAACTTTGCGGCATCCAGTACACTGCGGGGAAGATCTGCGAACGCTCCTGGAGAGCTCCGAACTCGGGTAAGAAAAAGGAAAGTTTCATTCACATGCTTGCTTTGCATAATGAATGCCTTACCCGCTGCTATCTTCTTCACCGCATCAATCTCCTGGAGGGCCTTGTGGGCTTCAGCCTTGGTGCTCCGGGCGCTTTCGAGCACCTTCTCAAGCTCGGACTCTCACGTCTTAGAGTCAAGCTCCAAGGACTCGTGTTTTTTGGCGAGAGCCTCGAGCTCTTGCTGCACCTCACCCACTTGGGTTTCTTGCTTCTCTCGCTCGATGCGCTCCTTGGCCGCTTTGTCTTCGGCCTCGGACAGCGCCTTCTTCAGGGTCGCCACTTCGGTCGTGGCCCCTGGCAAATTCATGATGATCCTATTATTTTACAACTGAACTTATTTTTAAAGCGTAGACAAGGTATTGCTTACCTTTGCTCTCCTCGAGCTGCCTCTTGGTAAGGCCGAGCTCGTTCTCGGACTGCTCCAGGTCCTGCTTCAGTGTAGAGACCTCCGCACTACGTGCAGCAGCGGCCAGCAGTGAAGCCTGCACATACACATAGACATATACTGATTAGACTCCTGAGTCATTATTTGATCCTCTATTCGGCCTTTCTTCTTGAATGCCGAACAGAACATCAGGGGCTACTATCTATGCAGTAATATTTTCTTATATTTTGATTGCTTACCTCAAAGCCTGTTAGGAGGCTGGCGCAAGCTTCGGTCAGTCCGTTTTTGGCGGACTGAACTTTTTCGATCACCGCACTCATGATAGTGCGGTGCTCTTCGTCGATGGAGGCGCTGTGAAGCGCTTCCAGCAAGTTGTCTGGTGCCTCTGGATGGACAGAGGACACTGGCACAGGTGGTTGGCCCCCCTTAACAGGGGATTGCCTGCCAGAGTCCGGAACCATCAAAGGTTCTGGCACAGTGTCCGGCTAGGGCCCGAACTCGGAGCCCGTGGGAGTTTTGCTCCCTTTGTACCCAGGGTCCGGGAGGTCGTCTTGAGGCGCCCCCAGGACCACCTCCCCTCAGCTCGGTGCCTTTCGAGACAACACCTCAATGTTGTCCGTAGGCCGAGGGGTGGAGGCGGTCGGAAGAGAACCACCGTTCATATCCGATGAGTCCAATGAACCTGTAAGTGCATCTAGTGCCACCCCTAGTTGGTTTTGGAGTATTGACGACAAACCTAGTTGAGGGACTGATGTGTTTGTGAGAATTGCAGGATAACACAGGTAGAAGTCCCTCATTGATTCGGTTTTCCTACCAGAGATGACCCCTAAAAATGTCTGAAGACATTGATTTCAAAGGTGGTATATGAAGATATTCACATTGAAGACTATGACAAGAGAAGACATCGCATGAAGCCTATGGAGCTCGAAGACTTAGATCTTTCGTAGTTCTTTTTCTTCTTTGTTGAGTCATAGGAACCACCGTCCTGTTAAGTGGGGTCCAAGAGAACCAGTCAGAATGACTGAAGTGATGCTTAACCAAAACCTATGTCTTCGAGTGAAGACTATGAGAGCGAAACTTGTCCAGAGTCGGACAAGTTAGCTTTGCTTGTAGCCCAAGTAAAGCTGCCGCGTGAGTTTGAAATCTGACCGTTGGAACACGTGTCAGTTCCTTAGTGACCCAGGGTCATTTCGGACAAATCAGGTCGGGTTGCCTAGTGGCTATAAATAGCCCACCCCCTACAACCATAAACAGTTGGCTGCTCAGAGTTAGAGTACGGCTTTTGTCGTTTGAGAGCAACCCACCTCGAAGCCTTTGAGAGAGAATTCCTTGCGAGGATAAAGCCCTAACCACCCAGAGCCTAAGAGTGTTAGGCATCACTTTAGTCTTCTTGTCTGTGTGATCTGAAGACTTATTACACTTGAGGATTGTGAATCCTCTAGCCGGTTAGGCGTCGTGTTCTGAGCATCCAAGAGACATTGTGGATTGCCGTGAACGAAGTCTGTGAAGGTTAGGGAGTCTACCTTGAAGACTTACCAGAGTGATTGGGCGAGGTCTGTGTGACCTTAGCTCAAGGGGAATACGGTGAGGACTGGGTGTCCTGAGCTGCGTGTTCAGGACTGGGTGTCCGGGACTGTGTGTCCTCAGGTTTAAATACCTAGCCGCCCTAACCAGACGTACAGTTGTCACAGCAACTGGAACTGGTCCAACAAATCATTGTCTTCAACGAGTCACTGGTTTCACCCTTCCCTTCCCTTTACTTACTGTTGGTCCTTGTGAAGTCATTGTATGATTCAACTATCTTCCGTCTTCACTGAGTGACTGTGTGTTCTGTTTGGCTTCATAATATCTTCCTACCTGATCCTTACTACCTAGCTGCTATTAGTCACTATGCTTTCACTTCATTGAATACTTGACTATGGTTTGCCTAGTGTAGTCTACCTTCCGCTCCATGGTAATAGGTTTATTTCTATCGTTTGTCTTTGAAACTTCCACGTTTTGAAGACTTTCATAAAAATCGCCTATTCACCCCCCTCTAGTCGATATAACACACTTTTAGTTGGTATCAGAGCAAGGTACTCCCTTGTTCTATGTGATTCGGTTTAACCACCTGGAGTTTTAACTATGTTGACTGCAGGGATAATCAAAGTCTCCGCTGCGTGCCCCGTCTTCGATGGAACTGAATATCCCTACTGGAAGAATAAGATGCGCATGCATCTTGAAGCCATTGACGTCGACCTATGGTATGTCGTCAAGAACGGCGTTCCCAAGGCTGGAGAAGGTGTCATTGCTGCTGACGTCAAGAAGTTTGTTCAACTGGACTCTACTGCCAAGAATATCATCTGTGGTCATCTGACCAAAGGACAGTATGGCCACGTGAGTGCTTTGGAAACATCTAAGCTAGTCTGGGACTGGCTCTCCAAGGTCAACGAAGGCGTCTCAACCCAGAGAGATCGGAGAATCAGTGTCCTTTGCAACCTCTTCAACCGCTTCAAGAGAAATGACAATGAGAATGTCCAACTCACGTTTGATCGACTCACTGACATCACGAATGAGCTTCAAGCCCTTGGCGCTACTGAGATCACCAAGCATGAAGTCGTCAAGACACTACTGAGATCACTTGACAGTTCATTTGACACCCTAGCCCTGATGATTCAAGAACGTCCTAATTTCAAGACACTCGATTCGTTTGACATACTTGAGAGGCTCAACACACATGAGTTTCAACTTCCTGAGAAAAGAGATATCTACGGTCCAAACTATGGGCGAACTCGTGCCTTGAAGGCAAAAGCTGTCTCCTCATCTGAAGAAGAATCTGACAGCAGTTCTGATGATCCTGAAGACATTGGAAGGGAACTTGCTATGCTTGTGAAGAAGTTCCAAAAATTCACCAAGAAGAAAGGTTTCAGAAAGTCTTCACGATCAAGCTCAAGGAATGATGAAGCTTCTGCTCATGACTACAAGAAGAAAACATGTCACAAGTGCAAGAAACCTGGCCACTTCATCTCTGAGTGTCCGCAGTGGGACAATGAGAACAAAAAGAAGAAGAAGAGCAAGGAATATGACTCTGACGACAAGAAGAAGAAGAAATACTCAAAGTCTTCTTCCAAGTCTTCCTCAAAGTCTTCATCACACAAGAAGAGCTCATCTGGCAAGGCACGTGCGTTTGTTGGCAAGGAAATGGATTCAGAGGAGGAGTCCGCTTCTGAGGAGGCGGAGGTGGAGTCTGAGGAGGAGTCCGATTCTGGCGTCGCAAGTCTGGCTACAGCATACGTTGCCAAGTCCATCTTCAACACTAAAGACAATGACTTCATCACCGACACCGATGCAAATGACAAGGACTACTCCGCTCCTACCTACTGCTTCATGGCACGCGGTGCCAATGTAAACACATGCACTACTCACTATCAAACATCTAGTGACGATGACTTTGATTGTGGTTCAAAACCCAGCTACAAAAAGCCATGGACATGGAACATATTCAAAAACTGTTAGACAAAAGCGATGATCTGTTAGGCGCTGAAATGACTCAATCTGAGTCCTTAATTGAAGACATAAAAAATATTCACGTTAAGTATGAGGAACTTGAAAGTCGTCATGAAACGCTCTCAACAACTCATGAAAAGCTTTCCTACGATTATCTTCAAAGGAAGCAAGATCTTGAGAAATTGAGAGCGGCTCATGAAGATCTTCAAAAGGAAAATGAGTCACTTCGCGCCAAACAGATCAGTTCTGCTCAGGAAGGATTTGAACCACCATGTCTTAAATGCATTGAGCGTGATAATACTACTTCTGTTGCTGAATGTTCTACTGCTGCTACTGTTGCAATATCTTCAACTGTTGATGTGGAAACTAACCCCTCTGCCGAGGATACCACTGCTATTGATGATGAGAATGCTAGGTTGAAGACATTGCTTGAAACAGGGATATACAAAAGTCTTAAAGGGCATCAGACACTATGTGATGTCCTCAAAAAGCAGATCTTGAACCGAAACCCGAGGAAAGAGGGTGTTGGGTTCGTAAGGAAAATGAATGCTGATGGCTCTTACTGGAAACTTGAGTAGTACCCCAAAACCACATGGGTTGCTGCAAAGGAATCTTCAGCAGATCCATCCACTCTATCTGGCTTCACTTGTGCAAACCCCATTGTCATTGATTAATCCTTTGATGCAAACTATAAACTGTTTAAGAATCAGAATGGTGAAGTGTTTGCCAGGTACATTGGTACTAACTATAGGAATGGACCGCCTATGAAGAAGATTTGGGTTCCGAAAATGTGTCTGGAGAATCTTCCATTGAATGTCATCATGACACCACACGTGAAGAAGACAAACCCCAGACCACAGGCTTCATATGGTCCAAAGGCTTCATACAGACAGAGGACTCACCTGAGTCGCACTAACGCAAATGTTTTGCAGGGAAACCATGCTCAGGCCTATGAATATGAGCGCGGTTCATCAAACCGCCATGTTCATAAGACCAAGAACTATTCTACTTATTCTTATGAGTACTATTGTCTGCCTGCAAGACTGTTTGCTAGGGCTCCAAAGCCAAAGTTCTCAGATGCTGCACTTAGACTTATTGCTTCTAAGCCACCCTTGAAGATGTGGGTGGCTAAGAAAGCTTAACTCTCTTTTGCAGGGAAAGGTCTCCAGCAGAAAACCAAAATCGTCTAATGCTATTGCCGGGGACCTTAAACATCTTGTAGGGTGCAAGATCAAATGCCCGAATGGTCTTACTATGTACTTCGTTCCTGAATCGCTTGCTACTCTCCCTATTAGTTCTAATCTGGATCTAAGCTTTCATAACCCACTGGTTCGTCAAATGTTTTTGCTCCACAATTCTCTTCGTGAAGCCTATCTCCCTAACTGCACTGTAGGGTACGACACCAGCGTCTTCAGAATGGATTATTGATAGTGGGTGTACCAATCACATGACTAGCAAAAGAAGCCTTCTTATGGACTCAACCTTACGTCCATCCGACAAGAGTCACATCACATTTGCTAACACTGGTAAAAGTAAGGTATTGGGTCTAGGTAGAGTTGCAATCTCAAAGGAGCAACACATGGATAAAGTCATGCTTGTTGAATCCCTTGGCTTCAACTTAATGTTTGTCTCAATGCTTTGCGATTTGAACATGATCGTAATGTTTGGAAAATATCGCTGCCTTGTTCTAATGGAATCTGACAAGTCTTTAGTGTTTGAAGGGTATCGGAAAGATGATTTGTACGTGGTAGATTTCTCAGCAGGACCACAGCTTGCCGTATGTCTTCTAGCAAAAGCTTCAGAATGCTGGCTCTGGCATCGGAGACTAGGGCATGCTGGCATGAGGAACCTCCACACCCTTGCAAAGAAGAAGCATGTCATAGGCATCGAGGGCGTCAAGTTCAAGAAATATCACTTATGCAGTGCCTATGAAGCAGGAAAGATGACGAGGGCCAAACATCCCTCGAAGACAATCATGACAACCACTCGACCCTTCGAACTGCTCCACATGGATCTTTTTGGTCCCACTCATTACTCAACTCTTACTACTACTGCTTATCTCTATGGCTTTGTCATTGTTGATGATTATTCTAGATATACTTGGGTGCACATAATCCTCTACAAGACTGAAGTGCAGGATGTCTTCAGACGCTTCGCCAATCGAGCAATGAACAACTATGGCGCCAAGATAAAGCACATCAAAAGTGACAATGGCACTGAATTCAAGAACACTAGCCTTGATACATATCTTGATACTTTGGGCATCACACATGAATTCTCAGCTCCGTACACGCCACAGCAGAATGGCGTCGTCGAATGCAAGAACAGAACACTCATAGAGATGGCCAGAACGATGCTAGATGAATACAAGACTCCAAGAAAATTCTGGCCTGAAGCCATTGATACTGCATGCCATACAATCAATCGTGTTTATCTTCACAAGCTTCTGAACAAGACATCTTATGATCTCCTTACTGGCAAGAATCCAAATGTCAGTTACTTCAGAGTATTTGGCGCCATGTGCTGGATCAAGGATCCACATCACACTTCAAAATTTGCACCAAAGGCACATGAGGGTTTTATGCTTGGATATGGAAAGGATTCGCACTCCTACAGAGTCTTCAATCTCTTTCATTATAAAGTGGTTGAAACAGTGGATGTGCGGTTTGATGAGACTAACGGTTCACAAAGAGAGCACCTCCCAAATGTGCTAGATGAAGTTCCATCCAGCGAATCAATCAAGCTAATGGGAACTGGAAAAATCATACCCTCTGAAGCTCAACCTGAGGAGGAACTTATCATCTCCGCACCTGATCAACCTGAAGACAATGCTCAACCTGAAGACAATCCCACTAACAATGACAATGATCAGCAAGAGCAAAACCTTCGCCCTGTACATCCTCGTGTTGCCAATGAAGTGCAGATTGAGAGAATAATTGATAGCATCAATGCCCCTGATCCGCTCACTCGTTCAAGGGCAACTCAGCTAGCAAATTTCTGTGGGCACTTCGCATTCGTCTCAATAACAGAACCCAAGAAAGTTGAAGAAGCCTTCATGGAACCTGAATGGATTCAAGCTATGCAAGAAGAGCTTCAACAGTTTGAGCTGAATAATGTATGGGAACTGGTTAAGCGTCCTGATCCTCGGAAGCACAACATAATAGGCACCAAATGGATATACCGCAACAAGCAAGATGAGCATGGTCAAGTTGTGAGAAACAAAGCTCGTCTTGTTGCTCAAGGATATACTCAAGTGGAAGGCATTGACTTTGATGAAACATTTGCTCCTGTGGCTAGACTAGAAGCCATACGCATACTGCTAGCCTATGCAAATCATCATAACATACTTCTATATCAAATGGATGTGAAGAGCGCCTTTCTCAATGGCATGATTGAAGAAGAAGTGTATGCTGCACAACCGCCTGGCTTTGAAGATCCAAAACATCCTGACATGGTATACAAGCTCAACAAGGCACTGTATGGCCTCAAACAAGCCCCTCGGGCTTGGTATGACACACTCAAATACTTCCTGAAGAGCAAAGGCTTCATACCTAGTTCCCTCGACCCTACTCTCTTCACGAAGACATATGATGGTGAACTGTTTGTGTGCCAAATATATGTGGATGACATCATCTTCGGCTGCACCAATCAGAAGTACAGTGAAGAATTTGGATATATGATGCAAGAGCAATATCAGATGTCCATGATGGGAGAGCTGAAGTTCTTCCTCGGTCTTCAAATACGACAGCAACGCAACGACATCTTCATATCTCAAGAGAAGTATCTCAAAGATTGCCTGAAGAAGTTCGGTATGCAAGACCGCAAAGTCTTCACGACGCCAATGGCAGCCAAACATCATCTGGGTCCCGATGACAATGGTAAAGAGTTCGATCAAAAGGTATACCGCTCCATGATTGGTTCTTTACTTTATCTATGTGCATCTAGGCCAGATATTATGGTTAGTGATTGCATCTGTGCTCGATTCCAAGCGGCACCAAAGGAGTCGCATCACTTAGCTTTGAAGCGAATTCTTCGATATTTGGCTCACACCCTAACTCTAGGATTATGGTATCCAAAGGGCTCAGAGTTTGATCTGGTTGGATTCTCGGATGCTAATTATGCTGGTGACAAAGTGGATCGCAAGTCTACATCAGGCACATGTCACTTTCTGGGATGATCACTTGTATGTTGGTCTTCAAAGAAGCAGAACTGTGTATCTCTCTCCACTGCTGAATCTGAATACATTGCTGCTGGATCTTGCTGCGCTCAGCTTCTATGGATGAAGCAAACACTCAAGGACTATGGCATTCATCTGAAGCAAGTGCCACTCTACTGCGACAACGAAAGCGCCATCAAGATTGCCAACAACCCAGTTCAGCACTCGAAGACAAAGCACATTGAAATTCGTCATCACTTTCTCAGAGATCATGTTGTGAAGGAAGATATTGATATCATACACGTCAACACTGAAGAGCAATTGGCAGATATCTTCACCAAGCCCTTGGATGAGAAGAGATTTTGCAAGTTACGGTGTGAGCTAAATATCCTGGAATCCTCAAATGTCCTGTGATCAGGCACACATCCTAACACTTATGCATATTGATGACTTAGAGGTGCAACACACGAAGTAAAGTATATCTTCAATCAATGAAGACATACATTCTAAGTGTGAATACATTAATGTGGAATTTGACTTCGGAATGCCACGATAATTGTGCGCCGTGTCTGGGTCTAATACTTCCTATACCACCAAAGGTTCTGTTCGAAGTGTTTCACTCATGGCGTTATATTTGCTATGTCTTCACATTTGGTTTGGCTTAAATTTTAACATCTCTTCATGATTATCTTCTCTATGTTGAATATATATATATACTAGTGTTCTGTCCTCTACAACATTCACTTATAGCTATGCCTTCATGTTGAGTCTTTTGAACTAAGTGAATGTGATCGGACCCTAACCTCTCTATGCTCTCTATCTCAAACTCCATCTATCCAAGTCATATGCATTCTATTGAAACTGTCGAATGTCTTCTCTGCGTCCTTGTCAACAGAAGATACAAAGACAAACATTAAGTCCATTTTCAATGCTCATTCCTTCACCTGAAACCCGGAGAAGTGGGAACGACCACCCGACAATCCAGGCGTGCGTGGGACGTGGAACAACCCCTGATATGCTGCATGATGGCCACGTGTTCCTCAGATGTGAATCGCCAGGGGCACGTGTGTAATAACGCAGGGCCGCCCCTGTACCTATAAATACACACCTCACAACAGTCATTATCTCTTCTTCCACTCTCGCATGAACCCTAGCGCCACCGCTAGCCCTCGACGACGCCGGTGACGAAGCGCTTCGCTGCCGCAACCTCTCCGACGCCGTCTTCACGCCGACCACGGACATCGTCTTCTCCGTCGTCGCCGTAGGTGTCCTCCGTCGCCAAGTTAGGGCACGGACGATCGAACTACTTGGCCTCCTCTTCCACTCCGTCTAGCAGTTCTTCGTGTGGTAAATAAAACTTCCTTTTTACAGCCCCCTTGATCCTATAGCTTCGTCACTTTCTACCATAGGCAGTTTCTGTTCACACAAGTTGGATCTCTTACATACTGCATCTCATAATATGCCTAGTATATTCACTTGTATTTCACAAAGTAGTTAGATTCCTCACTTGTACTGATCCATGGATTCGTACAAATCTGGAACCAACTCCTTATCTATGAGTGAATGTCTTCACACGATGAGGTCAATGTCTTCTAAACTGATTTATCTTCAAAATCTTCTGAGAATGCATATGACCTCTTCCCCTTCCCTCGCACCTTAATGCTGTCACAGGTACATGTCCGTGGGAGAATCCCTTGGTTCTCATAGTTTGCATTCATTTGCAGAATACTTACAGCATCACATAAATTCTCCCGAAGCTAGTTCCTGCTTGTCCAGCAAGCGAAAACCTTTGAAGCCTTTGAACGTATTGAAGCCTTTCAGTTTAAAGTTCATGGCTTCAGAGAAATCAGCAAGGAAGGGTGGCAGAAAGCGTCGAGGAGAAACATCAAGAGATCTGCCCGATGACCTCTTAGAGCTGTACAAGACAGATCCTGAAGAGGATTACAATCAGCGCAAGACACGAATCCAATGGATTCGACGCTATTGGGCAGAACAGTGGTTCAAGTACAGATTTGTGACAAAGGAATATGCTGAAAAGAATGCCATCAAGTGACCATGGGGAGACATCCTCTATAAAAATCTTCAACCCAGGACCAGAGATGAAGCCATTGAACAAGGCTTCTATCCCTGCATGGTCCGCGGACCACAGCCTGCGGATGCTGACCCATCGTCACTGCTATGGTGTCGTGACGACAATCTGTTTAAGCGCAACTTCCAGTTTGCCCACAACTCAGCGAAGCAGAATAAGAAGTCTTTGGGATTAGACTTCAACCCTGGTCCCTCTGCTCCCCGTGCCGATGGAACTCGTGAAACTGAACCCAATCTTCTTGGGCCCTTCTACAACTTGGAAGGTCTCATCACTCACATCATGGTTCAAGGGACAGCCGTGAATGAGTCTGCAGATGACGCTAAATTAGATGAAGCGCCTGCAGTGCCGAAGCCAAAGAAGTTGAAGCAGCCTAAAGCTTCAAAGCCTGCCTCTGCACCAAAAATCTCACGAGCGAAGCCATTGGCAACTGCACCTCCTGAAGACAGTGTGCAGTCTGAAGATTTGTCACGCATCTCCAAGCCCCAGAAGGTCAAGATGCCTCTGCCACACACCGGCCAAGAGCTGACAGCTGCTGCCATTCTGCGGAACGATGCCATTGATCTGTCTAGTGATGAAGATCTTGCAGATGACGCTCTTGAGAAACTCATCAAGAGCAAAGAAGAAGCAGAAATCTTCAATGATCTGCCTCTCTTTGACGTGACAATCATCCACAACTTCATTGATGAGTGGTTTGACACGCCCAACATCAGCTTCGAAGATCTGCAACTACCCATTGGCCTCAGTGTCGCCTTCCATGGCGCCATTGCTTCAGAGCTAGCTCTCGCTCAGCGCATCGTCGAACTGAAGCAAAAGATTGACTATGAAAAGGCTTAGTTCAAGAAGCATATGGCCAAGCTCAGCGTGCAAGAGGTGAAAAACTTCAAGATTATGCTGCACGAGCTCAAAGAAGCCTTTCTCAAGAAACGTGCAGAAGCTCAGGGTTCTCGGGAGCGCATGAAGAGCCTGGCTGACAAGTGTGTGCAAGGCTACAATGAGGCTGAGAAGCGCAAGGCCCTTGGGCGTCCGGGCATTGATCCCAGGATGGCTGCTAAGCAGAAGAAGCAGCCCATTGTGGCCGAACCCAACGCACCAAGGCAGGAAGCAGATCCCATTGTCTTCCCAACTAGCATGACTGGCTCGAAGCCAAAGGCCCGGTCAACCGCTTCAGAGCTAAAGAAGACGAGGACTGCTGAGGCTGAAGCCAGGAAGAGGAAACATCCTGAAGCCTCTGCTACTGCCCCCTCCAAGAAGAAGAGGAAGACCAAGAAGGAACGGGCTGCTCCCACAGAGCCCTTGATTGTTGAACCCATCTCCATGGTTCACCCTAACGCTGAACTGCAAGAACATCAACTGACTGTCCATGAGCCTACTTTCACAGAGGCTCATGAAGCTGAAGACTTTCCAGCAGCTGATCCCATCGCTGCTGAAGACATTGGTCACCATGACCATGTTGAAGATGATGCAGTTCTTCCTCAGCTCGAGCACCAACAGGTATCATCGCCTGTACTAACGCATAGCGAGCTCATCAGCATTGGTCGTCCTTTGACGCCAATTGCTCAAGATGCATCATGGGCTGATCGCCCACAAGCACAAGAGGAAGAAGACTTTGAGGCACAGCCAACTCCAACTCCACAGGCGTCGCCAGCGTTGCGCAAGCTTCGCAAAGGACCAAGGCCTCCAGTCTCTGAGTCTGAAGCTAAAGCTGCTGAAGACATTCCGGCTGCATCAGCCGATGAAGAAGAAGCCCCACAAGCTGCTACTCCCCTGTCCCACCAAGAAGCTGTTCTCGAGGAGAACATGACTGTGACCGACCCTCCAGCTCGTCAAGTGGAGGTTGAAAATCTTGAGGCTGCCACCATCAACACCAATGAAACCACTGACACTGTCATGGCTGAAGCTAATGTGGAGCCTTCACCAACCCAAGCACCAGAAGTCAGCGAAGCCACTGATCCCACTGCTTCTGTTCCTGCGCCTGCTGCCGGTCCTCAGTTCGACTATCATGTTGAGCACATGCCTCAGGTACAGAAGCCAATCCCAAGATTGCCCAGGTTTCCAGGTCCTGCATCAGCACCTGGATCCTTCAATGTCAATGGCTTCAGAGCAGACAACACATTCTTCAATAGCTCCAGGAACCCCTACTCAAGGGAAAGAATATCATCTGATCGGTTCTGGAGCTATCCTCAGTGAAGCTATTACTCCTGCATTCTATACAATCAAGGTCGCATCTTCCCACACAAGCGTCTTGACATTGAAGTAATAGCTGGTCTGCCCTGTCTGGAAGAAGCTCTGGATTGCTTCAAAGAGGTTGGACTGCTACCGTTCATCACCGACCAAGAGCATTGGAATGAAGAGTTGCTGCTCCAGTTCTATGCCACACTTCACATCCGCGGGTACAACAGAGATCCGAAGACTTGGGTCCTGGAGTGGATGACAGAAAACGTTCATCACGAAGCCAAAGCCTTTGACATCATTGAGCTCACTGGTCTACCCAGTCCTAGCGATCTCTATGAGTCTGGCTGTCAACTTCACAGTGAAGCTGTGGAGAGAATCTTTCAGAAGCCTGAACCTAACATGAGTCAGATGCTCAGTATGATGAAGCCATTGCCCCAAGATGATGCATATCCCAAAGAGTTCTTTGTTGAAGACCTAGAGTATCTGCGAAGGACTATTTATCACATCATAAGGTGAACTCTCCGGCCCATCAAAGGACACTCTCCACATGCCAAGCTGGAAGGTGCAATGAAGACTTTGGTCTTCTATATTCTTCATGGAAAATGCTTCAATGCACAAGACCTCTTCATTCGCCAACTTGCTGCATCAGGCTCTGATCTTTTTGGCTTGAAGTTCTACGCCCCATGGGTAATGCGGCTGATCAAACTTCACTCCGCTATCTCATATCAGCCATCTGCTCGCAATCATCGAATCTTTCTGCCTGATGTGGATATGTCTATTGAAGCCATCTATCCTAAGCCTGCCAAGGAACCTCTAAGTCTTCAGAATGCGGAGCATCAAAGTTTTTCTTAGAACATTGAAGGAGTTGAAGCAGTCACTCGTGTGTATCCTTTGGCTGGAACTACACGTGCACCACATCCTGCTCTTACTGAAGCCACCGACAGCACAACTGCCCAATGACCCAAGAAGCACACTCATGTTCTTAATGACCGAGAGCTTCTGGTGGCTCTTCATCAGAAACAGGATAGGCATCATGACTGGCTGAAGCGTCAAATGCAAAGCCTCTTGGTGGATGTCAACCGCATTCGCAATCTTGCCACCAAGAATGCTTTTGTTGCCCATGAAACCTCTCAACGCACATGGAAGGGGCTGACGCTGATGTGCTCTGAAGATGATCTTCAAGAGGATGGCTTCTCTGAGCGCTTCAAGTTTGACTCTGCACCTCCTCGAAGGGAAGTGCTGCGACGAACTCCATCTCTTGAAGACTCCGAGTTCTCTTCCTCTGCTGCAACTGTGAATGCCAGAGTGATCGAGGATGAAGACAATGCTACTTCACCGCCACCTCCTTCAGCACACTTCGACACTGCTCCAAGTTCTTCTGCACCGCAGAACACCACCGACGACCCTGCTGCTTCACCTACTCTTCATGGAACGAGTAGATGCTCTATGTCTTCAAACCTTTTTGGTCCTTACTGACAAAAGGGGGAGAAGCATATGAGTTTGATAGTCTTCAAGCGGGTCCATATGGGCGGGTGCTTTATATTTTGCTTCGTGTTTACAACTCTCGTTTTGATACATTTGGTTCTTTGAGTTGTAACACTTAAACTCGATGGTCGTCTGCTACTTATTTGCCACTTTGTGATGCGATGATAAATTCTGCATGTGCGATGATAAATTCCGCACTTAGATCATTTTCCAGACGTCCATTTTCCATTATGCATGTCATTATCTTCACATACCTTCACTTGCATAGTGGATTGTCATCATAAGTTGAAGAGGATCTCCACAAGCACAACCTGCCATGTGCATTTGCATTCCAAAAGCAAATTACTTATATGCACATCTTCAGGGGGAGCCCTTGCAACTTATGAAGACAATTCCTTATTCTTTACAATTTCACATATTATATTCCCTGTTGAAAACTTCAACTAGTTTGTCATCAATCACCAAAAAGGGGGAGATTGTAAGTGCATCTAGTGCCACCCCTAGTTGGTTTTGGAGTATTGACGACAAACCTAGTTGAGGGACTGATGTGTTTGTGAGAATTGCAGGATAACACAGGTAGAAGTCCCTCATTGATTCGGTTTTCCTACCAGAGATGACCCCTAAAAATGTCTGAAGACATTGATGTCAAAGGTGGTATATGAAGATATTCACATTGAGGACTATGACAAGAGAAGACATCGCATGAAGCCTATGGAGCTCGAAGACTTAGATCTTTCGTAGTTCTTTTTCTTCTTTGTTGAGTCATAGGAACCACCGTACTGTTAAGTGGGGTCCAAGAGAACCGGTCAGAATGACTGAAGTGATGCTTAACCAAAACCTATGTCTTCGAGTGAAGACTATGAGAGCGAAACTTGTCCAGAGTCATACAAGTCAGCTTTGCTTGTAGCCCAAGTAAAGCTTCCGCGTGAGTTTGAAATCTGACCGTTGGAACACGTGTCAGTTCCTTAGTGACCCAGGGTCATTTCGGACAAATCAGGTCGGGTTGCCTAGTGGCTATAAATAGCCTACCCCTACAACCATAAACGGTTGGCTGCTCAGAGTTAGAGTACGGCTTTTGTCGTTTGAGAGCAACCCACCTCGAAGCCTTTGAGAGAGAATTCCTTGTGAGGATAAAGCCCTAACCACCCAGAGCCTAAGAGTGTTAGGCATCGCTTAAGTCTTCTTGTCTGTGTGATCTGAAGACTTATTACACTTGATGACTGTGAATCCCCCAGCCGGTTAGGCGTCGTGTTCTGAGCATCCAAGAGACATTGTGGATTGCCGGTGAACGAAGTCTGTGAAGGTTTGGGAGTCTACCTTGAAGACTTACCAGAGTGATTGGGCGAGGTCTGTGTGACCTTAGCTCAAGGGGAATACGGTGAGGACTGGGTGTCCTGAGCTGTGTGTTCAGGACTGGGTGTCCGGGACTGTGTGTCCTCAGGTTTAAATACCTAGCCGCCCTAACCAGACGTACAGTTGTCACAGCAACTGGAACTGGTCCAACAAATCATTGTCTTCAACGAGTCACTGGTTTCATCCTTCCCTTCCCTTTACTTACTGTTGGTCCTTGTGGAGTCATTGTATGATTGAACTATCTTCCGTCTTCACTGAGTGACTGCGTGTTCTGTTTGGCTTCATAATATCTTCCTACCTGATCCTTACTACCTAGCTGCTATTAGTCACTGTGCTTTCACTTCATTGAATACTTGACTATGGTTTGCCTAGTGTAGTCTACCTTCCGCTGCATGGTAATAGGTTTATTTCTATCGTTTGTCTTCCAAACTTCCATGTTTCGAAGACTTTCATAAAAATCGCCTATTCACCCCCCTCTAGTCGATATAACGCAGTTTCAGAACCGCTCGACGAGGATACGTCGAGATGAGCTCGGGACGGACTGCATAACCATGTTCGGCATGAGGAGAAGCAGTGCAATAAAACATACCATGAATTACTATGGTGTCCGGATACTTACGACTTCACCAGGGGATTGACCCTGGGTAGCCATTCGTCGCCACTGTAGGCGGCCGTCATGGAGCAGTCCGGAGGGAGGGTCCTTCCCTTCTTGGACCCTTCGGCCTCCCCGGTTGGGTCGGCCTTCCTTTTCTTGTCTCCCCCGGCTGGGGGAGAGAACTTTCCTCCTCCTCCTCCTCGTTTTCGTGGGAGGAGTGTGCGTCAGAGTCATCGAATGATGAGTTCGATACAACCTTGCACCGGAGACCCTTTTGGGTCCTCGTGGTCTTCTTCTTGGTCTTATTCGTCGGCACCTCGTAAGGTGTCGGAGCCAGCATCTCCGTTAGGAGAGCATCTGTGGGATCTTCAGGCAGGGGGGCTGGGTAATCGAGATGCTCCGTTGTCTTTATCCAGTCCTGTTAAAGGCATGGGAGCTTAGATCCTGCACATCATTTAACTGGGGCAAATAAATACCCTATGAGATACAAAAACTTACCGGATTGGCATGGCACTTTGCGCTGAGTCCGCGGTCCTCGGTGAGGGAAGGAGGTACCTCGGCGCCCTTGAACAGCACCCTCCAGACGTCCTTGTGCGTCGTGTCGTAGAGCTCTCGTAGCATCTGGTGCTGGGCCGAGTCGAACTCCCACAAATTGAATGCCCGTCGTTGACACAGGAGAATTCGACGGAAGAGCATGACCTGGACCACGTTGACGAGCTTGATTTTGTTGCTCATCATGTTCCTGATGCAGGTCTGGAGTCCGGTCAGCTCTACCAAAGAACCCCAGGACAGGCCCTTCTCTTTCCAGGAAGTGAGCCGCGTGGGGATTCCGGATCGAAATTTGGGGGCCGCCACCCAGTTGGTGTCGCGCGGCTCGGTGATGTAGAACCACCCCGATTGCCACCCCTTTATGGTCTCCACGTAGGAGCCTTCGAGCCAGGTGACGTTAGGCATTTTGCCCACCATGGTGCCTCCGCACTCTGCTTGCTGGCCGACCACCACCTTCGGTTTAACATTGAAGGTCTTCAGCCACAGGCCAAAGTGGGGCCTGATGCGGAGGAAGGCCTCGCACATGACGATAAACGCCGAGATGTTGAGGATGAAATTGGGGGCCAGATCATGAAAATCCAGCCCGTAGTAGAACATGAGCCTGCGGACAAACGGGTGAAGGGGAAATCCCAGTCCGCGGACGAAGTGGGTAAGAAAAACTACCCTCTCATGGGGTTCGGGCGTAGGGATGAGCTGCCCTGCATCTGGCAGCCGGTGCGCGATATCCGCGGCCAGATATCCGGCTTCCCGTAACTTTGTGATGTTCTCCTCCATGACAGAGGAGACCATCCACTTGCCTCCTGCTCCGGACATGCTTGGAGTGGTTTGAGAAGAAAGACGCGAACTTGGGCGCTGGAGCTCGAGTGCGCGAGAATGGGTAAGCAAGGAGGAAGAAGGCACGGGTAAAAAAGGGTGAATCCTTGTCCCTTTATAGGGGCGGAAGAGGCGATGCGCCTCCCCACTTGCCTGGTAAAATCGCTTATTCCCCAAATGCCGTAATTGATGGCACGGTTGGGTTACCCACATCAATATTGATGAGAATCCCGTAATAAGGGGGACACAATCTCTGCTTTGACAAGACGTGTCAAGAAAACCGCCTCACGATATGTGTGGTGCTGGTTGAGAAAAACGGTTCGAATAATGACCGAGCATGACGTGATGTCATGTTGTCAAACATGTCAGCAGATTGGATTTGTGGAAATATTATTCTCTCTACAGTAGTATGTGGAACTTGTTTTGCAGAGCCAGACACTATCCTTGTGTTCAAAATCTTTTGTGGAGTATTCGGAGGAGGAAGGCGCCTTGCAATGCCGAGGACAATACTGCGCGCCGGACTCATCGTCATTAAAGCCTGGTTCAGGGGCTACTGAGGGAGTCCTGAATCAGGGGGTCTCCGGACAGCCGGACTATATCCTTTGGTCGGACTGTTGGACTATGAAGATACAAGATTGAAGACTTCGTCCCATGTCCGGATGGGACTCTCCTTGGCATGGAAGGCAAGCTAGGCAATACGGATATGTAGATCTCCTCCCTTGTAACCAACTCTGTGTAACCCTAGCCCCCTCCGGTGTCTATATAAACCGTAGGGTTTAGTCCGTAGGACGACAGACAATCATACCATAGGCTATCTTCTAGGGTTTAGCCTCTACGATCTCATGGTAGATCAACTCTTGTAATACTCATATCATCAAGAACAATCAAGCAGGACGTAGGGTATTACCTCCATCAAGAGGGCCTGAACCTGGTAAACATCGTGTCCCCTGCCTCCTGTTACCATCCGCCTTAGACACACAGTTCGGGACCCCCTACCCGAGATCCACCGGTTTTGACACCGACAATAACCCTCAGGAACAACAGGTAATTCATATCTAGGGGAGAATCCTCATCATCACTTTCATCAATATTATTAGTTTCAATAATTTCATTCTCTCTAGCCTAGCAAGTCGTTCATCAAGAAAGTCACCAAGTGGCACAGTAGTATCAAGCATAGATGTAGTTTCATCATAAGTATCATGCATAGCAGAAGTGGCATCATCAATAACATGCGACATATCAGAATTAATAGCAGAAGCAGGTTTAGGTGTCGCAAGCTTACTCAAAACAGAAGGTGAATCAAGTGCAGAGCTAGATGGCAGTTCCTTACCTCCCCTCGTAGTTGAGGGAAAAATCTTGGTTCTTTGATCTTTCAAGTTCTTCATAATGATAAGAAGATATAAATCCCAATTGACTCAAAGAATAGAGCTATGCTCCCCGGCAACGGCGCCAGAAAATAGTCTTGATAACCCACAAGTATAGGGGATCGCAACAGTTTTCGAGGGTAGAGTATTCAACCCAAATTTATTGATTCGACACAAGGGGAGCCGAAGAACATTCTCAAGTATTAGCAGCTGAGTTGTCAATTCAACCACACCTAGAAACATAATATCTGCAGCAAGGTATTTAGTAGCAAAGTAATATGATAGTAGTGGTAACGGGAGCAAAAGTAATATTTTTGGGTTTGATAGTGATTGTAACAGTAGCAGCGGGAAAGTAAATAAGCGAAGAATAATATATGAAAAGCTCGTAGGCATTGGATCGGTGACGGAGAATTATGCCGGATGCGATCGATCATGTAACAATCATAACCTAGGGTGACACAGAACTAGCTCCAGTTCATCAATGTAATTAATGTAGGCATGTATTCCGAATATAGTCATAAGTGCTTATGGAAAGAACTTGCATGACATCTTTTGTCCTAGCCTCTTGTGGCAGCGGGGTCCTATTGGAAACTAAGGGATATTAAGGCCTCCTTTTAATAGAGTACCGGACCAAAGCATTAACACATAGTGAATACATGAACTCCTCAAACTACGGTCATCACTGGGAGTGGTCCCGATTATTGTCACTTCGGGGTTGCCGGATCATAACACATAGTAGGTGACTATAGACTTGCAAGACAGGATCAAGAACTCTCATATATTGATGAAAACATAGTAGGTCCAGATCTGAAATCATGGCACTCGGGCCCTAGTGACAAGCATTAAGCATAGCAAAGTCATAGCAACATCAATCTCAGAACATAGTGGATACTAGGGACCAAACCCTAACAAAACCAACTCGATTACATGATAAATCTCATCCAACCCATCACCGTCCAGCAAGCCTATGATGGAATTACTCACGCACGTTGGTGAGCATCATGAAATTGGTGATGGAGGAAGGTTGATGATGACGATGGCGACAGATTCCCCTCTCCGGAGCCCCGAACGGACTCCAGATCAGCCCTCCCGAGAGAGTTTAGGGCTTGGTGACGGCTCTGTATCGTAAAACGCGATGAATCCTTCTCTCTAATTTTTTCTCCCCGAAAGTGAATATATGGAGTCAAGGTTGAGGTCGATGGAGTGTCAGGGGCGCGCCCCCACCCTCCTGGACAGGTGGAGGCCCCCCTGACGTGGATTCTTCTTCCAGTATTTTTTATATATTCCAAAATAATTCTCCATTGGTTTTCAGGTCATTCTGAGAACTTTTATTTCTGCACAAAAATAACACCATGGCAATTTTTCTGAAAACAACGTCAGTCCGGGTTAGTTCCATTCAAATCATGCAAGTTAGAGTCCAAAACAAGGGCAAAAGTGTTTGGAAAAGTAGATACGACGGAGACGTATCAGCGCGCCCTGGTGGGTTGTGCTCACCCAGACCCACCTCCGGTGCACATCATCTGGTATATATGTCATTTTGATCTATAAAAAATAAGGAGAGGACTTTCAGGACGGAGCACCGCCGTCTCGAGGCGGAACTTGGGCAGGAGCACTTTTTCTCTCTGTCAGAACTTCCCTCCCGGAGGGGGAAATCATCGTCATCATCATCACCAACAACTCTTCCATCTTGGGAGGGCAATCTCCATCAACATCTTCAACAGCACCATCTCATCTCAAACCCTAGTTCATCTCTTGTGTTCAATCTTGTTAGCGAAACTATAGATTTGTGCTTGTGGGTGACTAGTAGTGTTGATTACATCTTGTAGTTGATTACTATATGATTTATATGGTGGAAGATTATATGTTCAGATCCAATATGCTATTTAATACCCCTCTGATCTTGAGCATGATTATCATTTGTGAGTAGTTAATTTTGTTCTTGAGGTCACGGGAGAAATCATGTTGCAAGTAATCATGTGAACTTGATATGTGTTTGATATTTTGATAAGTATGTATGTTGTGATTCCCTTAGTGGTGTCATGTGAACGTCGACTACATGACACTTCACCATATTTGGGCCTAAGGGAATGCATTGTGGAGTAGCAATGAGATGATGGGTTGTGAGAGTGATAGAAGCTTAAGCCCCAGTTTATGCGCTATTCCGTAAGGGACCGATTGGATCCAAAAGTTTAATGCTATGGTTAGAATTTATTCTTAATACTTTTCTCGTAGTTGCAGATGCTTGTGGGAGGGTTAATCATAAGTAGGAGGTTTGTTCAAGTAAGAACAACACCTAAGCACCGGTCCACCCACATATCAAATTATCAAAATACCGAACACGAATTAAACCAACATGATGAAAGTGACTAGAAATCCCGTGTACCCTCAGGAACGCTTTGCTTATCATAAGAGACTATTTTGGCCTGTCCTTTGCCTCAAAAGGATTGGGCTACCTTGCTGCACTTTTTTACTACTATCTTTACTTTCTCATTACAAATTATCTTGCTATCAAACTACTCTGCTACTTACAATTTCAGCACTTGCGGACATTACCTTGCTGAAAACCACTTGTTATTTCCTTCTGCTCCTCGTTGGGTTTGACACTCTTACTTATCGAAAAGAGATACAACTGATCCCCTATAATTGTGGGTCATCAAGGCTATTTTCTGGCGCCATTGCCGGGGAGTGACGCGCCTTTGGTAAGGAAACATTTATATAGTGTGCTGAAATTCATTGTCACTTGTTACTATGGAAAACAATCCTTTGAGGGGTTTGTTCAGGGTATATTCACCTCAACCAGAACCACAATTATCTACCCCTCAACCTACTGCACCTACTGAAAATATTGAATATGAAATTCCTTCGGATATGATAGTACAACTGCTAGCTAATCCGTATGCAGGAGATGGAATCGAACATCCTGATATGCACTTGATATATATAGAACAAATATGTGGATTGTTCAAGCTTGCAGGTTTACCTGGGGATGAAGTTATGAAAAAGGTTTTCCCTTTATCTTTTAAGGGAAAAACATTGGCATGGTATAGGCTATGCGATGATATTGGATCTTGGAATTGGAATCGTTTGAAATTGGAGTTCCATCAAAAAATTTATCCTATGCATCTAGTTCATCGTGATCGGAATTATATATATAATTTTTGGCCTCGTGAAGGAGGAAGTATTGCTCAAGCTTGGGGGAGGCTTAAGTCAATGTTACATTCATGCCCCAATCATGAGCTCTCAAGAGAAATTATATCCAGAATTTTTATGCTCGGCTTTCTCATAATGATCAAACCATGCTCAATACTTCTTGTGCTGGTTATTTTATGAAGAAGACTATTGAATTCTGGTGGGATCTTTTGGAAAAAATTAAACACACCTCTGAAGATTGGGAACTTGATGAAGGTAAAGAGTCAGGTATTAAACTTAAGTATGATTGTGTTAAATCTTTTATGGATACCGATGGTTTTCGAAAGTTTAGCACTAAATATGGACTTGACTCTGAGATAGTAGCCTCCTTTTGTGAATCATTTGCTACTCATGTTGATCTCCCTAAAGAGAAGTGGTTTAAATATCACCCACCTATTAAAGAAGAAATCAAATAACCGGTACCAATTAAAGAAGAAACTATACTTTACAATGTTGATCCAGTTGTTCCTTCTGCTTATATTGAGAAACCACCTTTCCCTGTTAGGATAAAGGAACATGCTAAAGTTTCAACCGTGGTCAACAAAAGTTACATTAGAACACCTAAACCTGTTGAACAAATAAAAGTAGAACCTAGTATTGCTATGGTTAAGGATCTCTTGGGAGAAGATGTAGATGGGCATGTTATTTACTTCTGTGAAGAAGCTGCTAGAATTGCCAAACCTGATAAAAAGGATAAACATAGGCATGTGCTACCTCTTGAGCACTGCATTGGTTTTCCCTTGAAGAGGAAAGGGTGATGCAGCAAAGTAGCGTAAGTATTTCCCTCAGTTTTTGAGAACCAAGGTATCAATCCAGTAGGAGACTACGCGCAAGTCCCTCGTACCTACACAAACAAATAAGAACCTCGCAACCAACGCGATAAAGGGGCTGTCAATCCCTTCACGGTCACTTACGAGAGTGAGATCTAATAGAGATAATAATAGTAAGATAAATATTTTTGGTATTTTTATGATATAGATTGAAAGTAAAGATTTCAAAGTAAAATAGATTGGAAACTTATATGATAAACGATAGACCCAGGGGCCATAGGTTTCACTAGTGGCTTCTCTCAAGATAGCATAAGTATTGCGGTGGGTGAACAAATTACTGCCGAGCAATTGATAGAAAAGTGAATAATTATGAGAATATCTAGGCATGATCATGTATATAGGCGTCATGTCCGCGACAAGTAGACCGAAACGATTCTGCATCTACTACTATTACTCCACACATCGACCGCTATCCAACATGCATCTAGAGTATTAAGTTCATACGAACAGAGTAATGCATTAGGCAAGATGACATGATGTAGAGGGATAAACTCAAGCAATATGATATAAACCCCATATTTTTATCCCTGATGGCAACAATACGATACCTGCCTTGCTGCTCCTGCTGTCACTGGGAAAGGACACCGCAAGATTGAACCCAAAGCTAAGCACTTCTCCCATTGCAAGAAAGATCAATCTAGTAGGCCAAACCAAACTGATAATTTGAAGAGACTCGCAAAGATAACCAATCATACATAAAAGATTTCAGAGAAGAATCAAATATTGTTCATAGATAAACTTGATCATAAACCCACAATTCATCGGATCTCGACAAACACACCGCAAAAAGAGTTACATCAAATAGATCTCCAAGAAGATCGAGGAGAACATTTTATTGAGATCCAAAGAGAGAGAAGAAGCCATCTAGCTAATAACTATGGACCCGAGGTCTAAGGTAAACTACTCACACATCATCGGAGAGGCTATGGTGTTGATGTAGAAGCCCTCCGTGATCGGTACTCCCTCCGGCGGAGCTCCCGAAAAGGCCCCAAGATGGGTTCTCTTGGGTACAGAAGGTTGCGGCGGTGGAAATAGGGTTGCGTGGTGCTCCTGGATGTTTTCGGGGTATGTGGACATATATAGGAGGAAGAAGTAGGTCGGTGGAGCCACGAGGGGCCCACGAGGGTGGAGGGCGTGCCTAGGGGGTAGGCACACCCCCCTGCCTCATGGCCTCCTCGTTGGTTGCTTGACGTCCACTCCAAGTCCCCTGGATCACGTTTTTCCAAAAATAACTCCCCCGAAGGTTTTATTCCGTTTGGATTCCGTTTGATATTCCTTTTCTTCGAAACACTGAAATAGGCAAAAAAACAGCATTTTGCATTGGGCCTTGGGTTAATAGGTTAGTCCAAAAAATAATATAAAAGTTTATAAATAAGCCCATTAACATCCAAAGCGGATAATATAATAGCATGGAACAATAAAAAATTATAGATACGTTGGAGACGTATCAAGCATCCCCAAGCTTAATTCCTGCTCGTCCTCGAGTAGGTAAATGATAAAAACAGAATTTTTGATGTGGAATGCTACCTAGCATTCTCGATGTAACTTTCTTTATTGTGGCACGAATATTCAGATCCGAAAGATTCAAGAAAAAGTTTAATATCGACATCAAAATAATAATACTTCAAGCATACTAACAAAGCAATTATGTCTTCTCAAAATAACATTGCCAAAGAAAGTTATCCCTACAAAATCATATAGTCTGGCTATGCTCTATCTTCACCACACAAAGTATTTAAATTATGTACAACCCCGATTCCAAGCCAAGCAGTTGTTTCATACTTTTGATGTTCTCAAACTTTTTCAATCTTCACGCAATACATGAGCATGAGCCATGGACATAGCACTATATGTGGAATAGAATGGTGGTTGTGGAGAAGACAAAAAGGAGAAGATAGTCTCACATCAACTAGGCGTATCAACGGGCTATGGAGATTACCATCAATAGATATCAATGTGAGTGAGTAGGGATTGCCATGCAACGGATGCACTAGAGCTATAAGTGTATGAAAGCTCAAAAAGAAACTAAGTGGGTGTGCATCCGACTCGCTTTCTCATGAAGACCTAGGGCATTTTGAGGAAGCCCATCATTGGAATATACAAGCCAAGTTCTATAATGTAAAAATTCCCACTAGTATATGAAAGTGACAACATAGGAGACCCTCTATCATGAAAATCATGGTGCTACTTTGAAGCACAAGTGTGGTAAAAGGATAGTAACATTGTCCCTTCTCTCTTTTTCTCTCATTTTTCATTTTTTTTATTTTTTTTATTTGGGCCTTTTCTCCCTTTTTGGCCTCTTTTTTTATTTTTTTTATTTTTCGTCCGGAATCTCATCCCGACTTGTGGGAGAATCATAGTCTCCATCATCCTTTCCTCACATGGGATAATGCTCTAATAATGATGATCGTCACACTTTACTTACAACTCAAAAATTACAACTCAATTCTTAGAACAAAATATGACTCTATGTGAATGCCTCCGGCGGTGTACCGGGATGTGCAATGACTCATGAGTGACATGTATGAAAGAATTATGAATGGTGGCTTTGCCATAAATACGATGTCAACTACATGATCATGCAAAGCAATATGACAATGATGAAGCGTGTAATAATAACGGAACGGTGGAAAGTTGCATGGCAATATATCTCGAAATGGCTATGGAAATGCCATAATAGGTAGGTATGGTGGCTATTTTGAGGAAGGTGTATGGTGGGTTTATGGCACCGGCGAAAGTTGCACTATACTAGAGAGGCTAGCAATGGTGGAAGTGTGAGAGTGCGTATAATCCATGGACTCAACATTAGTCATAAAGAACTCACATAATTATTGCAAAAATTTATTAGTTATCAAAACAAAGTACTACGTGCATGCTCCTAGGGGGATAGATTGGTAGGAAAATACCATCGCTCGTCCCCGACCGCCACTCATAAGGAAGACAACCAATAAATAAATCGTGCTCCGACTTCATCACATAACGGTTCACCATACATGCATGCTACGGGAATCACAAACTTTAGAACAAGTATTTCTCCAATTTAGAACTACTCAACTAGCATGACTCTAGTATCACCATCTTCATATCTCAAAACAATCATCAAGTATCAAACTTCTCATAGTATTCAATGCACTTTTTATGATAGTTTTTATTATACCCATCTTGGATGCCTATCATATTAGGACTAATTTTATAACCAAAGCAAATTGCCATGCTGTTCTAAAGGACTCTCAAAATAATATAAGTGAATCATGAGAGATCAATAATTTCTATAAAATAAAACCAGCACCGTGCTCTAAAAGATATAAGTGAAGTACTAGAGCAAAATTTTCTAGCTCAAAAGATATAAGTGAAGCACATAGAGTATTCTAATAAATTCCCATTCATGTGTGTCTCTCCCAAAAAGTGTGTACGGCAAGGATGATTGTGGTAAACTAAAAAGCAAAGACTCAAATCATACAAGACGCTCCAAGGAAAACACAGATCATGTGGTGAATAAAAATATAGCCTTAAGTAAAGTTACCGATAGAAAAAGACGAAAGAGGGGATGCCTTCCGGGGCATCCCCAATCTTAGGCTTTTGGTTGTCCTTGAATTTTACCTTAGGGTGCCTTGGGCATCCGCAAGCTTAGGCTCTTGCCACTCCTTATTCCATAATCCATCAAATCTTTACCCAAAACTTGAAAACTTCACAACACAAAACCTCACAACACAAAACTTAAACAGTAAATCTCATGAGCTCCTTTAGTATAAGAAAACAAACCACCACTTAAGGTACTGTAATGAACTCATTCTTTATTTGTATTGGTATTAAACCTACTGTATTCCAACTTCTGTATGGTTCATTACCTCTGATACTAGTCATAGATTCATCAAAATAAGCAAACAACACGCGAAAAACAGAATCTGTCAAAAACAGAACAGTCTGTAGTAATCTGTAGGTTTCAAATACTTATGTAACCCCAAAAATTCTAAAATAAATTTCTGGACGTGAGGAATTTATCTATTAATCATATACAAAAAGAATCAACTTAATCTCACTCTCCAGTAAAAGGTGGCAGCAAATATCTTGAGCGCTAAAGTTTCTGTTTTTTACAGGAAGATCGCAAAGACTTTCCCCAAGTCTTCCCAAAGGTTCTACTTGGCACAAACACTAACTAAAAGCATAAAACCAAATCTAAACAGAGGCTAGATGAATTATTTATTAATAAACAGAACCAAAAAGCAACAAACAAAAATAAAATTGGGTTGCCTCCCAACAATCGCTATCATTTAATGCCCCTAGCTAGGCATAAAAGCAAGAATAGATCTAGGTATTGCCATGATAATGATAAGGTAAATCGCGAAAACTCATCTCATACTCCCTACGTTCAGCAGCAAGCTTTCTTGGTGGCAAGCAAAAGTAATCAAAAGGGCTAAATTTAATGGGAGAAAAGTCCCCAAGATCAAGCTCTGGAGGTATAGGTTCCTCCTTTGGCCCCTCATATTGCACAACCAATTCATCATTATAAGCATTCTTTTGGCAAAAAGTCATGAGCCTTTGTTCAAGGAAAAAACCTAACCCATTATTCTGGATAGCAAAATTATCATTAATTTCAGAAATCCTGTCAACAAGAACATCGGTAGGAACCTTTTTTCTAAGGTTTTCATTAAAAGCAACATGATCTAAAGATCGTAAACGCATAATGTGTTCTTGATTAAAAAAGGATTGCTTCTATGGGAGGATGGCCGACATCCACCATATAATGCGCAAAAATTTCATTGGCCTCTTTTATTATAAATCTGAATTCATGAGCTAAAAAGATGGTCGCTGCTCGCTTAACAGAAGAATGCTCAATATTAGAAAATTCTAGGAAAATCCTTTGTATGGAAGGATGCATATGTAAAAGTTGTCTTCCAAGTTCAACTATGAGCAAAGATATAGCATCCGTGAGACTACTAGTTTTATGAAGAATAGACCCGCTCATGGTGGGCAAAGCACCGGCACAAGTAAAGAAATCTTGAATAACTCCCTTCCCAATAATATTACCGCTACCAATCCGAAACTTTTTAGTGTGTAAAATATTAGGATTTTCAAGAGGATCGTCAATAGCATCAAAGTTTTCCATATTATTATCCTTATCAACGATAACCTCCCCAGTTTCAGACATGATGGCAACAAATTGCAAAAAGAACGAGCACAAAGAAGGCAGGCAGGAAGAAAGAGGGCGGATAAAATGGCAAGGGTGAAGTGGGGGAGAGGAAAACGAGAGGCAAATGGCAAATAATGTAATGCGAGGGATAAGAGTTTGTGATGGGTACTTGGTATGTCTTGACTTGTGGTAGATCTCCCTGGCAACGGCGCCAGAAATGGCTTGTTGACGGGAGATCAAATCTTGACTTGACTTGGTGCAACCTCCCCGACAACGGCGCCAGAAATCCTTCTTGCTACCTCTTGAGCACTGCGTTGGTTTTCCCTTGAAGAGGTAAGGGTGATGCAGCAAAGTAGCGTAAGTATTTCCCTCAGTTTTTGAGAACCAAGGTATCAATCCAGTGGGAGACTACACGCAAGTCCCTCGCACCTACACAAACAAATAAGAACCTCGCAACCAACGCGATAAAGGGGTTGTCAATCCCTTCACGGTCACTTATGAGAGTGAGATCTGATAGAGATAATAATAGTAAGATAAACATTTTTGGTATTTTTATGATATAGATTGAAAGTTAAGATTGCAAAGTAAAATAGATTGGAAACTTATATGATAAATGATAGACCCGGGGGCCATAGGTTTCACTAGTGGCTTCTCTCAAGATAGCATAAGTATTACGGTGGGTGAACAAATTACTGTCGAGCAATTGATAGAAAATTGAATAATTATGAGAATATCTTGGTGAGGGAGTCCTGGATTAGGGGGTCTCCGGACAGCCGGACTATATCCTTTGGCCGGACTGTTGGACTATGAAGATACAAGATTGAAGACTTCGTCCCGTGTCCGGATAGGACTCTACTTGGCATGGAAGTCAAGCTAGGCAATACGGATATGTATATCTCCTCCCTTGTAACCGACCTTGTGTAACCCTATCCCCCTCCGGTGTCTATATAGACAGGAGGGTTTTAGTCCGTAGGACAACATACAATCATACCATAGGCCAGCTTCTAGGGTTTATCCTCTCTGATCTCATGGTAGATCAACTCTTGTAATACTCATATCATCAAGAATAATCAAGCAGGACGTATGGTATTACCTCCATCAAGAGGGCCCGAACCTGGGTAAACATCGTGTCCCCTGCCTCCTGTTACCATCCGCCTTAGACGCACAGTTCGGGACCCCCTACCCGAGATCTGCCAGTTTTGACACCGACATTGGTGCTTTCGTCGAGAGTTCCACTGTGCCGTCACCATAAGGCTCGGTGGCTCCTTCGATCATCCGTAACGATGCGGTCCAGGGTGAGGTTTTCCTCCCCGAACAGATCTTCGTATTCGGCGGCTTCGCACTGCGGGCCAATTCGCTTGGCCATCTGGAGCAGATCGAGAGCTACGCCCCTGGCCATCAGGTAAAATTTGGAAACTTGAATTACACGACCGACATTCGCGGAGACTTGATCTTCGACGGATTCGAGCCCATGTCGGACGCGCCACACAGTCGCGACGAGCATGACGTAACCCTGCCGTCGGACAATGTTTGAGAGATCACATCTGCAACTACTCCGACCATTAATTCGGAGCAAGTCATGCCATTGGAGAGTGAAGGGATGGACCCTGCCATGGAGGCCGCACTCTTAGTGGCGATAGAGCTGGATACTGACTTCACCCCTTACGAGAGCCGTGTCGCCGAACCATTGGATTCATCTCCGGCCATGGCTCTGAGCCGCTTACATCCGTACCCGTCGAATCCGACTGGGCGCCGATCATGGAGTTCACCCCCGCAGATATCTTTTAGCACTCGCCCTTAGACGATGTGCTAAATTCATTAAGGTCTCTCTCCCTTTCAGGAGAACCTTGGCCGAACTATGTCCGGCTAGAATGGGATGCGAATGACGAAGAAATTTGCTGCCCACCCACCACCCACTTAGTAGCTACTGTCGACGACTTAACCGACATGCTTGACTTCGAGTCCGAGGACTTCGACGGTATGGACGACGGCGCCGGAGACGAACAGGAACCACCACCCACAGGGCGCCGGACCGCCACCTCAGCATATGATATATACATGGTGGACACCCCCAAAGAAGGCAATGGTGACGAGACAGCAGAAGATGACCCCTCCAAGAAGCAACCCAAATGCCGACATCAGCGACACTGCTCTAAGTACCGCCACAACAAGAGCAGTGATACTGGCATAGGAGATAATAACACTTCAGATAGTGCCGAAGACTACAACAATCCCCTCCAGCGCGATGTAGAGCCAGAGGACGAACAAGCTAGCCCCCCCAGAGCAGGCAGCAGATGGAGAACCAGAGGAGGACAATTACATGCCTCTCTCCAAAGACGAGGCGAGCCTCGGCGACGAAGAATTTATCGTGCCTGAGGACCCCGTCGAGCAAGAGCGCTTCAAGCGCCGGCTTATGGCCACGGCAAATAGCCTGAAGAAAAAGCAGCAACAACTTCAAGCTGATCAAGACTTGCTAGCAGACAGGTGGACCGAAATCCTTGCGGCCGAGGAGTATGTGTTGGGGAACGTAGTAATTTCAAAAAAATTCCTACGCACACGCAAGATCATGGTGATGCATAGCAACGAGAGGGGAGAGTGTTGTCTACGTACCCTCGTAGACCGAAAGCGGAAGCGTTAGCACAACACAGTTGATGTAGTCGTACGTCTTCACGGCCCGACCGATCAAGCACCGAAACTACGGCACCTCCGAGTTCTAGCACACGTTCAGCTCGATGACGATCCCCGGACTCTGATCCAGCAGAATGTCGGGGAAGAGTTCCGTCAGCACGATGGCGTGGTGACGATCTTGGTGTTCTACTGTCGCAGGGCTTCGCCTAAGCACCACTACAATATTATCGAGGACTATGGTGAAGGGGGGCACCGCACACGGCTAAGAGATCAATGATCAATTGTTGTGTCCATGGGGTGCCCCCTGCCTCCATATATAAAGGAGCAAGGGGGGAGGAGGCCGACCTAGGAGGAGGGCGCACCAAGGGGGGAGTCCTACTCCCACCGGGAGTAGGACTCCTCCTTTCCTTGTTGGAGTAGGAGAGAAGGAAAGAGGAGGAGAGGAAGAAGGAAAAGGGGGCTGCACCCCTTGTCCAATTCGGACCAGAGGGGGGCCGCGCGCCTCCTTCCTTTTGACCTGTCTCCTCTATTCCCGTGTGGCCCAATAAGGCCCATATACTCCCCGGCGAATCCCGTAACTCTCCGGTACTCCGATAAATACCCGAATCACTCGGAACCTTTCCGATGTCCGAATATAGTCGTCCAATATATCGATCTTTACGTATCGACCATTTTGAGACTCCTCGTCATGTCCTCGATCTCATCCGGGACTCCGAACTCCTCCGGTACATCAAAACTCATAAACTCATAATATAACTGTCATCGAAACTTTAAGCGTGCGGACCCTACGGGTTCGAGAACAATGTAGACATGACCGAGACACGTCTCCGGTCAATAACCAATAGCGGAACCTGGATGCTCATATTGGCTCCCACATATTCTATGAAGATCTTTAACAGTCAAACCGCATAACAACATACATTGTTCCCTTTGTCGTCGGTATGTTACTTACCCGAAATTCGATCGTCGGTATCTTAATACCTAGTTCAATCTTGTTACCGGCAAGTCTCTTTACTCGTTCCGTAATACATCATCTCGCAACTAACTCATTAGTTGCATTGCTTGCAAGGCTTAAGTGATGTGCATTACCGAGAGGGCCCAGAGATACCTCTCCGACAATCGGAGTGAGAAATCCTAATCTCGAAATACGCCAAGCCAACATGTACCTTTGGAGACACCTGTAGAGCACCTTTATAATCACCTAGTTACGTTGTGATGTTTGGTAGCACACAAAGTCTTCCTCCGGTAAACGGGGGTTGCATAATCTCATAGTCATAGGAACATGTATAAGTCATGAAGAAAGCAATAGCAACATACTAAACGATCGAGTGCTAAGCTAACGGAATGGGTCAAGTCAATCACATCATTCTCCTAATGATGTGATCCCGTTAATCACATGACAACTCATGTCTATGGCTAGGAAACATAATCATCTTTGATCAACGAGCTAGTCAAGTAGAGGCATACTAGTGACACTCTGTTTGTCTATGTACTCACACATGTATCATGTTTCTGGTTAATACAATTCTAGCATGAATAATAAACATTTATCATGAAATAAGGAAATAAATAATAACTTTATTGTTGCCTCTAGGGCATATTTCCTTCAGTATGAACTTGAGCGCCCCTCCAAGAGTTACCCAAAATGCAGGTTGCTACCTCACCTCGAGGAGGAAGCATTGAAACCTCAATCACCAGTGTACGATGCGGCTGACCGGCCACCGCGTGGCCGAGCCAGAGAGGCGTCTCAGCCTGAAGTTCAGCCTGCACCCCGCCGCCACTCAATCAAAAATACTAAGGCCTGGGACAACACAAGGGACCTGCGAGACGTATTGGACAGTAAGGCAAAAATCGCAAGGTCAATATACGGGTCACGGACACGCGGGCCAATACGGGATGATGATCGTCACGCCGGATACACCAAGAGTAAATCCGACCGGGCCGAATAGAGCAGACAAGATTTGTATGAACTTCGTCGGGATATAGCCCGGCACAAAGGCACCGCACACCCCCTATGCTTCACTGATGAAGTTATGAATCACGAATTCCCGCAGGGTTTCAAACCCGTAAATATCGAATCATACGATGGCGCAACAGATCTCGCTGTATGGATTGAGGATTTCCTCCTTCACATCCACATGGCTCGCGGTGATGATCTACATGCCATCAAGTACCTCCCACTAAAAGTCAAAGGACCAGCTCAGCATTGGCTGAACAGCTTGCCAGCAGATTCCATCGGCAGTTGGGAGGATCTGGAAGACGCATTTCTTCACAACTTCCAAGGCACTTATGTGCGGCCACCGGATGCTGATGACTTGAGCCATATAACCCAGCAGCCAGGAGAATCGGCCAGACAATTCTAGACTCGGTTCCTGACTAAGAAAAACCAAATTATAGACTGTCCGGACGCAGAGGCCCTAGCGGCATTCAAGCATAACATCCGCGACGAGTGGCTTGCTACATCTTGAGCATTGCGTTGGTTTTCCCCGAAGAGGAAGGGATGATGCAGCAAAGTAGTGTAAGTATTTCCCTCAGTTTTTGAGAACCAAGGTATCAATCCAGTAGGAGGCTACGCGCGAGTCCCTTGTACCTGCACAAAACAACTAAATCCTCGCAACCAACGCGAATAGGGGTTGTCAATCCCTACACGACCACTTACGAGAGTGAGATCTGATTGATAAGATAATAGTTTTGGTATTTTTGTGATAAAGATGCAAAGTAAAATAAAGGCAAAGTAAAAAGCAAAGGAAATAACTAAGTAGTAGGAGATTAATATGATAAAGATAGACCCGGGGGCCATAGCTTTCACTAGTGGCTTCTCTCGAGAGCATAAGTATTCTACGGTGGATGAACAAATTACTGTTGAGCAATTGACAGAATTGAGCATAGTTATGAGAATATCTAGGTATGATCATGTATATAGGCATCACGTCTGAGACAAGTAGACCAACTCCTGCCTGCATCTACTACTATTAATCCAGTCATCGACCGCTATCCAACATGCATCTAGAGTATTAAGTTAAAAATAGAGTAACACCTTAAGCAAGATGACATGATGTAGAAGGATAGACTCATGCAATATGATGAAAACCCCATATTGTTGTCCTCGATGGCAACAATACAATACGTGCCTTGCTGCCCCTACTGTCACTGGGAAAGGACACCGCAAGATTGAACCCAAAGCTAAGCACTTCTCTCATTGCAAGAAAGATCAATCTAGTAGGCCAAACCAAACTGATAATTCGAAGAGACTTGCAAAGATAACCAATCATACATAAAAGAATTCAGAGAAGATTCAAATATTATTCATAGATAGACTTGATCATAAACCCACAATTCATCGGTCTCAACAAACACACCGCAAAAAGAAGATTACATCGAACAGTTCTCCATAGGAGAGGGGGAGAACATTGTATTGAGATCCAAAAAGAGAGAAGAAGCCATCTAGCTAATAACTATGGACCCGTAGGTCAGAGGTGAACTACTCACACTTCATCGGAGAGGCTATGGTGTTGATGTAGAAGCCCTCCGTGATTGATGCCCCCTCCGGCGGAGCTCCGGAACAGGCCCCAAGATGGGATCTCGTGGATATAGAAAGTTGCGGCGGTGGAATTAGGCTTTTGGCTCCGTCTCTGATCGTTTGGGGGTACGTAGGTATATATAGGAGGAAGGTGTACGTCGGTGGAGCAACAGGGGCCCACGAGGGTGGAGCGCGCGCCTGGGGGGGGGGGTAGGCGCCCCCCTACCTTGTGGCCTCCTCTTTTGTGTCTTGACGTAGGGTCCAAGTCTCCCGGGTCTTGTTTGTTGAGAAAATCACGTTCCCGAAGGTTTCATTCCATTTGGACAATGTTTGATATTCCTTTTCTTCGAAACCCTAAAACAGGCAAAAACAACAATTCTGGGCTGGGCCTCCGGTTAATAGGTTAGTCCCAAAAATAATATGGAAGTGGATAATAAAGCCCAATAATGTCCAAAACAATATATAATATAGCATGGAGAAATAAAAAATTATAGATACATTGGAGACGTATCAAGCATCCCCAAGCTTAATTCCTGCTCGTCCTCGAGTAGGTAAATGATAAAAACAGAATTTTTGATGCGGAGTGCTACTTGGCATAATTTTTAATGTAATTCTTCTTAATTGTGGTATGAATATTCAGATCCGAAAGATTCAAGACAAAAGTTTAATATTGACATAAAAATAATAATACTTCTAGCATACTAACAAAGCAATTATGTCTTATCAAAATAACATGGCCAAAGAAAGTTATCCCTACAAAATCATATAGTCTGGCTATGCTCCATCTTCACCACACAAAATATTTAAATCATGCACAACCCCGATGACAAGCCAAGCAATTGTTTCATACTTTTGACATTCTCAAAACTTTTTCAATTTTCACGCAATACATGAGCGTGAGCCATGGACATAGCACTATAGGTGGAATAGAACGGTGGTTGTGGAGAAGACAAAAAAAGGGGAAGATAGTCTCACATCAACTAGGCGTATCAACGGGCTATGGAGATGCCCATCAATAGATATCAATGTGAGTGAGTAGGGATTGCCATGCAACGGATGCACTAGAGCTATAAGTATATGAAAGCTCAAAAAGAAACTAAGTGGGTGTGCATCCAACTTGCTTGCTCATGAAGACCTAGGGCGATTTGAGGAGGCCCATCATTGGAATATACAAGCCAAGTTCTATAATGAAAAATTCCCACTAGTATATGAAAGTGATAACATGAGAGACTCTCTACTATGAATATCATGGTGCTACTTTGAAGCACAAGTGTGGTAAAAGGATAGTAACATTGTCCCTTCTCTCTTTTTCTCTCATTTTTCTATTTGGGCCTTTTCTTTTTTTATGGCCTCTTTTCTTTCTCTTTTTTTTCGTTCGAAGTCTCATCCCGACTTGTGGGGGAATCATAGTCTCCATCATCCTTTCCTCACTAGGACAATGCTCTAATAATGATGATCATCACACTTTTATTTTTCTTATAACTCAAGAATTACAACTCGATTCTTAGAACAAAATATGACTCTATATGAATGCCTCCGGCGGTGTACCGGGATATGCAATGAATCAATAGTGACACGTATGAGGGAATTATGAATGATGGCTTTGCCACAAATACGATGTCAACTACATGATCATGCTAAGCAATATGACAATGATGGAGTGTGTCATAATAAACGGAATGGTGGAAAGTTGCATGGCAATATATCTCAGAATGGCTATGGAAATGCCATAATAGGTAGGTATGGTGGCTGTTTTGAGGAAGGTATATGGTGGGTGTATGATACCGGCGAAAGGTGCGCGGTATTAGAGAGGGTAGCAAAGGTGGAAGGGTGAAAGTGCGTATAATCCATGGACTCAACATTAGTCATAAAGAGCTCATATACTTATTGCAAAAATCTACAAGTTATCAAAGCAAAGTATGACATGCATGCTCCTAGGGGGATAGATTGGTAGGAAAAGACCATCGCTCATCCCCGACCGCCACTCATAAGGAAGACAATCAAAAAATAAATCATGCTCCGACTTCATCACATAATGGTTCACCATACGTGCATGCTACGGGAATCACAAACTTTAACACAAGTATTTGTCAAATTCACAACTACTCAACTAGCACAACTTTAATATCACCATCTTCATATCTCAAAACAATTATCAAGCATCGAACTTCTCATAGTATTCAACACACTCATAAGAAATTTTTATTATTAATCTTGTATACCAAGCATATTAGGATTTTAAGCAAATTACCATGCTATTTAAGGCTCTCAAAATAATCTAAGTGAAGCATTAGAGATCAATAGTTTCTATAAAACAAATCCACCACCGTGCTCTAAAAGATATAAGTGAAGCACTAGAGCAAAACTATGTAACTCAAAAGATATAAGCGAAGCACATAGAGTATTCTAACAAATTTCAAATCAAGTATGGCTCTCTCAAAAGGTGTGTACAGCAAGGATGGTTGTGGTAAACTAACAAATAAAGACTCAAATCATACAAGACGCTCCAAGCAAAACACATATCATGTGGCGAATAAAAATATAGCTCCAAGTAAAGTTACCGTTAGAAGTAGACGAAAGAGGGGATGCCTTCCGGGGCATCCCCAAGCTTTGTCTTTTAGGTGTCCTTAGATTATCTTGGGGGTGCCATGGGAATCCCCAAGCTTAGGCTCTTGCCACTCCTTGTTCCATAATCCATCAAATCTTTACCCAAAACTTGAAAACTTCACAACACAAAACTTAAAGTAGAAAATCTCGTGAGCTCCGTTAGCGAAAGAAAACAAAAGACCACTTCAAGGTATGGTAATGAACTCATTATTTATTTATATTGGTGTTATACCTACTGCATTCCAACTTCTCTATGGTTTATAAACTATTTTACTAGCCATAGATTCATCAAAATAAGCAAACAACACACGAAAAACAGAATCTGTCAAAAACATAATAGTCTGTAGTAATCTGTAGCTAGCGCAAGATCTGGAACCCCAAAAATTCTAAAATAAATTTCTGGAAGTGAGGAATTTATCTATTAATCATCTGCAAAAATAATTAACTAAATATAACTTTTCAAATAAAAATGGCAGTAGTTCTCGTGAGCGCTAAAGTTTCTGTTTTTTACAGCAAGTGTAACAAGACTTTCCCCAAGTCTTCCCAACGGTTCTACTTGGCACAAACACTAATTAAACACAAAAAACACAACCAAAACAGAGGCTAGATAAATTATTTATTACTAAACAGGAGCAAAAATCAAGGAATAAAAATAAAATTGGGTTGCCTCCCAACAAGCGCTATCGTTTAACGCCCCTAGCTAGGCATAACAAGCAAGGATAGATCTAGGTATTGCCATCTTTGGTATTAGGAAAGAAAAGAGCAAACTTGCTATCTATAGAATTAATCCTTATATTTTGATAAGGCACATGGCTATTAATGTTAGAAGAAAGATTAAGTATGTTACGGAAATTTGTATCTAGGCTAGCCTTTATCTCTTTAATAGATTCGTTTTGGTAAGAGAGCAAAAGAGATGTAGATTCAACTTTGTCATTCATGGGGTGCCCAAATATAGTTTTCATTTTTTCATAAGTGTCTACGACATCCCCTTCAAGAAAACCTTCTTCAAATATAGAATCTAAGACATGCTTAAAAGAAGAAGGCAGGGCAATATAAAAGCTTTTTAAGTAAACATCAATTTGATATTGAGGAACATAGCTGGCCCTGATCCTTAATAGTCTATACCAAGCATATTCCAAAGATTCATCAAGTAAACAACAAAAAATTCTAGAATAATCTTCATCAAAATTATTAAGACTCTCATTGATAACTCCGGTAGGTTTTTCCATAGTATCCTTATTTATGAGCTTAGCGAGAATACAAGGGTTGTCCAAAGTACTAAAACTCTGGAGAGAACCCCCAACCCTTTTTGATTCAGACATGGCGGAAGAAAGGCGAGCGAAAAGAGAGGGAGGACAAATAAAATGGCAAGGGTGAAGTGGGGGAGAGGAAAACGAGAGGCAAATGGCAAATAATGTAATGCGGAAGATAAGGGTATGTGATGGGTACTTGGTATGTTGACTTTTGCGTAGACCTCCCCGGCAACGGCGCCAGAAATCCTTCTTGCTACCTATTGAGCACTGCGTTGGTTTTCCCCGAAGAGGAAGGGATGATGCAGCAAAGTAGTGTAAGTATTTCCCTCAGTTTTTGAGAACCAAGGTATCAATCCAGTAGGAGGCTACGCGCGAGTCCCTCATATCTGCACAAAACAAACAAATCCTCGCAACCAACGCGAATAGGGGTTATCAATCCCTACACGACACTTACGAGAGTGAGATCTGATAGATATGATAAGATAATATTTTTGGTATTTTTGTGATAAAGATGCAAAGTAAAATAAAGGCAAAGTAAAAAAGCAAAGGAAATAACTAAGTAGTAGGAGATTAATATGATAAAGATAGACCCGGGGGCCATAGGTTTCACTAGTGGCTTCTCTCGAGAGCATAAGTATTCTACGGTGGATGAACAAATTATTGTTGAGCAATTGACAGAATTGAGCATAGTTATGAGAATATCTAGGTATGATCATGTATATAGGCATCACGTCCGAGACAAGTAGACCGACTCCTGCCTGCATCTGCTACTATTACTCCACTCATCGACCGCTATCCAGCATGCATCTAGAGTATTAAGTTAAAAACAGAGTAACGCCTTAAGCAAGATGACATGATGTAGAAGGATAGACTCATGCAATATGATGAAAACCCCATCTTCTTATCCTCGATGGCAACAATACAATACGTGCCTTGCTGCCCCTACTCTCACTGAGAAAGGACACCGCAAGATTGAACCCAAAGCAGGCAAAAAACAACAATTCTGGGCTGGGCCTCCGGTTAATAGGTTAGTCCCAAAAATAATATAAAAGTGGATAATAAAGCCCAATAATGTCCAAAACAGTTGATAATATAGCATGGAGCAATCAAAAATTATAGATACGTTGGAGACGTATCATGGCTCCCCCGCCACCTTGGCCAGGAGAAGCCGAAATCTATGGCAGCCCTCACAACACTCATGACCCGCTTTTGCGCGGGCGAGGATAGCTGGCTGGCTCGCAGCAACAACACATCGAGGAATCCAGACACCTCGGATACCAAAGATGTTAACGGTAGGCAACATCATAACAGACCAAAGCGCTGCAATAACGGCGATAACACCGAAGATACGACAGTCAATGACGGATTCAAAGGCTCTAGATCAGGTCAGCGGAAAAAACCATTTAAAAGAAATACTCCGGCTCCGTCCAGTTTGGATCGCATACTGGATCGCTCGTGTCAAATCCACGGCACCCCGACAAGCCAGCCAATCACACCAATAGAGAATGCTAGGTGTGCAAGCAGGCTAGCAAGTTAAATGCCGAAAACAAGGACAAGGGGCTGCATAGTGATGACAAGGAAGAGCCCCGGCCGTCGAACACATGAGGACAAAAGGGGTTTCCCCCACAAGTGAACACGGTGAACATGATATACGCAACCCACATTCCCAAGAGGGAGAGGAAGCATGCACTAAGGGACGTCTATGCGATGGAGCCCGTCGCCCCAAAGTTCAACCCATGGTCTACTTTCCCGATCACCTTCAATCGCAGGGACAACCCCACTAGCATCCGTCATGGCGGATCCGCCGCACTGGTCCTAGATCCCATCATTGACGGATTTCACCTCACTCGAGTCCTTATGGATGGCGGCAGCAGCCTGAACCTGCTCTATCAGGATACAGTGCGAAAAATGGGCATCGATCCCTCGAGGATCAAACCCAGCAAAACCACCTTTAAAGGCGTCATCCCAGGTGTAGAGGCCCATTGCACAGGCTCAATCACGCTGGAAGTGGTCTTCGGATCACCGGGAAACTTCTGAAGCGAAGAGTTAATCTTTGATATCGTCCCGTTTCGCAGTGGCTATCATGCACTGCTCGGACAGACAACATTCGCAAAATTTAATGCAGTGCCGCATTACGCATACCTCAAGATCAAGATGCCAGGACCCAGGGGGGTCATAACAGTAAATGGAAACACATAACGCTCGCTCCGCATGGAAGAGCACACTGTGGCCCTTGCAGCAGAAGCACAAAGCAACCTTTTAAGGCAGACCACTCATTCGGCGTCACAGCCCCCGGACACCTTCAAGCGAGTTCGGAACAAGCGGCAACAGGATCGGCTGGCACGATCAGAGCTCACCTAGAAATTCAGCGTCAAGCGACAAAATCCGTGCCGCGCGTACATAACTACGCATTGAAAATACCATGGACATAGGCGGGGGCACGATTAGGACATGCCCCGCAATGTGGCTTAACCGCCCTAGGGGCTGTATACCTTTATCATTCCTTTTCTCTTTCAAGGCCTAACTCTCTGGAAGCCCTTTCTGGCAGTACGATTGCCGGACACATTCCGGAAGCGACAACCAAGGCGACAAGAAGCTAAGATGAACACGGGAACCCTCAGGTGGTCTCTAATAATAATTGATATACCCGTTTTTACTAATCTATGCGCAGCTCGCCCTGGGATAGGACATTTCAAATTGTCCTGCTTTCTTCTTATTGCACTACTTGTACCAGTACGCTTCGACGTATTATTTAAATAACAATGCATATCGATAGTCTATCATTGCATTATTTAAGTTTTTCTTCTTTTCTCTCTTATATGTCCATTTACGACAATCCACACCCGTACGTTCGGGTACGGTAAGTACGCTAGGGGATCTCATTTACCCCATAATACAACACAAGAAGTACGAACACTTTCGACAGTGCGGCACCCCGAACTTATAACATTATATGCATCAACTCTGAATCATGTCTTTGGTCAAATGTTGGGTTTGCCCGGCTCCCATGCTTTGGTACCTTACGTTCCATTATATCGGCTAAGGTAGCGGTGGGAGAACTACTGCAATTGTGTCCCGGTTCTTCCGGACGAACACCTCAGTAGAGAAAGCCGAAAACTGACTGTCATGATAAGGAGAGAGACTGGTCGCTGTTCGAGAGGTCTCAAGTCCTTAAAGAGTTTTTCCGCTTCGGGCGAGGAGTCGGCCTTGTCCGGCTTAGGCGTGTATAGCGCCCCAAATCCGGCCCTCCGAATACCAGGGGCTTCGCCAAAATTTAAAATTGTAGACTTCTATGGCTAAGTGAGAGTGATAAAGCATTATAGTCCAATTGCCTGGTTCGTTGCGCTGAACACCTCCCTCGAAGGACCCAAAATTGGGGTAAAGAGTCCTCATTTTTATCCCAAACACCCCATTACTAGGTACATGGGGGCAGAAGCTGATGACTGGCCAACTCTCAGATTTTATAAATGGCCGCACAGAAGGTAATATTTTAAATTAAGAAAGCGTCCCATGGCGCAAATGAACTCGTTTCACATTACAGGATCACATGAGCATGTTCATTCAAAAGTTACATCCTTGACACACTCATCCGCCACTAGGCGGGAACTCTTCAGGACACTCTCATAGTAATTCTCGGGGCAGCGATGCTCCTTGCCCTCCGGCGGCCCGTCCTTCACCAGCTTCACGGCGTCCAGCTTCGCCTAGTGCACCTTCGCCCGGGCAAAAGCCCTGCGTGCACCTTCGATGCAGACGGACCGCTTTATGACTTCAAGCCGTGGGCAGGCTTCCACAAGCCGCCTCACCAGACTGGAGTAGCTGCCGGGCAGGGGCTCGCTAGGCCACATCCGGACTATAAGGCCCCTCATGGCCTGTTCGGCCGCCTTGTGAAGCTCGACCAACTGCTTCAGCTGGTCGCTCAAGGGCATGGGGTGTTCGGTCCCAGTATACTGAGACTAGAACAACTTCTCCGTCAAGCTCCCCTCCTCGGCTTGGTAAAACTCCGCGGCATCTAGTACACTGCAGAGAAGATCTGCAATCACTCCTGGAGAGCTCCGAACTTGGGTAAGAAAAAGGAAAGTCTCCTTCACATGCTTGCTTTGCATAATGAATGCCTTACCCTCTGCTATCTTCTTCACTGCGTCAATCTCCTGAAGGGCCTTGTGGGCTTCGGCCTTGGCGCTCCGGACGCTTTCAAGCGCCTGCGTGAGCTCGGACTCTCGCATCTTAGAGTCAAGCTCCAAGGACTCGTGCTTTTTGGCAAGAGCCTCGATCTCTTGCTGCACCTCGCCTACTCGGGCTTCTTGCTTCTCTCATTCAATGCGTTCCTTGGCCGCTTTGTCTTCGGCCTTGGCCAACGCCTTCCTCAGGGTCACCACTTCGGTCGTGGCCCCTGACAAATCCATGATGATCCTATTACTTTACACCCGAACTTCTTTTTAATATATAGACAAAGGTATTGCTTACCTTTGTTCTCCTCGAGCTGCCTCTTGGTAAGGCCAAGCTTGGTCTCGGACCGCTCTAGGTCCTGCTTCAGTGCAGAGACCTCCGCAGTACGCGCAGCAGCGGCCATCAGCGAAGCCTGCACATACACATAGATACATTCTGATTAGACTCCTGATTCATCATTTGATCCTCTATTCGGCTTTTCTTCTTGAACGCTGAACAGAGCATCAGGGGCTACTATCTATGCGGTACTATTTTCTTATATTTTGATTGCTTACCTCAAGGCCTGTTAGGAGGCTGGCGCAAGCTTCGATCAGTCCGTTTTTGGCGGACTGAACCTTTTCGACCACCGCGCTCATGATAGTGCGGTGCTCTTCGTCGATGGAAGCGCTGCGAAGCGCTTCCAGCAAGTTGTCCGATGCCTCTAGATGGACAGAGGACACCAGCACAGATGGTTGGCCCCCCTTAACGGGGGACTGCCTACCGGAGTCCAGAACCATCGGAGGTTCCGACGTAGTGTCCTGCTGGGGCCCGAACCCGGAGCCCGTAGGAGCCTCGCTCCCTTGGTACCCAGGGTCCGAGAAGTCGCCGCGAGGCGCCCCCAGGACCAGCTCCCCTTGGCTCGGTGCCTTTTGAGACAACACCTCGGCGTTGTTCGTAGGGCGAGGGGTGGAAGCGGTCGGAAGAGAACCGCTGTTCATATCCGACGAGTCCAAAGAGCCGCTCGACGAGGGTACATCGAGATGAGCTCGGGACGGACTGCATAATCATGTTCGGCATGAGGAGAGGCAGTGCAATATAACATACCATGAAGTACTATGGTGTCCGGACACTTACGACTTCCCCAGGGGCTTGTCCTTGGGTAGCTACTCGTCGCCGTTGTCGGCGGCCGTCGTGGCGCAGTCCGGAGGGAGGGTCCTCCCCTTCTTGGACCCTTCGGCCTCCCCGGATGGGTCGGCCTTCCTTTTCTTGTCTCCCCCGGATGGGGGGGGGAGAACTTTTATCCTCCTCCTCCTCGTTTCCATGGGAGGAGTGCACGTCGGAGTCATCGGACGATGAGTCCGATACAACCTTTCGCCGGAGACCCTTTCGGGTCCCTGTGGCCTTCTTTGCCGGCACCTCATAAGGTGCCGGAGTCAGCATCTTCGTTAGAAGAGCATCTGCAGGATCTTCGGGCAGGGGGGCTGGGCAATCAAGCTGCTCCGCTGTCTCTATCCAGTCCTGTTAATGACATGGAAGCTTAGATCCTGCACATAACTAAACCGGGGCAAATAAATACCATGAGAGATATAAAAGCCTACCAGATTGGCACAGCGCTTTGCGCTGAGTCCATGGTCCTCGGTGAGGGACGGAGGAATCTCGGCGCTCTTGAACAACACCCTCCAAACGTCCTCGTGCGTCGTGTCATGGATCTCTCGCAACGTCTGGTGCTTGGTCGAGTCAAACTCCCACAAAACAAATGCCCGTCGTTGACACGGAAGGATCCGGCGTAAGAGCATAACCTAGACCACGTTGACAAGCTTGATTCTCTTGTTCGTCATGTTCTGGATGCAGGTCTGGAGTCCGGTCAGCTCTACCGAAGAACCCCAGGACAGGCCCTTCTCTTTCCAGGAGGTGAGCATCGTGGGGACTCCGGATCGAAATTTGGGGGCCACCGCCCAGTTGGAGTTGCGCGGCTCGGTGATGTAGAACCACCCCGATTGCTACCCCTTTATGGTCTCCACATACGAGCCTTCGAGCTAGGTGACGTTAGGCATCTTGCCCACCATGGCACCTCCGCATTCTGCCTGTTGGCCGACCACCACCTTTGGTTTGACATTAAAAGTCTTCAGCCATAGGCCGAAATGGGGCTTGATGCGGAGGAAGGCCTCGCACATGACGATAAACGCCGAGATGTTGAGGATGAAATTGGGGGCCAGATCGGGAAAATCCAGCCCGTAGTAGAACATGAGCCCGCGGACGAACGGGTGGAGCGGAAATCCCAGTCCGCGGACGAAGTGAGTAAGAAAAACTACCCTCTCATGGGGTTTGGGCGTAGGGATGATCCCCCCCGCATCTGGCAGCCGGTGCGCGATATCCGCGGCCAGATATCTGGCTTCCCGTAACTTTTTGATGTTCTCCTCCGTACCATCCACTTTCCTCCTGCTCCGGACATGCTAGGAGTGGTTTGAGAAGAAGAACACAAGCTTGGGCGCTAGAGCTCGAGTGTGTGGGAATGGGTAAGCGAGGAAGAAGAAGGCGTGGGTGAAAAGGGTAAATTCTTGTCCCTTTATAAGGGCAGAAGAGGCTATGTGTCTCCCCACTCGCCTGGTAAAAACCGCTTATTCCCCAGGCGCCGTAATTGATGGCGCGGTTGGGTTACCCACGTCCGTATTAATGAGAATCACGTGATAAGGGGAACACGATCTCTGCTTTGACAAGACGTGTCAAGAAAACCACCTCGCGATATGTTCGGTGCTAGTTGAGAAAAACGGTTCAAATAATGACTGGGCCATGGCGTGATGTCATACCGTCAAAACGTGTCAGCAGATTAGATTTGTGGAAATATTATTCTCTCTATGGTGGTATGTGGAACTTGTTTTGCAGGGCCGGACACTATCCCTGTGTTCAAACTCTTCCATGGAGTATTCGGAGGAGGAACCCGCCTTGCAATGCCGAAGACAATACTGTGCACCGGACTCATCGTCATTGAAGCCTGGTTCAAGGGCTACTGAGGGAGTCCTGGATTAGGGGGTCTCCGGACAGCCGAACTATATCCTTTGGCTGGACTGTTGGACTATGAAGATACAAGATTGAAGACTTTGTCCCGTGTCCGAATGGGACTCTACTTGGCGTGGAAGACAAGCTATGCAATACGGATATGTATATCTCCTCCCTTGTGTAACCCTAGACCCCTCCCGTGTGTATATAAACCGGAGGGTTTTAGTCCGTAGGACAACATACAATCATACCATAGGCTAGCTTCTAGGGTTTAGCCTCTCTGATCTTGTGGTAGATCAACTCTTGTAATACTCATATCATCAAGAACAATCAAGCAGGACGTAGGGTATTACCTCCATCAAGAGGGCCTGAACCTGGGTAAACATCGTGTCCCCTGCCTCTTGTTACCATCCGCCTTAGACGCACAGTTCGGGACCCCCTACCTGAGATCCGCCGGTTTTGACACCGACACTAGGCATGATCATGTATATAGGCATCATGTCCGCGGCAAGTAGACCGAAACGATTCTGCATCTACTGCTATTACTCCACACATTGACCGCTATCCAGCATGCATCTAGAGTATTAAGTTCATACGAACAAGGTAATGCATTAGGCAAGATGACATGATCTAGAGGGATAAACTCAAGCGATATGATATAAACCCCATCTTTTTATCCTCGATGGCAACAATACAATACGTGCCTTGCTGCCCCTGCTGTCACTGGGAAAGGACACCGCAAGATTGAACCCAAAGCTAAGCACTTCTCCCATTGCAAGAAATATCAATCTAGTAGGCCAAACCAAACTGATAATTCGAAGAGACTTGCAAAGATAACCAATCATACATAAAAGATTTCAGAGAAGAATCCGATATTGTTCATAGATAAACTTGATCATAAACCCATAATTCATCGGATCTCGACAAGCACACCACAGAAAGAGTTACATCAAATAGATCTCCAAGAAGATCGAGGAGAACATTGTATTGAGATCCAAAGAGAGAGAAGAAACCATCTAGCTAATAACTATGGACCCGAAGGTCTGAGGTAAACTACTCACACATCATCAGAGAGGCTATGGTGTTGATGTAGAAGTCCTCCATGATCAATACCCCCTCCGGCGGAGCTCCGGAAAAGGCCCCATGATGGGATCTCTTGGGTACAGAAGGTTGCGGCGGTGGAAATAGGGTTTCGTGCTGCTCCTGGATCTTTTCGGGGTATGTGGACATATATAGGATGAAGAAGTAGGTCGGTGGAGCCACGAGGGGCCCACGAGGGTGGAGGGCGCACCCAGGGGGATAGGCGCGCCCCCTGCCTCGTGGCCTCCTCGTTGGTTGCTTGAAGTCCACTCCAAGTCCCCTGGATCATGTTTGTTCCAAAAATAACTCTCCCGAAGGTTTTATTCCGTTTGGATTCCGTTTGATATTCCTTTTCTGCAAAACACTTAAATAGGCAAAAAACAACAATTTGCACTGGGCCTCGGGTTAATAGGTTAGTCCCAAAAATAATATAAAAGCGTATAAATAAGCCCATTAACATCGAAAACAGATAATATAATAGCATGGAACAATCAAAAGTTATATATACATTGGAGACGTATCAGCATGTTGTTGGCATGCCTGTTTGATAACCCACAAGTATAGGGGACCGCAATAGTTTTCGAGGGTAGAGTATTCAACCCAAATTTATTGATTTGACACAAGGGGAGCCAAAGAATATTCTCAAGTATTAGCAGCTGAGTTGTCAATTCAACCACACCTGGAAACTTAATATTTGCAGCAAGGTATTTAGTAGCAAAGTAATATGATAGTAGTGGTAATGATAGCAAAAGTAACGGTGGCAAAAGTAATATTTTTTGTATTTTATAGTAATTGTAACAGTAGCAGCGGGAAAGTAAATAAGCGAAGAACAATATATGAAAAGCTCGTAGGCAATGGATCGGTGATGGAGAATTATGCCGGATGCGATCGATCATGTAACAGTCATAACCTAGGGTGACACAGAACTAGCTCCAGTTCATCAATGTAATGTAGGCATGTATTCCGAATATAGTCATACGTGCTTATGGAAATAACTAGCATGACATCTTTTGTCCTACCCTCCCGTGGCAGCGGGGTCCTATTGGAAACTAAGTGTCGTGGTTTTCTCACGGCAGATGTCCTTGTGAAAGGACTTAGTCGTGGAGCCATCACTACGGGTTTGCTTAAAGGGGTTAAAGCGGACAAGGGACGTGAGAGTTTTATACTAGTTCGGCCCCTTACAATGAAGGTAAAAGCCTACTCCAGTTGTGATGGTATTGCTAGGGTTTCGATGACCAAGGAGCGAATCCGCTTTGCCTGGCTCTCGAGTTGTTGTGTTGTCCCTAAACCGCCGCCGGGTCGCCCCTTTATATACATAGGTCGATGCCCGCCGGTTTACAGAGTCCCGAGGCCGGATCATCAACGTATCCAACTCGGTCTCTATTCCTTCTATCTTATAATACAAGTTATATGATAATGTCGGTTTATGTCTACAAGCCTTAACCCGCCTTTGGGCCTTGGGCCTTCATGAAGCGCCATCATCCTTTGTCTTCCCGGGCTTCAAATAGTAATCATCATAGAGTTAACGCGACCACTCCTGGCCGGTTTATGTCTAGTAGTAATATCCTCAACATTAGGCCCCACATTGATTTGAACTTATTCATGTCAATCTTCAACACTTAGAAAAATTCCTCCCCTTGCACCTTCGCATAGATCTTGTAAACCGCCCTGACGTCATCCTCCAGATTTGTAGTAAACCGCCGTCACATCACCTGTTTATTTAAAGCCGAACATACCCCTTTTATTAATGAGCATCCGACAATCGAGGCAACAATCTCGTTGTCTATCCATTTTTTGGGCTCCTTGACTCCCGCGCCTGTCGCTTATCTCTTTACCCTTACAAATAGAGGTAGAGGATCCCATTCTTTTCTTTCCGTTGCCTCCTCATCCCTTCTTCTTCCTCGCGACGTCCCCGCACTCGAGCGCCGCCGCCATCATCAAGCCTCGCCTCTGCCTCACCGTCGGCTGCTACATCAACCTGTTCGTACCAGAGCACTGCAACACACCTCCGCTGCTTCCGCAACCGTAGTAAGTCCTTCCCTCCTTCCTCTCTAGATCCATTTTTAGGGTTCCTACAGGTTCATGGCGTTCCTCTCTCGTTCTTCGCCAGTCCCTAGACAGTAGACCTTTAGGCTTGATACGCTTCGTGCGATAGCTCTGGTGCTCTCCTTCTTGGTTGTTAAATCAAGCCTTCGTACTCATAAAAACTTTGATCTGTACCTTAATGACTACTCCAGGACCAACCTTTTTTTAGGTCTAAATCTTTTTTCTTTTACTGACTTGTAGTAGATCCAAAACGCAAACGTGACTCTGTGAAACCTGTTTTTCTTCACTTAGCCATTTTTTGCTTCTTCAGATCTGTACCTTCTTTACCTGGATAGGCGGTTTATCTCTGTAGAAAATAATCTGTTATATGCCATTAGTCCCCTTGTAAACCGTTCATCGCTTTACCACTTATAAACACTCTGTCATAGGCGGTTTATAACTTCCTCCGGTTTATCAATTGTATATGCTTGAATTCCTTTTCCCTCAACCTGTTGTACTATACACATTGTCATTAATGAATCATAAACCGGCATTATTCCTTTCCAGCTCGTCACTTGCAATGGCTAAACAGATCTATTCCTATATCTGGGTCCCTTCCCGGGTTACTGAGGAGCAACTGAACGGAATGGTCAAAATTGGTACCTTACCGAAGAAAAATGAAATCCGGTGGCGAGTTCCTGGGCCGGAAAATCCTCCTCCCCCCAGAGAGGGTGAAGTAGTGGTGTTTGCTGATCATATAGGCTGTGGTTTTAAACCGCCTCGATCCAAGTTTTTCCGAGATGTACTTGCCAACTTTCAGATCCACCCTCAAGATATTGGACCCAACTCTGTATCCAATATCTGCAACTTTCAAGTTTTTTGTGAAGCGTATCTACAAGAAGAACCAACTGTCGAGATGTTCTGGGATTTCTTCCACTTAAACCGTCACACTGAATTCGTAGACCGGCCCAATACTGAGCTTGGTGGCGTCTCCATTCAGAAAAGGAAGGATGTTACTTTTCCTCACGCCAAACTTCACAGTCACCCAAAGGAGTGGAATCAAACTTGGTTCTATTGCAAAGACACCTCTCCTGAAGATGAGAACCCTCTGCCGGGTTACCGTGCTCACAGGCTCGCCAATACTCATCCGCTTCTGCAACGACTAAGTGCCAAGGAACGGGCCTCGTACGCACCACAACTCGCCAAGTTTACAGCTTTCATGGCCAACGGTTTAACAGGTGTGGACTTCGTCTGTTGCTGGATATCCTGGAGTATCTTGCCGTTAAGTCACCGCTCTGGTTTAATGTGCGAGTATACTGGTGACGTAAAATACTCCCAACGTCATATTGACATTCAGGTAACATATGAGGAAGTTACTGAGTCTGTCAAGAAAATGCTGAATGAACTAGAAGCTGTCTGTAGCAAGACTGGGTTAAGTCCCTTTTACTCATAGAACAAACCGCCCGCTGTAAGTATTGTTTTTTGCTTCCGCTTTACACCTGATATTTTTGAACTGCGCAACTTTTAATACCCTCTGCCCATTTTTAAACAAGGTGATGATCCATTCTGGAAAAAGAAACCTCAGGAGAAAACGGTGAAGCCTTCTCGACCTAAAACGAAAGTTGTCAAGAAAACCACGAAGAGGAAGGCAACTGAACCCATCGGTTTAGAGCTTGATGACGACCCTGATGAACCGGAAGCAGAGGTAGAACTTGATTCACTTGGTTCACTTTTCATGCACCTCATTGACAATGATATTTATCAGGAGGACGTTGAGGGCAGCCAAGCTAACGATGCAGAGGTAATTATCCTTTCCTCCGGTTCAGACCCTCTGCCAACACAAAAAATCCGTCAAGCAGTCCAGAAAGTAAGATTTTCTCACCCTCTTGCTCACTTGGATCCATTTCTTTTGAAGAAGCAGCAGCACGAGGCTTGCCGCACAACCCGGCACAGCGGCCAAATGGTCACTTCGACCGGTTTACCGAACACCTCGGTTCGAAAACACCGACCTGAGGTCTCACCCACTTATGACACTTCTTATCCCAAGGCAGGCTATTTCCGACAACTTCTTAATCCGTCTGATTCGAATTATCAGGTGAGACCTCCTTCATCATCCGGTGAATCAACGACCACACAACTCCCTCCTCTTAAGACCGTTGTTGGGTAAGTATTTCAACTCAATCGTTTAATGTTTCGCACTTTATATGCTATGCTAACCTTTGCATCTGTTCTTTTTAGAGCCAAAGCCAGACCCAATAAGAAGGCTCGGGTGAATAACCCGTCTGAAGACCATGTGGTGATTGAACCGGAACTGACTACAGAACCGGAAGGTCCAAATACCGAGGCCACATTTGATGAACCGCCCCCTCCAGATCATAATGTTGATGAACAAGCAGAAGTTGATACCTGTCGGTGTCAAAACCGTCGGATCTCGGGTAGGGGGTCCCGAACTGTGCGTCTAGGCCGGATGGTAACAGGAGGCAAGGAACAGGATGTTTTACCCAGGTTCGGGCCCTCTTGATGGAGGTAAAACCCTACGTCCTGCTTGATTAATATTGATGATATGGGTAGTACAAGAGTAGATCTACCACGAGATCAAGGAGGCTAAACCCTAAAAGCTAGCCTATGGTATGGTTGTTGTATGATGAAGTTGTCCTACGGACTAAAACCCTCCAGTTTATATAGACATCGGAGAGGGTTAGGGTTACACAAAGTCGGTTACAATGGTAGGAGATCTTGAATATCCGCATCGCCAACCTTGCCTTCCACGCCAAGGGAAGTCCCATCCGGACACGGAACGAAGTCTTCAATCTTGTATCTTCATAGTCCTGGAGTCCGACTGAAGGTATAGTCCGGCTACCCGGACACCCCCTAATCCAGGACTCCCTCAGTAGCCCCCGAACCAGGCTTCAATGACGATGAGTCCGGCGCGCAGATTGTCTTCGGCATTGCAAGGCGGGTTCTTCTCCAAATTCCGTGTACCTGCTGAATAATGTCCGATTTTCGTAATGTAGTGCACCTTGGCTTCCACGCCCAATAATGGCCGTCTTCCACATGTTAAACGAATGCGAAAAGTCGGGGTGTTTTTACATTCACACCCCTAGCCGCCTATTTAATGGGATGGGGATTCAGATCCAAACCACACCTTCTCCTCTCCGCGAGTAATCATCAGAGCACCTCCAGCAAAGGTCCATTCCAACATGGCCAGCCTTCGCAGCTCCTCCTCTCGCCCTTCCAGTCCTAAACCTGGAGACTGGGAGAGGTGCTCCATCCCGCACAGCGAGCTAGTGTCGCTTCAGGCCAAGGGATTTCTCCCTCAGGCCTATATGGTCCCGGTCCGAGCCGGACTTGCCACCTATAATGGCGGAGAGCAAGCGGAGAGCACCCCCAATCCCTCCAAAGAAGAGCGGGTGTGCCTCGTCCCTTATCTAATAAGAGGACTTGGATTTCCAATTCATCCATTTCTCCGTGGGCTTCTGGAGTTCTACGGCCTCCAGCTGCACAATCTCACGTCCGCCTCTATATTGCATATCGCGGGCTTCGTCGCCCTTTGCGAGCTATTCTTGGGTGTTGAGGCTCATTTCGCGCTGTGGAAGAGGTTATTCTGCCTGGTGCCCCGCTCTCAAGAGGGGTCTATATATCAAGTGGACGGAGCCGAAGTGTGGCGTATCGCCGGGACCGGATATCTATCCAGAACCCCAAAGAAGGCGTCCGAGGACTGGCCTTCGGAATGGTTTTATATTGATGATGTCCCGCTGCCGGATCCTATCCGGGCCGGTCTCCCCGAATTCAATAGTGCTCCCTTAAAGAAACGCCTAAGCTGGCATCCGCGGAGCTCTCAGAGAGAAGGCGACAGGGACGTCCTTCACCTGATGGGTCGGATAAGACTATTGGCTCATTCCGGACTAACCATGATTGAAGTCATGGCCGCATGCATTATGCGGGGGGTGCAGCCGCTTCAATATAGAGGCCACCCCATGTGGGATTTTAACGGGGAGGATGACGCCACCCGTTACGGTCATAAGGGGCCAGCCTCAGCTGCCGCTCTAGTAAAGATCTTATCCTCTTTGTACAAGGGAGAAGAGGAGGAATTCCTCCGCGTCAACCCGCCGGGCGGATTTTCTATGTACAACCCTCCGAGTTGGGTAAGTGGACAATTGTGCTTGCCCATCCATTTTATATTCCCATGATTAAATATGTAGTCTTCCGATTTCAACGCAGGAACTGCGTTAGGAAGTAAAGGATATAAACAGCCGTCCCCCACAGCCCGAGGATCCAGAACGGTCCCTCGATCCGGACTCCGAAGAGGATCCGGACATATCGGTGGAGCTGATTGACGGGGTGTTTCATCAGCTAAGCAAGGACAATACCTTGGTGGCCATTACGGCTGATTACCCAGGGTTAATCCCGGCCTCCCAGGTAACAGAGAGCGGAGTCTCATCCCCTTGAGAAGGAATCCATTCTCACGCATTTCAGTTTTCCTGACAACGACCGTGTTTTGCAGGGGAGGTTTCCGAGGCGGGAGGCCGAACCTGCGGCGGCTAGCCAACGAGGGGCCGCAGGGCCCCATGGGGTAAAAAGGAATGTAGTCCGGACTGAGACGCCGGCGCAAAGGTATAGCGCACCCTCTTTTTCCCTGGTGTTATTCCCTTAGGGCATATTAACGTTTGTGATGTCTTCAGGACGAAGAAACCTCGCCGGACTACATCCGGAGAGGTTGCCAATCGCGCCTCCACCAGCCAGGCTCCAACACCTGGCCCGGAAGCGGAAGCAAACACAAGGCGTGCACCGGACGCTCCTCCGACGGAGGATGCAGACAGGCTGTCTGCCACCAATTCCGAGGTGGAGAGTGCCATGAACCACAGGCGTCGCCGGACAGTTCTTCGCGACGCTTGTTTCTCCCAAGAGGCATTAGATACCTTCAATTCGGGAGATGCGTATCTCCGTGCCGCTCAAAATAGTTTAGCCAGAGCCACGGAGCAATATGTAAAAGACATACGGGTAAGAAAATTATGGTAAATATATATATATATATATATATATATATATATATATATATATATATATATATATATATATATATATATACCAGTAGCCCCCGAGACTTGAAACAGTTAGAGTAACTGATTTAAGGATCATTTGTTATGCAGGTTCTTACAGAGAAGAATACCGTACTGTCCCAGGAGCTGGAAGAGTGCAAAGCCCAACTGGAGGCCGCACTAGCCGCGGCAGGGGAGCCCAAAGAGACCCCCTCTGGTAAGATACACTTCGAAAGATTAGTATCTTGCGAAGTGCGGCGTGGGTGTAAATCTGACAAATCATATTGCAGATGGCGCCGGACTAGATCCGGAGAGGCAACAACTCTTGCGCCGGCTAAAGGCCAGTGAGAGTATGTTGACAAGGGTGAGGCGGGAGAAGAATGATCTTCAAGATGCCAACACCAAGCTGGACGTTGAACTTAAAGATGTTCGTGGCCAGCTGTCGGACTCTACTAAGGAGAATCAGCGGCTTCGACACGGCATATTTAGTAAGTGTTTAAGCGAATCTTTGAAAGAAAAGAGTTCGGCGAGGAAGTCAACTAACAGAGTAATGTCTGTAGGTATGCTAACGGGTCGTCCTGCAGAGGAGATGCCCGGTTCTATGGGTGACCTTCTTCCCGAGCTCTCGCAACTGCACGAGCGAGTTCGGCAGGCGATGCGAGGCGTTGCCCAAGCCTTATGGCCTTCCCACTCCATGCCCAAGGGCCTTGGAGAGATTTCAGAGAAGCTTAAGGGAGCTCAGCGGTGCTTCCAGTTGTGGAAGATATCGGCCTGCCGACAAGGCGCTAGGGAGGCCTGGGCCATGGTGAAGATGCGGTACACGAAGTCTGACCCAAACCACATGGCCGAGGTCGGACCTGTGGGGCCTGACGGGAAGGAGATCCCTGTAAGCTTAGTGTACGGCCAAGTAGAATTGGCCGCAAAGTATTCCCAGCAGGACTGTAAGTTAGACAGCCTGTTAGATGGTATTGAAGAGGAATACAATCAGTCAGAGTGACTATGTAACTTTTAATTGACATGTGTAATGCCTTCTAGCCGGATTGTAGATCGTTTGTCGTTGCCGACCTTTTCGCTTCAACCTCAGGACCTGACGGTCCGGAGTGTGTCCGAATACCCTACCGGTTATGTAAGAACCGGGGTATGCGTGGAGACCAGGCGTAGGGGTCATTAGTGCTTTATCAGACAAGTGCCCAACTAGTTATGTTATATTACATGGTTAGTAAGAAACATCTTCCAGAGAGAATAGTTCCGTTAGGGGTTCCTTTCTCTGGGAGGCATGCCCTAAAGTGCATGTCCGGACTGTAAACGCAGGAAAATCATCTCGGGGCGTATATATAAATAAGTAAAAAAGGTCATCTTTTAGTTCATCGACCGAATATTCCCTTAAGAACGCTAGCTTTCGGCTTCACCCAGTCTGAGGTACACATCCGGCTGATCCGGCAGTAACAATCGCAGAGGTGCTCCCTTTACCACCTAGCCGAACAATCGGGAACGTAGGGGTAAGCACAGGAGCCAGGCAACCCAGCTTGGCCAAAACTTAAGTCATATCGATGCATATATTGGTGAAGAAAAGGTACATGCGGAAGTTTGACACATGTGGTGGGCGTGAAGCCCGTATAAATAAGCTTCTGTTAAAGAAGCCCCCAGGTTTAATGAGCGCGAGTAGCATGTCACTTGAGGAGCCTTTAACGGCTATAAAAGAAAAGAGGGGAAGGAGAGAAATGTAAGACAAAAAATGTAAAAAATGGACAGAGGAAGGAGACAAACACAGAGTCCGGCGCTAGGCGTAGAATCTTCGGAGACGGGCTGCGTTCCATTGGTTCGGCTCGAGTTGGTTATCCGACGCATCTCGCAGGCGGTATGCTCCACCTGTCAGGATTTGGTCGATTATGAAGGGACCTTCCCACTTGGGCTTCAGCTTGTCCTTTTTCTTGTCCGGCAGGCGTAGAACTAATTCGCCAACGTTGTAGTTTTTGGCCCGCACGTCTTCTTTTGTAGTGAGGGGCCCACGAGGGTGGAGGGCGCGCCCAGGGGGGTGGGTGCGCCCCCCTGCCTCGTGCCTTCCTCGTTGCTTCCCTTACATACACCCCAAGTCTTCTGGATTGCTTCCGTTCCAAAAATAAGTTCCGTGAAGTTTCAGGTCAATTGGACTCCGTTTGATTTTCCTTTTCTGCGATACTCTAAAACAAGGAAAAAACAAAAACTGGCACTGGGCTCTGGGTTAATAGGTTAGTCTCAAAAATAATATAAAAGTGTATAATAAAGCCCATAAACATCCAAAACATATAATATAATAGCATGGAACAATCAAAAATTATAGATACGTTGGAGACGTATCAGTGAGCGTATGAGTTTCATTGCATCCAGAATGGCACTCAATGCCTTGGTGCCAATTTTTTAAGTCATTGCGGTGTTTAGCTTCATGAGTGGACTACTACTAGTGCAACACAAAGCAGCTACACAGATCATAGTGTAGATATAACAGAAAATCGTAAGCATCTGAGAAAAATCAGCAGAGTGGAACTTGCTGGAATATATGTGCTAGTATTGTCGGTACGGCTAGAAAGGCTTCGGATACCAGCTCTCTTCAACAGAAGGTGCAGTACTATTAATATCAGTGTAACTCTCAAAGGCAACACAGCTCCCCGCATCCCCTTGCTATTCTTATAGGATTCAAGTGGGCAGGCCACTACAAATCCTATTCCCATGTTTACAAAATCCTACGAATCAAAGAGGCCCGACGAGTTCAAAGTGTCCATACCAACCGACCGTATAGACCTCGACACTGCAAATGTCCCTGCTGATATTCACTACAAGGAACATACTATACTACTATCATACTCCCTCTGTTCCGAAATATAAGTCTTGGTAGAGATTTTCACTATGGATCACATACAGATGTATCCAGATACATTTTAGAGTGTAGATTCACTCATTTTGCTCCATATGTAGTCCATGGTGGAATCTATACAAAGACTTGTATTTAGGAACGGGGAGAGTACTTATTAAAGAAGAACGGAAGAGGAACATGCTAAGGAAGAGCAAGCAGATTTTGGATAATAAAATGTTCATTGCGCAGTGCCCACACATGATGAACCAAAGCGCATTAAGAAAGCAACTCCTTGCTATCTCTCTATATGTGGTGGACGTGCTTTTTTGAAAGTAAAGTAGGAACATTAGCTGACCAATTAGATGGTATCTGTTTTAATAATATCAGCATCATATCAGATTCGTACTTGAGCAACAAGTTTGGAATTATGAGTGGTACGTTGTTTAGCTTGATGGAGTCAGGAGCAGTGCTAAGCAGGTACGATGATGGTACTGAATATAAATGCATGTCTGCATTTGGGTCAGTCAACCATTTCAGGCGGTTGGATGAAGATCCTACGTCTCCTAACCCTTCTTCTTCCTCGTCTCTGATTCTTCCCATACAGAACACCGCACGGGCCGCTGGCCGGACCATCGGCCCCCACCGCATGTGTTCCTCCGCCACCCCACCCCCACCCCCACCCGCGTCGACTTTTCTTCGTTCGGTGAGCCCCCCCACACAACTAAAGTCCCCACCCGAGCCCCTTCGTTCGCACCAGCGAGCTCTGAAAAATTGACTAACCCAATTTTGAAATTTAGTCTACTGTGATTTAACTAGTGTGGAATATAAAAGGTGAAAACCATAAGCATTGGGAGTATAGTGTTGAGCGTGCCATGGCTGATCAGAAGGTCCAAACAGGACAAAGGCAACTTCGCAACCAATGTTTGCTCTCAACTAGCAAGTAAGTGATGGACAAGAAATCAAAGTAAAGCAGTGGCTATCTATTTTCGTCCTGTGATAAATAAGTTGAGCAGATACGAAAGAGATCGCCTTTGGTGCGGCACCGTGTATGCATCTGCTGAGAATTTGACGGTGCTGCTGTAGCGATCGCTGTTGGCGGCGTGGAAGCAGATCTAGGAGGGTAGACAGTGGCGGCGGGGCGCGGTGGACAAGACAGTCGTAGGAACGGCGCCAGCAAGGTGAACGACGGTGGGGATGAAGCGAGAGGACGGGATGCAAGGATCCCGGTTCGAAGCCGTGGATGAGAGAGGTCGATCTCTTGTAATGGACGACAGCGTCGGGGTATCAGCTCCGGCATGGTGGAGGAGGACGGCGGTGGATGGGGTGGCGGACGGAGGAGGCTGGGGTGGAGAGGGTGTTTTGGCGCCCACGGAGTACGAATGGGGAAATGGAGGTGGAGAGGAAGGGGGAACCATGTCTTCAGGGCGCACTTGTCTCAAATGCGAGGAAATTTACAAACTTAGCCCCCGTTTTAAATTTCCTACATCACATCAATATTAGTCGGTTAGGGATAGGACGGTAATCTCGCATACACCGAATATTTGCCAACGGGAGTTTGTTTTTGGCGCCCACCGTGTATGAATCGGGGAGGGAGTCAATTTCGGCCGAGGACACACTGTGTTTTGGCGCTCACCGTGTATGAATCCGGGTGAGAGGCGGTTATGTCACGTTCGAGTGAAATTACAAACCTACCCCTATGGAAACCTATAGAAATCGAGCAGATAGGCTTTGCGTGGCAGGGATAGGCAGTAGTAATTTCCATCTCGCAGATTTTGGTTTCGAGCGGTTACTGCGACTTTCCCCGCTTCGTTCAAATTTTGCAGAGTGCATGTTTACCATGCCAACTCAATTCGAATCCCGTTTGTATTCTATTTTTTCGGGCGGGGTCCATTTTCGATTGGAATAAAATTCTATATACATCATTTTTTAATATATACTTTCAAAAGCACAACAAAGAATTCTGCTCCTTTATATGTATAATATGATTTACAAATACAATGATCTCAAAATCATAAGGTTGAATTCAAAAAATTAAACCAAATTATGTTCTACTAAAATGTATGGATCAGTAATATCTACATATTAAATAACTAGATGCACGTGAATTCATATGAGTATGCATGTTTGATAGATCAATTTTGGTTCGAGTATGTATTACATGTATCATCATCTCGAATTCAAATATTTGAATCCCTTTTATGTTCACTCCTTTCATGCCCATCTCTCTCGCATGCATGCTCCTTCATGTAGCTATCACTCTCTTTTCTCCAGCTCACCCGCATGCTCACTTCATGTTTCTCCTATCCTCGCAAACATGGTCTCTCGGCGTCTCCCTTGAGAAGTGTCACACTCTCCCTATCATTAAACAGTACACGGTTTTCATTATCTCTCACGTCTCTACCGTCCTCTCGTATCACTAGGTACGTAAGCTTTCTTTTTCACCGCCACACACACAGTCTCCACTCATCTTTCACTTTGTCTTTCTCTCTATGGGATTCTCTCACACACCCTATATGTCTGTAGATATGAATCATACCACTAAAATTACTCTCTCTCTCTCTCTCCCTCTCTGCTGTAGACACAACATTTGTTGCGGTCTCCTTTTCGTCTCCATCCCAGACTGACATTATTCATTTGTTTACCGATCAGACAAACTCCCCCCCTCTCTCTCTCTCACACACACACAACTCCTGCTTCCACTCCCCTTCCCGACTACCGTCTCTCTCTCACACACACAAAACTCTTGCTTTTGCACCCCATCTCGTATTTCTCTCACAAACATTTATCGACTAGCCTCTAGATAGGTTTATACACCCGCACACTCGTGCTTCCACTATCGCATACATGTCTCTCTCCCGCTCCTTGTATCTGTGTAGATTTTTCTTCCCTTCTTGAGACACACCCTCTCGATCGTGCACACACAGACTATCGCCTCATTTTTAGCCGATACCTCTCGCGCACACACACTCTTTGTGGCTATGTCACACATGCACTCCGTCCTCCTCCTCTCTCCCTCTCTCTCACACATACATGGGCTTTTTGCAACAACTAGCAAGATGCCCATGCGTTGCACGGAACATCAAGATGCATTTGTATGAGTAGTTTATCTTGTGGGAGAAAAGGATGAACAAGGGAAGGCCTTATTTGCAAGTGTGGAGAGGGGTGTGGGTATCTTTTTGCAAAATTGCCATAGTTTCCTTCCTATCCGTTAGATATAGATCGGACGGCCTATATTGCAGGATGGCAGGCACACGATCATCACCGACTATGCTTTTTATAAGAGTAGGGATAAAAAACAGAGTTGGTGATGATGGTGGGCCTGCCATCCTGCAATATAGGCCGTCCGATTTATATCTGACCGATAGGAATGGAACTATGGCAATTTACCCGCACTCCTCTCCACATTTGCAGATAAGGCCTTCCCTCGTTCATCCTTTTCTCCCACAAGATCTTGATGTTTCGTGCAACGCACGTGCATCTTGCTAGTAAGAGTAGAAATTAGACATATACCACTTCTCGAATCTTGAAACCAACAACATTCCTCCTGAGGGAGTCCTGGATTAGGGGGTCTCCGGACAGCCGGAGTATCTCCATTAGCCGGACTGTTAGACTATGAAGATACAAGATTGAAGACTTCGTCTCGTGTCCGGATGGGACTCTACTTGGCGTGGAAGGCAAGCTAGGCAATATGTATATGGATATCTCCTCCTTTGTAACCGACCTTGTGTAACCCTAACCCTCTCCGGTGTCTATATAAACCGAAGGGTTTTAGTCCTAGGGCAACAACCATAACATACAATCATACCATAGGCTAGCTTCTAGGGTTTAGCCTCTCTGATCTCGTGGTAGATCTACTCTTGTACTACCCATATCATCAATATTAATCAAGCAGGACGTAGGGTTTTACCTCCATCAAGAGGGCCCGAACCTAGGTAAAACTTCGTGTCCCCTGCCTCCTGTTACCATCCGGCCTAGACGCACAGTTCGGGACCCCCTACCCAAGATCCACTGGTTTTGACACTGAAATTGGTGCTTTCATTGAGAGTTCCTCTATGTCATCGCCATTAGGCTTGATGGCTCCTACTATCATCGATAGCGATGCGGTCCAGGGTGAGACTTTTCTCCCCGGACAGATCTTCGTATTCGGCAGCTTTGCACTGCGGGCTAATTCGCTTGGCCATCTAGAGCAGATTGAAAGCTACGCCCCTGGCCATCAGGTCAGATTTGGAAGTTTGAACTACATGGCCGACATCTGCGGAGACTTAATCTTCGACGGATTCGAGCCACAGCTGGGCGCGCTGCACTGTCGCGATGGGTATGACCTAGCTCTGTTGCCGAACAGTAACCCAGAAGCCGCGCCCGCATCAGCTCCGACCCTTAGTTCGGAGCGAACTACACCAATCGAGGACGGGTGGTTAGACACCGCTTCAGGGGCTGCAGTCTCGACGGCGATCGAGCCGAACACCAGCATAACCCTCTGCGTAGCTCGTGACTCCAAGGTGTCGGACTCTTTTTCTGACTCCGAACCGCCCGCGCCCCTGCCAATCGAATCCGATTGGGCGCCGATCATGGAATTCACCGCCGCGGATATCTTTCAGCACTCGCCCTTCGGCGACATTCTGAATTCACTAAGGTCTCTCTCTTTGTCAGGAGAGCCCTGGCCGGATTACGGCCAACAGGATTGGGATGCGGACGACGAAGAAATTCGACGCCCACCCACCACCCACTTAATAGCCACTGTCGATGACTCAACCGACATGCTCGACTTCGACTCTGAAGACATCGACGGTATGGACGATGATGTGGGAGGCGAAAAGGAACCACCGCCCACAGAGCGCTGGACGTCCACTTCATCATATGACGTATACATGGTGGACACACCAAAAGAAGACGATGACGAGGAATGGAAGGACGCACCGAAGGCTTGTTCCCTCGAGAAGCAGTCAAAGCGGAGGCGCAAGCGCCGCCCCAAATCCCGCCTTGGCAGAAATAACGATCATACAGACCCAGCGTTGTGAAGGAAATATGCCCTAGAGGCAATAATAAAGTTATTATTTATTTCCTTATAATCATGATAAATGTTTATTATTCATGCTAGAATTGTATTAATCGGAAACATAATACATGTGTGAATACATAGACAAACAGAGTGTCACTAGTATGCCTCTACTTGACTAGCTCGTTAATCAAAGATGGTTATGTTTCCTGACCATGAACAATGAGATGTTATTTGATTAACGAGGTCACATCATTAGTGGAATGATCTGATTGACATGACCCATTCCATTAGCTTAGCACCTGATCGTTTAGTATGTTGCTATTGCTTTCTTCATGACTTATACATGTTCCTATGACTATGAGATTATGCAACTCCCGTTTACCGGAGGAACACTTTGGGTACTACCAAACGTCACAACGTAACTGGGTGATTATAAAGGAGTACTACAGGTGTCTCCAATGGTCGATGTTGGGTTGGCGTATTTCAAGATTAGGATTTGTCACTCCGATTGTCGGAGAGGTATCTCTGGGCCCTCTCGGTAATACACATCACATAAGCCTTGCAAGCATTACAACTAATATGTTAGTTGTGAGATGATGTATTACGGAACGAGTAAAGAGACTTGCCAGTAACGAGATTGAACTAGGTATTGGATACCGACGATCGAATCTCGGGCAAGTAACATACCGATGACAAAGGGAACAACGTATGTTGTTATGCGGTCTGACCGATAAAGATCTTCATAGAATATGTAGGAGCCAATATGGGCATCCAGGTCCCGCTATTGGTTATTGACCAGAGACGTGTCTCGGTCATGTCTACATTGTTCTCGAACCCGTAGGGTCCGCACGCTTAAGGTTACGATGACAGTTATATTATGAGTTTATGCATTTTGATGTACCGAAGGTTGTTCGGAGTCCCGGATGTGATCACGGACATGACGAGGAGTCTCGAAATGGTCGAGACGTAAAGATTGATATATTGGAAGCCTATATTTGGATATCGGAAGTGTTCCGGGTGAAATCGGGATTTTACCGGAATACCGGGAGGGTTACCGGAACCCCCCGGGAGCTATTTGGGCCATAGTGGGCCTTAGTGGAAAAGAGAAGGGGCTGCCCTAGATGGGCTGCGCGCCCCCCCTTCCCCTAGTCCTATTAGGACTAGGAGAGGTGGCCGGTGAAGGAAATATGCCCTAGAGACAATAATAAAGTTATTATTTATTTCCTTATTTCATGATAAATGTTTATTATTCATGCTAGAATTGTATTAACCGGAAACATAATACATGTGTGAATACATAGACAAACAAAGTGTCACTAGTATGCCTCTACTTGACTAGCTCGTTAATCAAAGATGGTTATGTTTCCTAACCATGAACAATGAGTTGTTATTTGATTAACGAGGTCACATCATTAGTAGAATGATCTGATTGACATGACCCATTCCATTAGCTTAGCACCCGATCGTTTAGTATGTTGCTATTGCTTTCTTCATGACTTATACATGTTCCTATGACTATGAGATTATGCAACTCCCGTTTACCGGAGGAACACTTTGGGTACTACCAAACGTCACAACGTAACTGGGTGATTATAAAGGAGTACTACAGGTGTCTCCAATGGTCGATGTTGGGTTGGCGTATTTCGAGATTAGGATTTGTCACTCCGATTGTCGGAGAGGTATCTCTGGGCCCTCTCGGTAATACACATCACATAAGCCTTGCAAGCATTACAACTAATAGTTAGTTGTGAGATGATCTATTACGGAACGAGTAAAGAGACTTGCCAGTAACGAGATTGAACTAGGTATTGGATACCGACGATCGAATCTCGGGCAAGTAACATACCGATGACAAAGGGAACAACGTATGTTGTTATGCGGTCTGACCGATAAAGATCTTCGTAGAATATGTAGGAGCCAATATGGGCATCCAGGTCCCGCTATTGGTTATTGACCGGAGACGTGTCTCGGTCATGTCTACATTGTTCTCGAACCCGTAGGGTCCGCACGCTTAAGGTTACGATGACAGTTATATTATGAGTTTATGCATTTTGATGTACCGAAGGTTGTTCGGAGTCCCGGATGTGATCACGGACATGACAAGGAGTCTCGAAATGGTCGAGACGTAAAGATTGATATATTGGAAGCCTATATTTGGATATCGGAAGTGTTCCGGGTGAAATCGGGATTTTACCGGAATACCGGGAGGGTTACCGGAACCCCCCGGGAGCTATTTGGGCCATAGTGGGCCTTAGTGGAAAAGAGAAGGGGCTGCCCTAGTTGGGCTGCGCCCCCCCCTTCCCCTAGTCCTATTAGGACTAGGAGAGGTGGCCGGCCCCCTCCTCCTCTTTTCCCCTCCGAGGAATCCTAGTTGGACTAGGATTGGAGGGGGAATCCTACTCCCAGAGGGAGTAGGACTCTCCTGCGCCTCCCCCCCTTGGCCGGCCAGCCTCCCCTCCTCTCCTCCTTTATATACGGAGGCAGGGGCACCTCTAAACACACAAGTTGACACAAGTTGATCCACGTGATCGATTCCTTAGCCGTGTGCGGTGCCCCCTGCCACCATATTCCTCAATAATACTGTAGCGGAGTTTAGGCGAAGCCCTGCTGCTGTAGTTCATCAAGATCGTCACCACGCCGTCGTGCTGACGAAACTCTTCCCCGACACTTTGCTGGATCGGAGTCCGGGGATCGTCATCGAGCTGAACGTGTGCTCGAACTCGGAGGTGCCGTAGTTTCGGTGCTTGATCGGTTGGATCGAGAAGACGTACGACTACTTCCTCTACGTCGTGTCATCGCTTCCGCAGTCGGTCTGCGTTGGGTACGTAGACAATACTCTCCCCTCGTTGCTATGCATCACATGATCTTGCGTGTGCGTAGGAATTTTTTTGAAATTACTACGAAACCCAACAGTGGCATCCGAGCCTAGGTTTTTGATGTTGATGTTATATGCACGAGTAGAACACAAGTGAGTTGTGGACGATACAAGTCATACTGCCTACCAACATGTCATATTTTGGTTCGGCGGTATTGTTGGACGAGACGACCCAGACCAACCTTACGCGTACGCTTACGCGAGACCGGTTCCCTCGACGTGCTTTGCACAGAGATGGCTTGCGGGCGACTGTCTCTCCAACTTTAGTTGAACCAAGTATGGCTACGCCCGGTCCTTGCGAAGGTTAAAACGGAGTCTATTTGACAAACTATCGTTGTGGTTTTGATGCGTAGGTGAGATTGGTTCTTACTTAAGCCCGTAGCAGCCACGTAAAACAAGCAACAACAAAGTAGAGGACGTCTAACTTGTTTTTGCAGGGCATGTTGTGATGTGATATGGTCAAAGCATGATGCTGAATTTTATTGTATGAGATGATCATGTTTTGTAACTGAGTTATCGGCAACAGGCAGGAGCCATATGGTTGTCGCTTTATTGTATGCAATGCAATCGCGATGTAATGCTTTACTTTATTACTAAACGGTAGTGATAGTCGTGGAAGCATAAGATTTGCGAGACGACAACGATGCTACGATGGAGATCAAGGTGTCGCGCCGGTGACGATGGTGATCATGAAGGTGCTTCGGAGATGGAGATCACAAGCACAAGATGATGATGACCATATCATATCACTCATATTGATTGCATGTGATGTTTATCTTTTTATGCATCTTATCTTGCTTTGATTGACGGTAGCATTATAAGATGATCTCTCACTAAATTATCAAGAAGTGTTCTCCCTGAGTATGCACCGTTGCCAAAGTTCGTCGTGCCCAGACACCACGTGATGATCGGGTGTGATAAGCTCTACGTCCATCTACAACGGGTGCAAGCCAGTTTTGCACACGCGGTATACTCAGGTTAAACTTGACGAGCCTAGCATATGCAGATATGGCCTCGGAACACAGAGACCGAAAGGTCGAGCGTGAATCATATAGTAGATATGATCAACATAACGATGTTCACCATTGAAAACTACTCCATCTCACGTGATGATCGGTCATGGTTTAGTTGATTTGGATCACGTAATCACTTAGAGGATTAGAGGGATGTCTATCTAAGTGGGAGTTCTTAAATAATATGATTAATTGAACTTAAATTTATCATGAACTTAGTCCTGGTAGTATTTTGCAAATTATGTTGTTGATCAATAGCTTGCGTTGTTGCTTTCATATGTTTATTTTGATATGTTCCTAGAGAATATTGTGTTGAAAAATGTTAGTAGCAATGATGCGGATTCGATCCGTGATCTGAGGTTTATCCTCATTGCTGCACAGAAGAATTATGTCCTTAATGCACCGCTAGGTGACAGACCTATTGCAGGAGCAGATGCAGAAGTTATGAACGTCTGGCTAGCTCAATATGATGACTACTTGATAGTTTAGTGCACCATGCTTAACGGCTTAGAATCTGGACTTCAAAGACGTTTTGAACGTCATGGACCATATGAGATGTTCCAGGAATTGAAGTTAATATTTCAAGCAAATACCCGAGTTGAGAGATATGAAGTCTCCAACAAGTTCTATAGCTAAAAGATGGAGGAGAATCGCTCAACTAGTGTGCATGTGCTCAGATTGTCTGGGTACTTCAATCGCTTGAATCAAGTGGGAGTTAATCTTCCAGATAAGATAGTGATTGATAGAATTCTCTAGTCACCATCACCAAGTTAGTAGAACTTCGTGATGAACTATAGTATGCAAGGGATGATGAAAATGATTCCCGAGCTCTTCGTAATGTTGAAATCAACGAAGGTAGAAATCAAGAAAGAGCATCAAGTGTTGATGGTTGACAAGATCACTAGTTTCAAGAAAAGGGCAAAGGTGAAGAAAGGGGAACTTCAAGTAGATTGACAAGCAAGTTGTCACTCCCACGAAGAAGCCCAAAGCTGAACCAAAGCCTGAAACTGAGTGCTTACACTGCAAAGGAAATGGTCACTGGAAGCGGAACTACCCTAAATATTTGGTGGATAAGAAGGATGGCAAAGTGAAAAAGGGTATATTTGATATACAGGTGTTTGATGTGTGCTTTACTAGTGTTTATAGCAACCCCTCGGTATTTGGTACTGGTTCAGTTGCTAAGAGTAGTAACTCGAAACGGGAGTTGCAGAATAAACAGAAACTAGTTAAGGGTGAAGTGATGATGTGTGTTGAAAGTAGTTTCAAGATTGATATGATCATCATCGCACACTCCCTATTCTTTCGGGATTAGTGTTGAACCTAAATAAATGTTATTTGGTGTTTGCGTTGAGCATGAATATGATTTGATCGTGTTTATTGCAATACGGTTATTCATTTAAGTAAGAGAATAAACTGTTGTTCTGTTTACATGAATAAAACCTTATATGGTTACACACCCAATGAAAATGGTTCATTGGATCTCGATCGTAGTGATACACATATTCATAATATTGAAGCCAAAAGATGCAGAGTTGATAATGAAAGTGCAACTTATTTGTGGCACTGTCGTTTAGGTCATATCGGTATAAAGCGCATGAAGAAACTCCATACTGATGGACTTTTGGAACCACTTGATTATGAATCACTTGGTACTCGCGAACCGTGCCTCATGGGCAAGATGACTAAAACACTGTTCTCTGGTACTATGGAGAGAGCAACAGATTTGTTGGAAATCATACATACCGATGTATGTGGCCCGATGAATATTGAGGCTCGTGGCGGATATCGTTATTTTCTCACCTTCACAGATGATTTAAGCAGATATGGGTATATCTACTTAATGAAACATAAGTCTGAAACATTTGAAAAGTTCAAAGAATTTCAGAGTGAAGTTGAAAATCATCGTAACAAGAAAATAAAGTTTCTACGATCTGATCGTGGAGGAGAATATTTGAGTTACGAGTTTGGTGTACATTTGAAAAACTATGGAATAGTTTCGCAACTCACGCCACCCGGAACACCACAGCGTAATGGTGTGTCCGAACGTCGTAATCGTACTTTACTAGATATGGTGCGATCTATGATGTCTCTTACTGATTTACCGCTATCTTTTTGGGGATATGCTTTAGAGACGGCCGCATTCACGTTAAATAGGGCACCATCACAATCCGTTGAGACGACGCCTTATGAACTGTGGTTTGGCAAGAAACCAAAGTTGTCGTTTCTTAAAGTTTGGGGCTGCGATGCTTATGTGAAAAAGCTTCAACCTGATAAGCTCGAACCCAAATCGGAGAAATGTGTCTTCATAGGATACCCAAAGGAAACTGTTGGGTACACCTTCTATCACAGATCCGAAGGCAAGACATTCGTTGCTAAGAATGGATCATTTCTAGAGAAGGAGTTTCTCTCGAAAGAAGTGAGTGGGAGGAAAGTAGAACTTGACGAGGTAACTGTACCTGCTCCCTTACTGGAAAGTAGTTCATCACAGAAAACTGTTTCAGTGACACCTACACCAGTTAGTGAGGAAGCCAATGATAATGATCATGAAACTTCAGATCAAGATACTACTGAACCTCGTAGATCAACCAGAGTAAGATCCGCACCAGAGTGGTACGGTAATCCTATTCTGGAGGTCATGCTACTAGATCATGATGAACCTACGAACTATGAAGAAGCGATGGTGAGCCCAGATTCCGCAAAGTGGCTTGAAGCCATGAAATCTGAGATGGGATCCATGTATGAGAACAAAGTATGGACTTTGGTTGACTTGCCCGATGATCGGCAAGCAATTGAGAATAAATGGATCTTTAAGAAGAAGACTGACGCTGATGGTAATGTTACTATCTACAAAGCTAGACTTGTCGAAAAAGGTTTTTGACAAAATTCAAGATGTTGAATACAATGAGATTTTCTCACTCGTATTGATGCTTAAGTCCGTCCAAATCATGTTAGCAATTGCCGCATTTTATGATTATGAAATTTGGCAGATGGATGTCAAAACTGCATTCCTGAATGGATTTCTGGAAGAAGAGTTGTATATGATGCAACCGGAAGGTTTTGTCAATCCTAAAGGTGCTAACAAAATTTGCAAGTTCCAGTGATCCATCTATGGACTGGTACAAGCATCTCGGAGTTGGAATATATGCTTTGATAAGTTGATCAAAGCATATAGTTTTATATGGACTTACGATGAAGCTTGTATTTACAATAAAGTGAGTGGGAGCACTACAGCCTTTCTGATTAGTATATGTGAGTGACATATTGTTGATCAGAAATGATGTAGAATTTTTCTGCAAAGCATAAAGGAGTGTTTTAAAGGAGTTCTTTAAAAGGAAAATACCTCAGTAAAAGCTACTTACGTATTGAGCATCAAGATCTATTGAGATAGATCAAGACGCTTGATAAGATTTTCAATGAGTACATACCTTGGCAAGATTTTGAAATAGTTCAAAATGGAATAGTCAAAGAAAGAGTTCTTGCCTGTGTTGCAAAGGTATGAAATTGAGTAAGACTCAAATCCCGACCACAGCAGAAAATAGAAAGAGAATGAAAAGTCATTCCCTGTGCCTCAGTCATAGGTTCTATAAAGTATGCTATGCTATGTACCAGACCTATTGTATACCTTGCTCTGAATTTGGCAAGAGAGTACAATAGTGATCTAGGAGTAGATCACTGGACATTGGTCAAGAATATCCTTAGTAAGGACTAAGGAGATGTTTCTCGATTATGGAGGTGATAAAAGAGTTTGTTGTAAAAGTTACATCAGTGCAAACTTTTACACTGATCCAGATGACACTAAGTCTCAACCTGGATACATATGGAAAGTGAGAGCAATTAGCTAGAGTAGCTCCATGCAGAGCATTGTTGACATAAATATTTGCAAAATACTTACGGATCTGAATGTGACAGACCCGTTGACTAAGATTCTCTCACAAGCAAAACATGATCGCACCTTAGTACTCCTTGGGTGTTAATCACATAGCGATGTGAACTAGATGACTGAATCTAGTAAAACCCTTTGGGTGTTGATCACATATCGATGTGAACTATGGGTGTTAATCACATGGTGATGTGAACTATTGCTGTTAAATCACATGGCGATGTGAACTAGATTATTGACTCTAGTGCAAGTGGGAGACTGAAGGAAATATGCCCTAGAGGCAATAATAAAGTTATTATTTATTTCCTTATAATCATGATAAATGTTTATTATTCATGCTAGAATTGTATTAACCGGAAACATAATACATGTGTGAATACATAGACAAACAGAGTGTCACTAGTATGCCTCTACTTGACTAGCTCGTTAATCAAAGATGGTTATGTTTCCTGACCATGAACAATGAGATGTTATTTGATTAACGAGGTCACATCATTAGTAGAATGATCTGATTGACATGACCCATTCCATTAGCTTAGCACCTGATCGTTTAGTATGTTGCTATTGCTTTCTTCATGACTTATACATGTTCCTATGACTATGAGATTATGCAACTCCCGTTTACCGGAGGAACACTTTGGGTACTACCAAACGTCACAACGTAACTGGGTGATTATAAAGGAGTACTACAGGTGTCTCCAATGGTCGATGTTGGGTTGGCGTATTTCAAGATTAGGATTTGTCACTCCGATTGTCGGAGAGGTATCTCTGGGCCCTCTCGGTAATACACATCACATAAGCCTTGCAAGCATTACAACTAATATGTTAGTTGTGAGATGATGTATTACGGAACGAGTAAAGAGACTTGCCAGTAACGAGATTGAACTAGGTATTGGATACCGACGATCGAATCTCGGGCAAGTAACATACCGATGACAAAGGGAACAACGTATGTTGTTATGCGGTCTGACCGATAAAGATCTTCGTAGAATATGTAGGAGCCAATATGGGCATCCAGGTCCCGCTATTGGTTATTGACCGGAGACGTGTCTCGGTCATGTCTACATTGTTCTCGAACACGTAGGGTCCGCACGCTTAAGGTTACGATGACAGTTATATTATGAGTTTATGCATTTTGATGTACCGAAGGTTGTTCGGAGTCCCGGATGTGATCACGGACATGACGAGGAGTCTCGAAATGGTCGAGACGTAAAGATTGATATATTGGAAGCCTATATTTGGATATCGGAAGTGTTCCGGGTGAAATCGGGATTTTACCGGAATACCGGGAGGGTTACCGGAACCCCCCGGGAGCTATTTGGGCCATAGTGGGCCTTAGTGGAAAAGAGAAGGGGCTGCCCTAGTTGGGCTGCGCGCCCCCCCTTCCCCTAGTCCTATTAGGACTAGGAGAGGTGGCCGGCCCCCTCCTCCTCTTTTCCCCTCCGAGGAATCCTAGTTGGACTAGGATTGGAGGGGGAATCCTACTCCCAGAGGGAGTAGGACTCTCCTGCGCCTCCCCCCTTGGCCGGCCAGCCTCCCCTCCTCTCCTCCTTTATATACGGAGGCAGGGGCACCTCTAAACACACAAGTTGACACAAGTTGATCCACGTGATCGATTCCTTAGCCGTGTGCGGTGCCCCCTGCCACCATATTCCTCGATAATAATGTAGCGGAGTTTAGGCGAAGCCCTGCTGCTGTAGTTCATCAAGATCGTCACCACGCCGTCGTGCTGACAAAACTCTTCCCCGACACTTTGCTGGATCGGAGTCCGGGGATCGTCATCGAGCTGAACGTGTGCTCGAACTCGGAGGTGCCGTAGTTTCGGTGCTTGATCGGTTGGATCAAGAAGACGTACGACTACTTCCTCTACGTCGTGTCATCGCTTCCGCAGTCGGTCTGCGTTGGGTACGTAGACAATACTCTCCCCTCGTTGCTATGCATCACATGATCTTGCGTGTGCGTAGGAAAATTTTTGAAATTACTACGAAACCCAACACGTTGGAGCAGGGTGAACCACTGCCGGACCACGGCAATACAGAGAATCAAACCGAACAAACCAATTCTGTCAAAGATAATAGTCCGGACGACATAACGCCGGACAGGCACCCGGAGCAGTAGAATTCCCGTCAAAGGCTCATTGCCACCACGAGGAGTCTGAAAAAGCAGAAGCAATGGCTCAAGGCTGCGCAAGACACACACCAAATCAGACGGAGTAAAGTACTCAACACAGCAGCGAGGTACGGCGACAATCGCCCCACCAAGAGCTACCCAAAGCGGAAGTTGCTACCTGAATTCGATGAGGAGGACTCAGACCCCCCACAACCAAAAATCAAAACAGCCACCTGGCCGGATAGACGACCTCATGGCCAACATCGAGCGGCAAACAACGCCACTCACAAGCCAATATGCGATCTACACAAGGGCTCGCACCAAAAGGATGGCGCAACCAGATCCATCTATGGACCACGCAAGTGCGCCCCAGCGTACAATGTAACACAACAAAAATCTGAACAACGCGGTACACCCAGATACAGGCGTGCCACACACCCCCTATGTTTCACCGATGAGGTGCTGGACCATGAATTTCTAGAGGGTTTCAAACCCGTAAACATAGAGGCATACGACGGAACAACAGACCCTGGGGTCTGGATTGAGGATTATATCCTCCATATCCATATGGCTCGAGGAGATGATCTCCACGCCATCAAGTACTTACCCCTCAAGCTCAAAGGGCCAGCTCGTCACTGGCTTAAAGGCCTCCCCGAAAACTCCATTGGAAGCTGGGAAGAGCTCGAAGACGCTTTTCGGGCAAATTTTCAAGGGACTTATGTACGACCTCCGGACGCAGACGATTTGAGTCATATAACTCAACAGCCCGGAGAGTCAGCCCGAAAACTTTGGAACATGTTTCTTACTAAAAAGAACCAAATTGTCGACTATCCAGACGCCGAAGCCTTGGCAGCTTTTAAGCATAGCGTCCGTGACGAATGGCTCGCCAGACACCTCGGCCAAGAAAAGCCGAGAACAATGGCAGCATTAACAAGCCTCATGACCCGCTTTTGCACGGGTGAGGACAGCTGGCTAGCCAGATGTAGCACCAGCGACCCCAGTACATCTGAAGTTAGAGATGGAAACGGGAAATCGCGGTGCAACAACAGTAACAAATGCCGGAATAAAGAACACAGCACGAAGAGCACGGCAGTAAACGCCGGATTCAAAAGCTCTCGGCCAGGTCAGCAAAAGCCGCCCTCTAAAGGCGCCAGAGACGAACTGTCTAGCCTAAACAAAATTCTGGACCAAATATGTCAGATCCATAGCACCCCTGGTAAACCTGCAAATCATACCCACAGAGAATGTTGGGTCTTCAAGCAGTCTGGTAAGCTCAACACCGTACACAAGGGGGAGGACACACCAAGCGAAGACGAGGATGAGCCTCTCAAGCAAGACACTGGGGAACAAAAGAAATTCCCGCCAGAAATCAAAACAGTAAACTTGTTACACGTGATCAAGGGAAGAAACAAAACGGCACTCCCGGAACATATGCCCAAGTTGGAAATATGCCCTAGAGGCAATAATAAAATGATTATTATATTTCCTTGTTCATGATAATTGTCTATTATTCATGCTATAATTGTATTATCCGGGAATCGTAATACATGTGTGAATACATAGACCACAATGTGTCCCTAATAAGCCTCTAGTTGACTAGCTCGTTGATCAACAGATAGTCATGGTTTCCTGGCTATGGACATGGGGATGTCATTGATAACGGGATCACATCATTAGGAGAATGATGTGATGGACAAGACCCAAACCTAAGCATAGCACAAAGATCATGTAGTTCGTTTGCTGTAGCTTTTTTGGATGTCAAGTATCATTTCCTTAGACCATGAGATTGTGCAACTCCCGGATACCGTAGGAGTGCCTTGGGTGTGCCAAACGTCACAACGTAACTGGGTGACTATAAAGGTACATTACAGGTATCTCCGAAAGTGTCTGTTGGGTTGGCACAAATCGAGACTGGGATTTGTCACTCCATATGACGGAGAGGTATCTCTGGGACCACTCGGTAATGCATCATCATAATGAGCTCAATGTGATCAAGTGGTTGATCACGGGATCATGCATTACGGTACGAGTAAAGTGACTTGCCGGTAACGAGACTGAACAAGGTATTGGGATACCGACGATCGAGTCTCGGGCAGGTAACGTACCGATTGACAAAGGGAATTGAGTATGGGATTGATTAGGTCCTCAACATCGTGGTTCATCCGATGAGATCATCGAGGAGCATGTGGGAGCCAACATGGGTATCCAGATCCCGCTGTTGGTTATTGACCAGAGAGTCGTGTCGGTCATGTCTGCTTGTCTCCCGAACCCGTAGGGTCTACACACTTAAGGTTCGGTGACGCTAGGGTTGTATAGATATGAGTATGCAGTAATCCGAAAGATGTTCGGAGTCCCGGATGAGATCCTGGACGTCACGAGGAGTTCCGGAATTGTCCGGAGGTGAAGAATTATATATAGGAAGTGTAGTTTCGACCATCGGGAAAGTTTCAGGGTCACCGGCACCGGATGGGTCCCGGGGGTCCACCGGGTGGGGCCACCCATCCCGGAGGGCCCCATGATCTGAAGTGGGGAGGAGAACCAGCCCATAGTGGGCTGGTGCACCCCCCTTGGCCCCCCATGCGCCTAGGGTTGGGAACCCTAGGGGAGGGGGCGCCTCCACTTGCCTTGGGGGGTACTCCACCCCTTGGCCGCCGCCCCCCCTAGGAGATCCCATCTCCTAGGGCCGGCGCACCCCCTAGGGGGCCTATGTAAAGGGGGAGGGAGGGCAGCCGCACCTCAAGGCTTGGTGCCTCCCTCTCCCCTGCTACACCTCTCCCTCTCGCAGAAGCTCGGCGAAGCCCTGCTGCGATCACTGCTGCATCCACCACCACACCGTCGTGCTGCTGGATCTTCATCAACCTCTCCTTCCCCCTTGCTGGATCAATAAGGAGGAGACGTCATCCGCTCCGTACGTGTGTTGAATGCGGAGGTGCCGTCCGTTCGGCACTTGGTCATCGGTGATTTGGATCACGGCGAGTACGACTCCATCATCCCCGTTCTCTTGAATGCTTCCGCTCGCGATCTGCAAGGGTATGTAGATGCACTCTCCTCTCGTTGCTAGTTGACTCCATAGATTGATCTTGGTGAAACGTAGGAATTTTTTTTGTTTTCTGCTGCGATCCCCAACAGTGGTATCAGAGTCAGGTTTATGCGTAGTTACTATGCACGAGTAGAACACAAAGTAGTTGTGGGCGTCGATATTGTCAATTTGCTTGCCGTTACTAGTCTTATCTTGATTCGGCGGCATCGTGGGATGAAGCGGCCCGGACCAACCTTACACGTACGCTTACGTGAGACCGGATCCACCGATTGACATGCACTAATTGCATAAGGTGGCTGGCGGGTGTCTGTCTCTCCCACTTTAGTCGGATCGGATTCGATGAACAGGGTCCTTATGAAGGGTAAATAGAAATTGGCAATTCACGTTGTGGTTTTGGCGTAGGTAAGAAACGTTCTTGCTAGAAACCTATAGCAGCCACGTAAAAACTTGCAACAACAATTAGAGGACGTCTAACTTGTTTTTGCAGCAAGTGTTTTGTGATGTGATATGGCCAAAAGTTGTGATGAATGATGAATGATATATGTGATGTATGAGATTGATCATGTTCTTGTAATAGGGATCACGACTTGCATGTCGATGAGTATGACAACCGGCAGGAGCCATAGGAGTTGTCTTTATTTATTTATGACCTGCGTGTCAACATAAACGTCATGTAATTACTTTACTTTATTGCTAAAGCGTTAGCCATAGTAGTAGAATTAATAGTTGGCGAGCAAATTCATGGAGACACGATGATGGAGATCATGATGATGGAGATCATGGTGTCATGCCGGTGACAAGATGATCATGGAGCCCCAAGATGGAGATCAAAGGAGCTATATGATATTGGCCATATCATGTCACTATTATTTGATTGCATGTGATGTTTATCATGTTTTTGCATCTTATTTACTTAGAACGACGGTAGTAAATAAGATGATCCCTCATAATAATTTCAAGAAAGTGTTCCCCCTAACTGTGCGCCGTTGCGATAGTTCGTTGTTTCGAAGCACCACGTGATGATCGGGTGTGGTAGATTCCAACGTTCACATACAACGGGTGTAAGACAGATTTACACACGCAATACACTTAGGTTGACTTGATGAGCCTAACATGTACAGACATGGCCTAGGAACACAAAAGACCGAAAGGTCGAGCATGAGTCGTATAGAAGATACGATCAACATGAAGATGTTCACTGATGTTGACTAGTCTGTCTCACGTGATGATCGGACACGGCCTAGTCAACTCGGATCATGTTATACTTAGATGACTGGAGGGATGTCTATCTAAGTGGGAGTTCATTGAGTAATTTGATTAGATGAACTTAATTATCATGAACTTAGTCTAAAATCTTTACAATATGTCTTGTAGATCAAATGGCCAACGTTGTCCTAAACTTCAACGCGTTCCTAGAGAAAACCAAGATGAAAGACGATGGCAGCAACTATACGGACTGGGTCCGGAACCTGAGGATCATCCTCATAGCTGCCAAGAAAGATTATGTCCTAGAAGCACCGCTAGGTGACGCACCCGTCCCACAGAACCAAGACGTTATGAACGCTTGGCAGACACGTGCTGATGATTACTCCCTCGTTCAGTGCGGCATGCTTTACAGCTTAGAACCGGGGCTCCAAAAGCGTTTTGAGCGACATGGAGCATATGATATGTTCGAAGAGCTGAAAATGGTTTTTCCAAGCTCATGCCCGGGTCGAGAGATATGAAGTCTCCGACAAGTTCTTCAGCTGTAAGATGGAGGAAAATAGTTCTGCCAGTGAGCACATACTCAAAATGTCTGGGTTGCATAACCGCTTGACTCAGCTGGGAGTTAATCTCCCGGATGACGCGGTCATTGACAGAATCCTTCATTCGCTTCCACCAAGCTACAAGAGCTTTGTGATGAACTTCAATATGCAGGGGATGGAAAAGACCATTCCTGAAGTATTTGCAATGCTGAAATCAGCAGAGGTAGAAGTCAAAAAGGAACATCAAGTGTTGATGGTGAATAAAACCACTAAGTTCAAGAAAGGCAAGGGTAAGAAGAACTTCAAGAAGGACGACAAGGGAGTTGCCGCGCCCGGTAAGCAAGCTGCCGGGAAGAAGCCAAAGAATGGACCCAAGCCCAAGACTGAGTGCTTTTAATGCAAGGGAAGTGGTCACTGGAAGCGGAAATGCCCCAAATACTTAGCGGACAAGAAGGCCGGCATCACAAAAGGTATATGTGATATACATGTAATTGATGTGTACCTTACCAGTACTCGTAGTAGCTCCTGGGTATTTGATACACGGTGCGGTTGCTCACATTTGTAACTCAAAGCAGGAGCTGCGGAATAAGCGGAGACTGGCAAAGGATGAGGTGACGATGCGCGTCGGGAATGGTTCCAAGGTCGATGTGATCGCCGTCGGCACGCTACCTCTACATTTACCTACAAGATTAGTTTTAAACCTCAATAATTGTTATTTAGTGCCAGCTTTGAGCATGAACATTATATCAGGATCTCGTTTAATATGAGATGGCTACTCATTTAAATCTGAGAATAATGGTTGTTCTATTTATATGAGAGATATGTTTTATGGTCATGCTCCGATGGTGAATGGTTTATTCTTAATGAATCTCGAGCGTAATGCTACACATATTCATAGTGTGAATACCAAAAGATGTAAGGTTGATAATGATAGTCCCACATACTTGTGGCACTGCTGCCTTGGTCACATAGGTGTCAAACGCATGAAGAAGCTCCATGCAGATGGACTTTTAGAGTCTCTTGATTACGAATCATTTGACACGTGCGAACCATGCCTCATGGGTAAAATGACCAAGACTCCATTCTCAGGAACAATGGAGCGAGCAACCAACTTATTGGAAATCATACATACTGATGTGTGCGGTCCAATGAGTGTTGAGGCTCGCGGTGGCTATCGTTATGTTCTCACCCTCACTGATGACTTGAGTAGATATGGGTATGTCTACTTAATGAAACACAAGCCTGAGACCTTTGAAAAGTTCAAGGAATTTCAGAGTGAGGTTGAGAATCAACGTGACAGGAAAATCAAGTTCTTGCGATCAGATCGTGGGGGAGAATACTTGAGTCACGAATTTGGCACACACTTAAGAAAATGTGGAATAGTTTCACAGCTCACGCCGCCTGGAACACCTCAGCGTAATGGTGTGTCCGAACGTTGTAATCGCACTCTATTAGATATGGTGCGATCAATGATGTCTCTTACCAATTTACCGCTATCATTTTGAGGCTATGCTTTAGATACTGCCGCATTCACTTTAAATAGGGCTCCGTCGAAATCCGTTGAGATGACACCATATGAATTATGGTTTGGGAAGAAACCTAAGCTATCGTTTCTAAAAGTTTGGGGATGCGATGCTTATGTCAAGAAACTTCAACCTGAAAAGCTCGAACCCAAGTCGGAAAAATGCGTCTTCATAGGATACCCTAAAGAAACTGTTGGGTATACCTTCTACCTCAGATCTGAAGGCAAGATCTTTGTTGCCAAGAATGGGTCCTTTCTAGAGAAAGAGTTTCTCTCGAAAGAAATAAGTGGGAGGAAGGTAGAACTTGATGAAGTATTACCTCTTGAACCGGTAAGTGGCACAGCTCAAGAAAATGTTCCTGAGGTGCCTGCACCGACTAGAGAGGAAGTTGTTGATGATGATCATGAAACTTCAGATCAAGTTGCTACTGAACTTCGTAGGTCCACAAGGACACATTCTGCACCAGAGTGGTACGGCAACCCTGTCTTGGAAATCATGTTGTTAGACAACGGTGAACCTTCGAACTATGAAGAAGCGATGGCGGGCCTGGATTCCGACAAATGGCTGGAAGCCATGAAATCCGAGATAGTATCCATGTATGAAAACGAAGTATGGACTTTGACTGACTTGCCCGTTGATCGGCGAGCCATAGAAAATAAATGGATCTCTAAGAAGAAGACAGACGCGGATGGTAATGTGACCATCTATAAAGCTCGGCTTGTCGCTAAGGGTTATCGACAAGTTCAAGGGGTTGACTACGACGATACTTTCTCACCCGTAGCAAAGCTGAAGTTCGTCCGAATCATGTTAGCAATTGCCGCATTCTATGATTATGAGATATGGCAAATGGACGTCAAAACGACATTCCTTAATGGTTTCCTTAAGGAAGAATTGTATATGATGCAGCCGGAAGGTTTTGTCGATCCTAAGAATGCTGATAAGGTGTGCAAGCTCCAACGCTCGATTTATGGGTTGGTGCAAACATCTCAGAGTTGGAACATTCGCTTTGATGAGATGATCAAAGCGTTTGGGTTTATGCAGACTTATGGAGAAGCCTGCATTTACAAGAAAGTGAGTGGGAGCTCTGTAGCATTTCTCATATTGTATGTGGATGACATACTGTTGATGGGAAATTATATAGAATTCTTGGAAAGCATAAAGGCCTATTTGAACAAGTGTTTTTCAATGAAGGACCTTGGAGAAGCTGCTTATATATTAGGCATCAAGATCTATAGAGATAGATCGAGATGCCTCATTGGTCTTTCACAGAGTACGTACCTTGACAAGATATTGAAGAAGTTCAAAATGGATCAGTCAAAGAAGGGGTTCTTGCCTGTATTGCAAGGTACGAGATTGAGCTTGGCTCAATGCCCGACCACGGAAGAAGATAGATAAAAGATGAGTGTCGTCCGCTATGCCTCGGCCATAGGGTCTATCATGTATGCTATGCTGTGTACCAGACCTGATGTAAACCTTGCCGTGAGTTTGGTAGGAAGGTACCAAAGTAATCCCGGCATGGAACACTGGACAGCAGTCAAAAATATCCTGAAGTACCTGAAAAGGACTAAGGAAATGTTTCTCGTTTATGGAGGTGACGAAGAGCTCGTCGTAAAGGGTTATGTCGATGCTAGCTTCGACACAGATCTGGATGACTCTAAGTCACAAACCGGATACGTGTATATTTTGAATGGTGGGGCAGTAAGCTGGTGCAGTTGCAAGCAAAGCGTTGTGGCGGGATCTACATGTGAAGCGGAGTAAATGGCAGCCTCGGAGGCAGCGCACGAAGCAGTCTGGGTGAAGGAGTTCATTACCGACCTAGGAGTCATACCCAATGCGTCGGTCCCGATGACTCTCTTTTGTGACAACACTGGAGCTATTGCCCTTGCCAAGGAGCCCAGGTTTCACAGGAAGACCAGACATATCAAGAGTCGCTTCAACTCCATTCGTGAAAGTGTTCAAAATGGAGACATAGAGATTTGTAAAGTACATACGGACCTGAATGTAGCAGATCCGTTAACTAAACCTGTCCCTAGAGCAAAACATGATCAACACCAGAATTCCATGGGTGTTCGATTCATCACAATGTAACTAGATGATTGACTCTAGTGCAAGTGGGAGACTGTTGGAAATATGCCCTAGAGGCAATAATAAAATGATTATTATATTTCCTTGTTCATGATAATTGTCTATTATTCATGCTATAATTGTATTATCCGGAAATCGTAATACATGTGTGAATACATAGACCATAATGTGTCCCTAGTAAGCCTCTAGTTGACTAGCTCGTTGATCAACAGATAGTCATGGTTTCCTGGCTATGGACATGGGGATGTCATTGATAATGGGATCACATCATTAGGAGAATGATGTGATGGACAAGACCCAAACCTAAGCATAGCACAAAGATCATGTAGTTCGTTTGCTGTAGCTTTTTTGGATGTCAAGTATCATTTCCTTAGACCATGAGATTGTGCAACTCCCGGATACCGTAGGAGTGCCTTGGGTGTGCCAAACGTCACAACGTAACTGGGTGACTATAAAGGTACATTACAGGTATCTCCGAAAGTGTCTGTTGGGTTGGCACGAATCGAGACTGGGATTTGTCACTCTGTATGTCGGAGAGGTATCTCTGGGACCACTTGGTAATGCATCATCATAATGAGCTCAATGTGATCAAGTGGTTGATCACGGGATCATGCATTACGGTACGAGTAAAGTGACTTGCCGGTAACGAGACTGAACAAGGTATTGGGATACCGACGATCGAGTCTCGGGCAAGTAACGTACCGATTGACAAAGGGAATTGAGTACGGGATTGATTAGGTCCTCGACATCGTGGTTCATCCGATGAGATCATCGAGGAGCATGTGGGAGCCAACATGGGTATCCAGATCCCGCTGTTGGTTATTGACCAGAGAGTCGTCTCGGTCATGTCTGCTTGTCTCCCGAACCCGTAGGGTCTACACACTTAAGGTTCGGTGACGCTAGGGTTGTATAGATATGAGTATGCAGTAATCTGAAAGTTGTTCGGAGTCCCGGATGAGATCCTGGACGTCACGAGGAGTTTCGGAATTGTCCGGAGGTGAAGAATTATATATAGGAAGTGTAGTTTTGGCCATCGGGAAAGTTTCGGGGTCACCGGTATTGTACCGGGACTACCGGGTGGGGCCACCCATCCCGGAGGGCCCCATGGGCTGAAGTGGGGAGGAGAACCAGCCCATAGTGGGCTGGTGCGCCCCCCTTGGGCCCCCATGCGCCTAGGGTTGGGAACCCTAGGGGAGGGGGCGCCTCCACTTGCCTTGGGGGGTACTCCACCCCTTGGCCGCCGCCCCCCTAGGAGATCCCATCTCCTAGGGCCGGCGCACCCCCCTAGGGGGCCTATGTAAAGGGGGGAGGGAGGGCAGCCGCACCTCAAGCCTTGGCGCCTCCCTCTCCCCTGCTACACCTCTCCCTCTCGCAGAAGCTCGGCGAAGCCCTGCTGCGATCACTGCTGCATCCACCACCACGCCGTCGTGCTGCTGGATCTTCATCAACCTCTCCTTCCCCCTTGCTGGATCAAGAAGGAGGAGACGTCATCCGCTCCGTACGTGTGTTGAATGCGGAGGTGCCGTCCGTTCTGCACTTGGTCATCGGTGATTTGGATCACGGCGAGTACGACTCCATCATCCCCGTTCTCTTGAACGCTTCCGCTCGCGATCTACAAGGGTATGTAGATGCACTCTCCTCTCATTGCTAGTTGACTCCATAGATTGATCTTGGTGAAACGTAGGATTTTTTTTTGTTTTCTGCTACGATCCCCAACAGTGCCTATCACCGCGGAGTCCTGCCACTGGTTGTCTCAACCGATCACTTTCGACCATCGTGATTACTTAGCAAGTATCCGACATACAGGATGGGCTTCCCTGGTATTGTCCTAATAATTGACGGATATCACTTCACACGAGTCCTGATGGATGGTGGCAGCAGTCTAAACCTGATATATCAGGATACAATCCGCGAAATGGGGATAAACCCAACAAAAAATTGCCATAGCAATACTACCTTAAAGGAGTAACGCCAGGCCCAGGGGCTCATTGCACGGGCTCCCTGCTACAAAAAGTTATATTCGTCTCCCCCGATAACTTCCGTAGCAAACATTTAACCTTCCACATCGCTCCGTTCCAAAGTGGCTATCAAGCACTACTCAGACGCGAAGCTTTCGCTCGCTTTAATGCAATACCGCACTACGCTTCCCTCACACTCAAGATGCCCGGTCCACGTGGCATCATTACAGTAAACGGAAGTATTAAGCGATCTTTGCGCGCCGAAGAGAGTGCGGCTGCCTTGGCAGCCACACACTAAAAATGGCCTCACCAACTAAAGCATTTAACAGGTCGTCAAGAGCTCGGACACGGTTAGACGAGTCCGGCACAGCTATATGTAATTCATACCGGATGAATGGTAACACCCCTATACAGGGGGCTCAACACGCGCAGACAAGTGGAAATTTTTACTCCTCTTGAATTATACTTGGCTCCCTTAAAAACTATCCTTTTGCACGACAACTTTTCACCTAAGTTCCTCTCTTTTACAGATGATCATCGTGCTACACCCGTCGAGGATACGGCACAACGGAGACACAGGCGCAGACATGCAGCAGGGACCCGCTCCAAGGATTCTTTTTAGATTAAGACCCTGCGTAAACCTTTTTTACTGTCTCTTGTTGATACATATCCACCGAATTCTCAGCGCAGTTGAGAAGGATGTTGACGTCTTGGCATGTGGCCACGTCAGAATAATGCACGTACCTGGACACAAGGGGCTTCTTACGAAGGGCACTATTTATGCCCGGTTTATACCATAAAGACCGAATACCTTAGGGAGTGTTCGGCATCGCGAGTCAGGCCTTATATGCATCAGCTCCGAATCATTGTCTTTGGTAAAATGTTGGGTTTGCCTGGCTCCTGTGTTTTGGTGCCTTACGTTCCGCTTTACCGGCTAAGGTAGCACCAGGAGAACTACTGCGATTGTGCCCTGGTTCATCCGGACGAGCACCTCAGTAGAGAAAGCCGAAAACTGACTGTCATGATATAGTGTGAGACTGGTCAACCACTCGGTGACCTATCGGAATGTTAGAATTCCTCCGCCTTAATGAAGGGCCGTTCTCCGGTCAGGCATGTACGCACCCCGCGATCGAGAGAGTGCGGAGCCACCAGGGGCTATCTAGTAGCCCCACTGTCAAACTCCTATGGCTAAGTGAAAGTGTTAAAGCATTATAGTCTGGTTGCCTCGCTCGCTACGCTATCACCTCCTTAATAGGACCAAGACGTTGGGTTAAGTGTGAACATGCGTTTTTTGCGAGCACCTCCGCATTATATGCGTGGGGGTTGAAGCCGACGGCTGCAATCTTTCAGGTTATACACATGTATACATAAACGGCCGCACAGGAGGCATCATACTATTTTCAGGCAAAAGTATAAACACAACCTTATAAAAACTTCATAAAAGCATTGTGCTTACAATGAGAATACATATCACTCAAACACAATATTCTTAGAGCACTGGGCCTCTATCAAATGAGAACCCTCGAGAACTTCCTCGAAATAGTGCTCGACAGCCATCCGGCCTATGGCCGAACCCTGCGCCGCAACAGTGGTAGCGTCCATCTCTGCCCAGTATGCTTTAACACGGGCAAGGGACATCCGCGAGCCTTCTATGAACGCCGACCTCTTCATCACATTAATGCGCGACACCGCATCAAGGAACTGCTGCACTAAGCTGAAATAGCTGTTCGACTTTGGCTTTTCCGGCCATAGCTGATCCACAACAGACCTCATGGCGAGTCCGGACAACCTATTCATTTCGGCCCATTCGGCTAGCTGGTCAGTCAATGAAAGCGGATGCTCTGGAACATAGAATTGCGTCCAGAACAGCTTGTCCACTTCACGATCTGTATGACCTTGGAAGTACTTGGCCGCATCGGCAGCGCTCGCCGCCAAATCCATATATGCATCTGCTAAACTCCACACCCGATCCAGAGGGGCATACCGTGGATCTCCGAACTTCCTCCGTAACATGAAGGGTTTCCCAGCCGCAATATCCCCGGCTTCCCGCAGCTCCTCCTTCTTCGCTCTCATAGCAGAACGGGTGTCTTTGTCCGCCGCCACAGCCTTCTCAAGGTCCGTTGCCTTCACTCGGTTTTCTTTTTCAAGGACCCGGCAATGGTCGGCAGTATCTTTTAATTCTACGGCCATCTTGGCCATTTTCTCTTGGCTCTTGCAATGTGCGGCCTTCTCGGCTTTCAACACTTCGGCCGCCTTCAAAGCAGCCGCATTACTAATCCTCGCTTGTTCCTTGGCTCGGGCAAGTTCTGCCCGCAAGGCTTCCACGGTGGCAGCTCCATCTGCAGTCACAACATATTAAAGATACTAGCGTCATGCTGCTCTTACTATGTGGTATTCACCGGATAATAACACTTACCCTGTGCCTCGTCAAGCCTCTTGTTAACAAGCTCGATGTCGGCGTCTGCCGCATCCAGTTGCCGTTTTAATTTGGCAAACTCACTAGTCCGTCTAGCCACCGAAGCTTCCACCACCTGCACATAGGGGCAGTCTGGTTATTGCTTGGGAATATGATCCTCTGTTTGCCGCCATTCTCAATGACAACCAGAGTCTCAGGGGCTACTATCTACACAGGGCACACCTAACATGTGCAGTACTACCATCTCACGTACCTCAAAGCATGTCAATAGACTCATAAAGGCTTCATGTAATCTGCTTTCGACGGACGAGATTCTCTCCATCACCGTACCCATCAGCATACGGTGTTCTTCTGAGATGGCCGCTCGCCCCACCAACTCCCTCAGAATGTCCGACCGCACACCAGACGGTGCCAGACTCTTTTGTATGCTCTCTTCGGGAGCCGGACACTGGGGACTTCGGGGGTCTATGGGATTATCTTCTGGCCTCACCGGATTCAGAGAGGCCCTCCGTGACGACACTTCGGGGTCGCCCACTTCTGGAGCGGAGGAGTCTGGGGGAGGCGTTTCGCTCTCCATCATCTCTGGAAGAAGATCCCCCAAAGACGAGCTCATTTGAGAGGGGCTAAGGCCCGAACTGCAAGATATATGCGGTGGTTATTTTCTCAGAGAAAAAAGATAGCATACCTTTACTGTTAAAGTATTTTGGATCACTTACGACTCGCTGGAGGGCTGATCCCCCCGCGAACTTTGTGCGGCAAAAGCATCCCCCGAGGCAGGACCCTCTGTGGGAGACTTCTTCTCCCATTTGGAGGCTTTGGCTTCTGGATCCTCGGAAGCAGTCCTTTTCCTCCCCCGGTCGTCCTCCTTCGTGGTGACGCTCGTTCCCTCGGTTGGAACGGGCAGCGACGGGGGCCCGCGTCCGCCCGTATTATCCCCCCGGTATCTTCCTTCAAGGGCTTCGGGCAAGGTGCGACCTCGAGCATCTTTTCCAATACCAGATTTTCCAAACCCTCGCGGAGGGGGGCCAAACACCGAATCATCTTCGCCTTTGTTAGCCAGTCCTGGTCAAAAAGCGAACTCTCGGAAATAACTTCAAATAAAAGACAGTGTGTTCGGCTAGAGGATTTCTTACTTGTTCGACGGTGCAGTTACTGCTCAGGCCCACGTCCTCGGTAATATCCGGACATTCTACTTCAGGTCCGAAGAATGACTTGTACATCTCCTCGTGCGTCAGGCCAAGGAAACTTTGAATGGCACGTGGTCCCTTTGGGTTGAACTCCCACAAGCGAAGGGGCCGGCGTTTGCAAGGCTGGACTTGACGAACCAGCATAACTTGTATTACCGCAACCAAATTAAAATCTCCTTCGAAGAGATCTCAGATGCAGCTTTGCAGTATAGGCACATCCTTGGCTGGAACCCAACTCAGACCTCTGCTAATCCATGACATCAGTTGTGGTGGGGGGCCGAGCGGAAAGCGGGGGCAGCCGCCCACTTGGCACTTCTGGGGGCCGTGACGTAAAACCACTCTCGTTGCCATAATTCGGACACCTATGGAAAGGAACCTTTCGGCCATGGAGCTCCTTCCATCTTGCCTATTGATGCACCTCTGCACGCTGCATGTTGCCCCTCGATCATCTTCGGCTTTACTTCAAAGGTCTTGAGCCATAGGCCGAAGTGAGGGGTAACGCGGAGGAAGGCCTCACACATGACAATAAATGTCGAGATGTGGAGAAAGGAGTCCGAAGCTAGATCGTGGAAATCTAGCTCGTAATAGAACATCAAACCCCTAACGAAAGGATCCAGAGTGAGGCCTAGACCTCGGAGGAAGTGGGAGATGAACACAACGTTCTCGTTGGGTTCGGGAGTAGAGACGATCTGCCCTTGAGCAGGCAGCCGATGCGAGACCTCGGCGGTCAGGTATCTGGCCTCCCTCAACTTCTTAATGTCCTCTTCCGTAACGGAGGAGGGCGTCCATCGGCCTTGAAGGCTGGATCCAGACATGATTGAAGATCCGGAGCACCTACCTGGGCTTTGGGTGTTAGAACTCGAGGCGAGGGAAGGGTTCGATTGGGCACGAGAGGGAAAAGCGAAAACCTTGTCCCCTTATAAAGAGGGTGAATATCAAGCGTCCTCTCCGTAGCCGTCTGGGACTTGCCTATAATCTAGGAGTCCTAGACACAGTTGGGTTACCCACGACCGCATTAATGAGAATCCCGTAATTGGGGGAACACGATCTCTGCTTCGGCAAGACGTGTCAAGAAACCGCCACGCGTTATGTGTGGAGCTGGTTAAAAGAAATGGTTCGAATAATCACCGGGCCATGACATAACGTCGTGCTGCCAAAACAAGCCAGCAAATTAGATCTGCGAAAATATTATTCTCTCTGCGATGGAATGTGGAACTTATTTGGTAGGGTCGGACACTATCCTCGTATTCAAATTCTTCTGTGATGTATTCGGAGAAGGAACCCGCCTTGCAATGCCGAAGATAATATTGCGCGTCGGACTCATCGTCATTGAAGCCTGATTCAGGGGCTACTGAGGGAGTCCTGGATTAGGGGGTCTCCGGACAGCCGGAGTATCTCCATTAGCCGGACTGTTAGACTATGAAGATACAAGATTGAAGACTTCGTCTCATGTCCGGATGGGACTCTACTTGGCGTGGAAGGCAAGCTAGGCAATACGTATATGGATATCTCCTCCTTTGTAACCGACCTTGTGTAACCCTAACCCTCTCCGGTGTCTATATAAACCGAAGGGTTTTAGTCTGTAGGGCAACAACCATAACATACAATCATACCATAGGCTAGCTTCTAGGGTTTAGCCTCTCTAATCTCGTGGTAGATCAACTCTTGTACTACACATATCATCAATATTAATCAAGCAGGACGTAGGGTTTTACCTCCATCAAGAGGGCCCGAACCTGGGTAAAACTTCGTGTCCCCTGCCTCCTGTTACCATCCGTCCTAGACGCACAGTTCGGGACCCCCTACCCGAGATCCGCCGGTTTTGACACCGACGCCTCCCTTATCTCATCAAAACCGCCAAAGGAATATATTTTGAGTGAAACATAACATTTTTTAGTGATATACGTATTTCAAAACTAGACTTTTTTTCTATCAAATCGGTGAATATGTATTAATCTACTCAGATCGTGTTGCAACGCATTGGCACATTGCTAGTAGTTATTATAATTTTGTGGACACCAGACAAATGGTGGAGTACATATACGAAGAGAAGAGGCGCACACACGCAGTCGGTCTCTCGGTGTCTCGCACATATGAGTGTTACGTAAAGGCAACATTAACAAATAAACCCTAAAACCCTAGGTGCACGATTGCTACATTTGCTGGTACCAGGTACGTGGTGGAGCGCACCTTTGTAGGAATAGTAAGCTCGCGTGATAATTTGATCCGTAGGAGTTGATGGTCGGGACCACAGGTGAACGACTTGGAGGAAGTGGCTCGCCAGTTGCCACAGATCGAGTAGCCACGTTTAAAATATCATTTTTTAGCGGGGTTAAGAGTTCCGATTTTCAATGGCGCGTTATAAGTACTAAGTAGTTTTTAGAACGGTTGGTATGGAGCGAAAATGGAATTCATAGTACTACCTACTACGTACCTCCTTGGCGTATGGTTGTATGGGTTTATGTTGCGAGATGTTGAACCTGGTAGTTCTAGGGCAAATACTATGTTTAGATTTAGATGTTGGTTTTCAGTAATGAAAATCAGAAGGGGGAACCCTTCTTTGATTAAAAAAACTACTACATCAGCATGTTTGCTATTCCCGTGTGCATGATACCAGCTAAGATACCACCATTATGGCCAGCCTTAATCATCGCATGCAACAATTTAGTGCACCTTGAAATATGAACATGTGTGGGGCGTGTATGTTTTTAATGACTTGAGACTATACCTAGCCCGGCATGCAAGATGAGACTTATTATGCACCGTTCCCCATACCTGCAGGAAGCCCGTTCGTCTCCAAATCTTTTCCTCTCCATGTGTGGAAATAATATGCCTGCCAGACTGTCCTTCTCCCTCCAGCGGTCCCACCACTCCACCCCGTGTGGAAAAAATCTGCATGCATGACTCTCCTCCCCCCGTGCTCGTCCAATCCGTTGTGACCAGCAATATTTCCACTCCTTCCCTCCCCCATAATTTACTCCAACAAATATGCCCACGTAGTTGTTACTTAACTGCAGGTGCATTAGGTCACTGACATATGGGCCTAATAGGGGTCTGGCCCACATGTTAGTGACGCAACTAGACCTACTGTTAAGTCAGTGCAGCTCAGTCCATATCTTACGTAGGTGTGCCATTGCTCTCTATAAATAATGTGCCTCCCACAACATCGCTATCTCCTCCCCCTCACGTTCACGTTCATCGCTATCTCCTCCCCCTCCCTCTCACGTTGACCACAATGGCATCGCCCCTCCCAAGCCCTAGGCGCCCCTCGCTGCATCGTGCGAACGGTCACACGTCGATGTTCCGTTCCTCGCCGCCACTAGTCGAGGAGGACGCGTCGGCGTTCCGCTCCTCGCCGCGACGCGACGCGTCGCCGTTCCGTTCCTCGCCGCCACTAGTCGAGGAGGACGCGTCAGTGTTCCGCTCCTCGCCGCGACGCGTCGAGGTGGACACGTCGGCGTTCCCAATCTCGCCAGCACGCGTGTCGGAGGACACGCCGGCTCCCCGCTACGAGGAGAATGCTGCGCCGCCCGCCGAGCCCCCTAGCCTTGAAGAGCTTTGGAAAGAAATGGATGTCGCCTTGTGGGAGGCTTTGCCTCCAGCAGAGCATGCCAAAATAGAGGCGGAGAAGAAGGCCGAGGAAGAGAAGCGCACCGCGGAACAAGCTGCATGGGAGGCCTATGTCGCGTCCGAGAGAGTCAGGCAATTAGCTCTTTGGCAGAATGCTTGTGCGAGGGCCGTGAGGGTGGCGGAGGACGCCCATGCCGACGCCCTGAGTGCAGTCGGGCCCAAGCGCCTCATCTACGATTGACGGTACGTGGACCGGGTGCATGCTTCCAGCGAGGAGGAGTACCTGTTGGCGTCGGATCATCACATCGGTGAGATCGCGCTCGCCCGCCGGCAAGCCGCCAATCAGCACCTCGCGTGTTGCGAGGCTGAGGATGAGGCGTTGTGTCAGCGCGCTGGGAAACGGCCGCGCACCAGGGCACTCGTGGTGCGCCGCAAGTGCTCCTGCGAGCGTCGTGGCTTTTAGGAGGAGTATAATTTTTGTTTTGTAAGGTGATCTCATTAGTTTTGGGACGCAAATGATAAATCCCGAACATTCAGGAATTATTAGCGTCCTTAATTAAGTATGTAAAAGGGAAAGTTTGGAAACCTTGTGTATTTGTACGCATTTTGCAAGTATGTGCATATAGCACAAACTTTACTATATACTATCGCACTACACGTCTCTCTCTATATATGCTTGCAGACTGTGCTACTCCCTCCGTCCAGGTCAATAAGTCATCTTTGGTTGTGCACTGTTAACAAGAAGGAGGGAAGACTTATACACCTAGACGGAGGGAGTGCTACTATTACTTATGTACGTGCAAATGCACGTTTTAGCATTACGATGCAGTTTTTGTAAAAGTAGAAAAACAGCACTAGTCAAGCTTGTGAAACGATTCAATGCAAAACAAATGCAAAAATGCTCGTTTGATTGTTTACTTTTAGCTTCCTTCTCTGTGGTTATTTCTGTGTTGTACTTTGTACGGAGTATCTCGCTAGTTGGAAAGGCATGCAAATTCCCAAACCGCTTCCTACACCCTGTATCGAATTTTTTGCCTAACAAGTTGTGTCGTGCAATTGGAATTCCAACTTGATTACTACTGCTAGTAGGAGTACCAGGGGCCAGTTCTTTTAGGCTTCTACATTACTAATCCCATAACTACTACCTCCGTCCTGGTTTATTGGTCCCCATTGTAATCCGTGTCAAATTTTGATCATAAATTTAACTAATGAAATGTTAGTGCATGTCACATGCACTAACATTTTACAATCTTTGGTCAAAATTTAGCACAAATTACAATGGTGAGGAATAAACCAGGACGAAGGTACTACTAGTAGTAGTTTAGAAGCCCAAATAAATGAGTGGTGCACCTTAATGTTACTCTCCACTGTGACTAGTCTTATGGGAAAAGATGGGGAAGCCGCCAAAAGAACTGGCCCTAGGAGTAGTAGCTAGGGATACTAGGAGTAGTAGCTAGGGATCGAGTGTGCGAGATGAATCGGAGAAAGTAAATGCAGAGAGATGAAATGCAAAAAAGACAGATGGATGTGATGGTTGCTTGTTTGTTTATTTTACCAGGCCACTTATTACTGGGAGTGGTTGGGTTTTGTGATATCACGGCTTTACTGCCGCACCACAAGCGGGCTGAGACTCCCGTGCAGCGCCGCCCTCTACACTAGTACTACTACATCGGTCATGGTTTATCCCCCATTGAATTTGACTGAAGATTTAACTGACAAAATGTTAGTGCATGTCAACAAAAACAATATCGTTTGATTCGTATTTGAACATAGTTTTCAATGATATAATTTTAGGTGACATGCATCATCATTTATCGTACTATATATAATGTTAGTTCAATTTTTGGTCATACTAATATATAGTAAGGTGCCCGTGCGTTGCACGAAAGAGTGAAATGCATTGATCGGGGAGTTGTTTATTTTGACAAAGGATGTGGGGGTCATCTCATGTGTAACGGGTATCGATAGGTTTGTTCAGATATTATCTCATCTCTAGAGCTCACAAACATCCGGGTGAAATAGATAAAAAAAGTATCTTTTGCAAACAAAAGCGTTCAACTGTTCAACCTGCATCCAAAACTTGTGAAGAAATAACTCTTATTGTGCTTTGCAGGAAATGATCTTCAAGAATTAGTTTTTGAGTATCCATTGTTATACATGTTGGCTACAGATGACATGGCACTTTCTTATAGTCAACAGTTGGCTATACTATTTAAGTATTAACCATGCCCTTATACACCTAGATGGAGGGATTAAATCAGGATGACTTGGAAGGGGGCAGAGGATATGTAAGAAATGGTTCATCATAACTCTTTCACCAGTACTGTAGTAAAAATTCATACATGGAAGATTCTAGATTAAACCATAAATGGATACACTTTTATTCATGCGCGATACTCCAATAGAGCAAGATCATGCATGGAAGTCTCCACATGCTTAGACAGCGGATTACATTGAGCGAAGACAAATGATCGACATTTAACTTAGTAATGCAGATGTCCAGGTGAACCTCCTTGGAGTCCCCATGCACATTGTTGGGGGTCAAATAATACCATGCGTCTTCCATGTCCACATCGGCGGGAAGGTCCCAGCTCGGCGGAGTCCAAGTCAGCTTGACGTAGCCAATGTCGTCGCCCACGTACCTCCGAGGGGTAGTGTTGGTGTCAAAACCGGCGGATCTTGGGTAGGGGGTCCCGAACTATGCGTCTAAGGCAGATGGTAACAGGAGGCAGGGGACACGATGTTTTACCCAGGTTCGGGCCCTCTTGATGGAGGTAAAACCCTACGTCCTGCTTGATTTATTCTTGATGATATGGGTATTACAAGAGTTGATCTACCACGAGATCGGAGAGGCTAAACCCTAAAAGCTAGCCTATGGTATGATTGTATGTCTCTCTATCGACTAGCCTGGCCTCGGTTTATATAATGCACCAGAGGCCTAGGATAACAAGAGTCCTAGCCGAATACGCCGGTGGGGAGGAGTCCTTGTCTTGATCGCCAAGTCTTGTGGAATCTTCCTTGTATGTGGCAGCTATCTGAACTGGCCCATGAGTATACGGCCATGGGGGTCCTCGGCCCAATCTAACAGATCGGGAGACGACGTGGTGAGTACCCCCTAGTCCAGGACACCGTCAGTAGCCCCCTGAACCGGTCTTCAAGTTAGGGACGCTCCTTGATTCTTCCGAACTGTTCTTCATCTTTGGTTGTCGGTCTTGAAAACTAGTTCAACAAATCTTCTCATCTTCGATCTTGAGGATCACTGAAATGCATTCGAAGAGTTTACACGTCGGGTATCCGAGGAGCCCCTTTAAGTTTCCGCCCTTTATCAATGCCTTGTTATTTTTATGCCACACCTTGGGTTTGAAGTTGTTCCCGGGAGGCAGTGTCCTCTTGCGTCCGAGCTCTAACGCTGGACTGCATTCGAGGTATCTTTTGCAGCCGAGCACCAATGCCGGACCACTTCCAAGCTCCAATGCCGGAATGTGTCCGAGCTCCAACGCCGGACTATGTACAAGCTCCAACGTCGGACTGTATCCGAGCTCCAACGCCGGACTATGTCCAAGCTCCAACACAGGACTGTATCCGAGCTCCAACGCCGGACTATATCCGAGGTGTCATAAATCACCTTGGTTCAAAAAAGTTGAAGGAGTTTAGCCGAGCTTAATGCCGGAAATGCCCTCTATGGAGCCAGCCACTAGCGCCCAAGCTTTATGCCGGACTGCTTCCGAGGTGGTGCACCACCCCGACTGTGGGCCGATTTTTTGTGAATATTTTTTATTGGTGCAATTTATTCTCTGCCGAAATATATAGCTAGTAGCCCTCAAGGTGTGTATCGGTCTAAAACCCGAGATGCATCTGAAGGATGACATAAGACCGCTGATCCCAGTAGTCGCTGAGACTCAGGTTGATTTGCAAAATCGGTCTGAGGATCAACTCCTAGCTCGGCAGAATACTTCGGGACACAAAAAGCGGCATGCTCAGTCCTCGAGACTCAGGTTGGGTGCGGCCGACCAACCTAAGGATCAAAATCTCCTCGGAAACTGTATTGCACTTAAAATTTTCTGCATTGGACATGCAATGCAGTAGCCCCCGAGACACTGGTCGGGAGGCAACACCAGATTAGGGGATCGATGTGCCCCTTTAATATTTTTAAATAATAAGCCCGAAGCCCAGTAGCCCCCGAGCCTTAATGCGGGCACGGGTGGCCGAATTAAGGATCGATATCCATAGTAAAATCACAAATTATGTGTAATGACTCTATGTATCCAAGTACTTTACGTCATTAATGCTTGGATCTGCATTGTACAAAACTTTGTTGACCGACCATCGGTTTCCACCTCCTCGGCCAGTAGCCGAGGAGTGTTTGTCCTACTTTATAAAGCCTTTATGAGGGCAAAGATTTACGACAAACAAGGCAACCTGGCCATACAGTTTTATAAACAAAGGTACGTAGAGAGGTATGTTATATTACTGTTTAACATAAGAAATGTCTTCCAAAGAAAATAGTCCCGCTATAGATTCCTTTCTTTGGGTTATCATGCTAAGCATGATCATGAAACCTCAGCTCTAATGTAAGAGCAAAATATCGAGGATTTAGTTTGGGAGGCCAGTTACTAGTCCCCGGTAGTGTTCGGCGACAGTCGAGGTCAAGCCGTAAACACTTCGGCCAATGTTATGAATGGCCCGTCATTTAACACAGTCATCGGATCGCTGACCAGTTTACGCTTATTGTGACAGTCAGTTTTCGTCTTTCTCCACTGAGGTGCTTAACCATGTGAGTTGGAAGCACAATCGCAGTGGTTCTCCCTTTGCACAACTAGCCGAACAAAGCGGAACGTAGGAGGCAAGCGCAGGAGCCAGGCAACCCAACTATTGACCAAAGACACAATTCAAAACCAATGCATATATAGTGAGATCCGAGAATGTTTTCGTCGAATCCATAAAGGTGTCCGACATTGCACTGTGAGACTTGTGCTGGAAACACACAAATAGTTTAAAAGTGCCAAAAAGCTTGGAAAACCAAAAAAACGTCAGTAAAAACTTGACGTCCGAACAGGATCAAGTGTTCGGTGCCAATCCGAAAATTGGTCTTAGAAAAAAAATAGTGCTTCTGTCGTGCTTTAACATGACACATCCTATCTCAAGACTTCAAGCGGGTCAACCTATGGCTTCAACCTCCTATCCCGAAGGTGGAGTACTTCTTATTAGGCCAGTTTAGCAAACTAAACTCTAGCAGCTTTGAGAGAGAAATTAGGCTTCCCGGCTAGTGACCACACACTCATGTTGAAAAAAGGAGTGATGAATAATAATAGTAATAAAAACTTTGCAACAACTAAGAAGAAGAACACTTATTATAAAACGGCTCATATAAATTTAAGAGCCCCCAAGTGACTTGGGTAAAAGAATTTTATGTATAATGATTGTATGTACCGAAGTACTAATATCATATCTTTGTTCACCCGAACTTTAAACGCGTCTTAACCGACTGTCGGCTTCTCCCTCTTCGGTCAAGGACCGAAAAGTGTTATGTACTCCACCTGTCGAGAATATCGACAGTGTTTCCGATAACCAGGCAACCGGGCCATAAGGCTGTAACAGACAAAGCGCGCTCGGGGAACTTATGCTATATTACAGATGAAGTGTAAGAAGCATCTTTGAAGAAAATAGTACCCCCACCGATACCTTTCTTCGGTGCTCATTATTACTATGAGACTTGTGCAATAGATTTTTTGTACTCATGAGTTCCGTTGTGTGCCAACCATGATTGAAAACAATAAGAGCGCTAGCTTTCGGCTTCACCCAGTCTGAGGTTAGAGCTCGGAGGATTCGGTCGTGACAATCGCAGAGGTGCTCCCTTTACTCCCTAGCCGAACAATTGGGAATGTAGGGGTAAGCACAGGAGCCAGGCAACCCAGCTTGCAAATTGCTTAAGTCAATATGGTGCATATTGTGGCGTAATACACGAACAAGGAACGAAGCCGTACAAGTATAATCATATGCAAGAGGAAAAGCTTCATAAAGGAAGCCCCCAAATAAAGCGGGTATTTGAATTTGTGCGTGATAAACAAAGTTTGGACAAGGAAATTTTTACAAGCGACTTTTTTTCCAAAAGGTATAATGCTTGGTCGAATCGAACACAAGTTAAAAATTTAAAACTTGGAGCATGAGGGAAACTTAGCTGGTTAATGTGTTCATATTGACGACGCAGTCTGAGCTTGATGCAGGACAAGGTTCCATCCCCCAAGCCGGTCCCGAGGTGGCGGAGCAAAGAGCTCGGCACTCCGAAGTTGTGACATAGCACGGTCAATGTAGGCCGGCAGAGTGATGCCGAAGTCCCCGGCATGGGGTAATGAAGTGTTGACGAAGCCCCCTGTCCAGCCGAGGTGACGCCAAAGGATATAGTCCGGCTGGATCATTTTCCTGTGCACAAAAAATAGTGCAAACCGGAGATAATAGTAATAATAATTAAAAAATCGTTGCATAATAAATAATTTATGCAAAGTGAGTAATAAAAGAAATATGGCCTGGCGCCGAAGTCAATGTCGATGCAGGGTGTCAGTGTGATGCGGTAAAGGCGTGGCAAAGCCTGAATTCACAGGTCGGTCCGAGTTCCGGATGCGGCGTTCGCCGGACTATGTACGGAAACTTGACCAAACCACCATGCGATCATAGCTAATGCGGCCACCATTTGATAGACCTGCGTACATATGATGGGCAAACCAGAGTAATAATTCTTTGGGAAAAATGAACCCAAACAAGCAAAAAATACTAGGATTAATAGCACCTGGTTTATTTGTTGTAGCAATCCGAAGAAAGGTGATTCCCAAAATTGGGACTCGATCCGCGCACTCATTGCCTGATGGGCGATAAAGCGACGACACGGCGATGCTGGCAAAGGTTGGCTCGCCGAGGCAAAGCCCTCGGTCCAGCTAACGTGACGGAGCTGGTCGGCTAGTGACGCCGAAGTCTCCGGAGTATAGGTTGATGAAGATATGGCGAAGCCCCCGGTCCAGTCGAGATGTCGAAGCCTCGATGTCAGCCGATGAGTCGAAGTAGGTCGGCGTGATGGACACCGGCTTGAAGAAGCAACAGTGCGGCCCTGCCGATGCACGTCGTGACGTGGTCGATGTCGGCTTGATGAAGTGACCGTGCGGCGATGCCGGTATGCCCGCTCTGTGTAATCCGTGGGGCGGCGATGTTGGTGGTGATTTATCCTTCGCGATGCCGGACTCTTGTTCGGCTTGCCGAGATGATGATCCGAAGAAGTTGAGCTCGGCTCAACAAAGTGACGACGCGTCTAGCGCAGGTCGGTAGCCGTGGAGCGATATTGTCGAACTGGTTTGACACCAGCATGATGTTGAAGATTATGTTCAAAAGATTTTAAAGTTAGTGGGATGTGTTCGGGAACAAAACAAAACACCCCATACAAAACTTCCTTCAAAAAGGATGTCCAAAATCCCGTTCATAAAAAAGATGAACTCGGGTCGGATTCGTTTTCGCGCAGAAAACAGATCCGAAAAGTGATGCACTAATCGGAAGGTTTCCGGAGTTTGGACGGTCGGATCAAGCTGAAATTTTGAGGGGTGGTAGATATAGGAATTCCGCAGCAGATCAACGGTTGGATCTTCCAAAGGAAGTCCGAGCTAGAAGCCGGACACCATGCCCGAAACTCGTCCAGATTCTCGTCCAGATTTGACAGGGCTCCGGTATATCGTAGATTGTCATAGATTCCTCCATCGGAACTCGATGAAATTTTGCGTGGTTGTTGTAGACTTAATTCCACACAATTCCACCAAAGGGATCGTCAAAGCGATGCCCAAAGAGGTGGTGGCAGCGAATACAAGTTCGCTGTTCGGAAAAACTGCACGGTCGCCCGAGGGCAATGTTGACGTTGAGCCCCCGAGCTCCATGGATGATTCCTCCATGATCTTGATAGAGATTGGAGTTGATGTTGATGAAGGCCCTCGTCCAAACATGACGATCGGAGATGGAGTACGGTCCTTGGTCGAGCCAAGGTGACCAGTCGAGCCGGCGACGAAGATGTCGGCATCGCAGTTGACCTGCAGACGAGCCATCGATCCTTTTGCCGATCACACAGCGGAACTCTCAATGAAAGCATCAATGTAGGTGTCAAAACCGGCGGATCTTAGGTAGGGGGTCCCGAACTATGCGTCTAAGGCAGATGGTAACAGGAGGCAGGGGACAGGATGTTTTACCCAGGTTCAGGCCCTCTTGATGGAGGTAAAACCCTACGTCCTGCTTGATTTATTCTTGATGATATGGGTATTATAAGAGTTGATCCACCACGAGATCGGAGAGGCTAAACCCTAAAAGCTAGCCTATGGTATGATTGTATGTCTCTCTATCGACTAGCCTGGCCTCGGTTTATATAATGCACCAGAGCCTAGGATAACAAGAGTCCTAGCCGAATACGCCGGTGGGGAGGAGTCCTTGTCTTGATCGCCAAGTCTTGTGGAATCCTCCTTGTATGTGGCAGCTGTCCAAACTGGCCCATGAGTATACGGCCATGGGGGTCCTCGGCCCAATATAACAGATCGGGAGACGATGTGGTGAGTACCCCCTGGTCCAGGACACCGTCAGGTAGTAATAGTGAGCACGCACCCGTACATCGGCCTCGTGTCAGTGTCAGCGTTAGCGGCGTCGCCCCTGACGCACACTACAGAGATGTGGAGGCGGCCTGCGCGGGCCTCACCGGTGGCCACGATCAAGAGGAAGATGCTACCATCCTCGTCCGAGACTAGCAGGCGGCGCTGATCCTCCAGCGACTCTGGCACGGTGAACGGGTAGCACATCTCGTACTTGATGTTCTTCGCCAAGGGGCAGTAGTGATCGCCGCACGCCTGCGTCAGGTGATGCACGATGTCCGCCGGCGAGCCCCAAAACGGCACCGGGCACTCATAGCAGTAGACGAAGGGCTCCTTGGAGGCATCGACCAGGCCGTCCATGAAACGGGAGTGGCTGCAGGGGACGTTCTGCCAGTTGAATATATGAGCAAGTTACTATGAGATTTACTACAAAATAAATCATGACGGCTATAACAGAGATTAAACTAATCACGCGGACTAGCATAGTAGATGAACAAATCGAATCTAGGACACGGACTATAAACATGAATTCTACCACGATTTCGAATAGGAAGGACAGAAACACATACGGTGCAACGGGGGTAGCACCATTGGCGTTGAGGTTGTCACCCATGTCGTTGAGGAAGAGGTTGCCGAGGTCGGGGAAGAAGTCATCGTCGGTGAAGTCGTCACTGCTAGCAGTCGCGAGAGTGCGCTCCTCAAATTTCAACAGCGCCCGCCAAATGGAGCGCAGGAGGGAGTGGCTGTAGGGGATGTTGCGGCCGCCGAATGGAGCGCATGAGTAGCCCACGAAGCAGTAGATAGTGCTCCTCCCTAGTCTCTATTCTTATCTCTATCTCTGCTACTCTTCTTTGTTTTTATAATATACTAGTTTTAGTTGTCAAATCGAATAGTATTGTGTTGTCCACTGCACGCCCGGCTGAACACGCCTCCTCGCCTCCATCAAACCCCTCCGTTAAACCCGCATGCAAACCGAGAAACCTACTCTGGCCCACGGGAGGAAATTTACCGGTTGCCGTTGGAGAATAATAGTCATGTCCAATCCATTTGAGTTAATTGTGTGTATGATTCTCCCTCTATAAAAAGTTAATTGCATCCTTAATCTTGTATTCTAAGTACTTTGTGGGTTCCACTGTCAGTATAGTGTACATGACTTGCAGGCTGGCTATAGATTCGTATAGAAAGTTAAAAAGAAACAAATCCATGACTTGCAAGATTGGAGTTAGCACCGATGGCGGTTCATAGTCGTTCCACGCTCGGGCATTGAAGTTTGTAACTATTTTAGATTATAACATACTACTCCTCCGGTGCTAGTAGTAGAGTAGAGTCCTACTCCACTACTACTCTACTCAAGCAAGTTAGGGCATTGTACCAGGTACTGTAGGGAGTACCAGTGCTGTGATCACTCAAGCAAGTTGTCTGACTTTGATATGACCCTACATTGTAGGCCGCCTGGTGTCCCTACTCTTCCTAATCCCAAAACCTTTCAAAGAAAAGCGGCATGGCAGTTGCAGGTGGTTCCTAGCTCGATCAAACAATCGTTCGCACGTACCGAATGTGTTGTTTCGTGGAATACAATCACAGTCACTGCAAGGTCTTTGAGCAGGATCCCAGCTTCTTTGGGCCTTCAGGAATTTTTGACTGGAGGTTGGTAAGTAGCCTTGGTACACGCTCTATGTTTGTCGGACTGAATTATCTGATTAACCAGAAGATAACCGACGGCAAGGATCATGATGGTAGCACGGTTTCGTTCATCAGGCAAAACTGTGTGTACACAGCATACCATGCATCTCTGCATGCACCACACCCTGATATGTGCCGCCACGCTCTGCAGCCCAAAGTAGGAGAGAGGGTCGCAAGTATCAGACTTCGACCTGCTGGCTGGAGTTTCCCCCATCAGGCACCCATCCGGTTCAAGTCGTCAGCCAATCTCCACAGCTTAATAAATAGTAACGTCTAACCGAGCCAGTTAGTTAGATGCATACACTTGGTGTAGTAGGATCTTTATTTATTTTGATGCATACACTTGTTCTTTTTCGGTAGCCCTTTTGTAATGATGGATGATGTTTGGTTTGGAAGAGAGAGTTGCGTCTTCACTCTTCTGGCCTGCTTACTGCTTCTGTTGCACCCCCATCCCTGGTTGCTGCTACTGTTGTTTTCAATGTACAATCAGTAGTATATTTCGTCTGTTGGTTGAATAAATGTGTTGTTAGAACGACAAACACAATGTTTTGGAAGTCGTTGCACGGTTCGATCCTTTAGTGCCCTGTACCGTACGTAGCGCATACTATTTTTCGTACGGAACACATTTTCCACTTGTTGATAACATGCAGCCCACTGATGAAGGCCCAATAGAGAAGCCCATAATTAACTAGAAGGGAGGCTCTCACATGAATCCGGCCTAGGTACATGGTCATGGTCCCCTAAACATAAATAAATAAATAAAGCTAAATGCTCATGCACCAGTTCTTTAAATTCATGATTTAACAGGAGGATATTATTTCCTATGATAGTGTCATTACATTCAGTCGATATTATTCTTCGGCAAAGATAGCGACTAGTCTTCTTCCTCCCAGCATTTTCTTCCTGAAACCAGCGGACCCATGCAAATCGTAGTCAACGTCGTAAATAGATCCGGTCCATTTTTATTTTTCAATAAGAATGTCCAACCAAGCCCAGCACATTGGCGGCAGCACTTTATCCTCCGCCTTGGTGCGCTCGCCGCGGAGCCGCCGTCCGGCCCTGTCAACATAGTTTTTTTTCGAAATAGTCCCTGTCAACATAGTGAATCGGGAGAGGACTGTAGTTGTGAGTATGACAGTACGAACCCACCAGGTCCACTCCCGAACACAAGCAAGCGCCTCTTTTACTACTCAGATGAACCCCTCATTTTTTTACTCTAATCCACCCTACTGATATCTAGGACCCACATCATTTTCAACGTATAGTCAATTAATGACAGAATTGCACAACTTTTTTTAGTAGTAATTCGGAGGAGCAGGCTATAAACTAGGTTGTGCGGTCTCTGTGGCCCGTCTAACAACATGACCAGCCCAACAGTTTTTTCTTTGGGAAAATAGGTAGCCTAGTATTTCTTTTTGAAGAATACCCAAGCTAGGCCTCTTTGTTTTCTCTGACTTACTGGACTGCAAATCTTTCAAGATGAGGAGGGATGCATTCCGGCCTGGCCAAAGAGTATGGTCAGTGTCTGTTAAAAGTAATATCAAAAGGGGTTGAAAATTCCAAGAAAATTATGGCAAATGGGATATTAGTTTCTTTTTTTTTTTTTGTTCTTCACTGATATCTTATACGTATTTCATTGGATTTAACATAACATAGTACTAATTTATTTTTAAATTTTTTTCTAGTATGGCTACTAATTTTTGGATTAAGAATATTTTGTTCCCCAGCAAAAAATTGCGAATTTTCAAAATTTTCCAAATATTTAGTTAATTTTTTTAAACCCAGTACAGACCAGAAAATGGGTAGCAATTCTAAAAATGGAAAACGGGCTACAATAAATTCCATATGAATTAGAAAATGAGTAAAAATTATAAAAATAATAGAAAATGGGATGTGCACGCCACAGATTTCAAGGCTGACTTGTGTACGCAAGTCTTTGTCAGTCAACACACGATTCTAGCAGCAGTGACTGTCAATCCAACGGCCGACGTGCTTCTTCAATCTCTGATCTTCCTGCTCCAGCTGCCTAAACTAGCACCGACGGGACTGCCTGCTCCCTCCTCTTGGGGCCCGCTGTGATGCCGCGCAGGCTTCCCCAGCCCACCTGATACGTCTCCAACGTATCTATAATTTTTGATTGCTCCATGCTATATTATCTACTGTTTTGGACATTATTGGGCTTTATTATCCACTTTTATATTATTTTTGGGACTAACCTATTAACCGGAGGCCTAGCTCAGAATTGTTGTTTTTTTTGCCTATTTTAGTGTTTCGAAGAAAAGGAATATCAAACGGAGTCCAAACGGAATGAAACCTACGGGAACGTGATTTTCTCACCGAACATGATCCAGGAGACTTGGACCCTACGTTAAGAAACAAAGGAGGAGGCCACGAGGTAGGGGGCGGACCTACCCCCCCCCAGGCGCGCCCTCCACCCTCGTGGGCCCCCTGTTGCTCCACCGACGTACTCCTTCCTCCTATATATACCTACGTACCTCCAAACGATCGGATACGGAGCCAAAACCCTAATTCCACCACCGCAACTTTCTGTATCCACGAGATCGCATCTTGGGGCCTGTTCCGGAGCTCCGTTGGAGGGGGTATCCATCAGGGAGGCCTTCTACATCATCACCATAGCCCCTCCGATGAAGTGTGAGTAGTTCACCTCAGACCTATGGGTCCATAGTTATTAGCTAGATGGCTTCTTCTCTCTTTTTGGATCTCAATACAATGTTCTCCCCCTCTCTTGTGGAGATATATTCGATGTAATCTTCTTTTTGCGGTGTGTTTGTTGAGACTGATGAATTGTGGGTTTATGATCAAGTCTATCTATGAACAATATTTGAATCTTCTCTAAATTCTTTTATGTATGATTGGTTATATTTGAAAGTCTCTTTGAATTATCAGTTTGGTTTGGCCTACTAGATTGATCTTTCTTGCAATGGGAGAAGTGCTTAGCTTTGGGTTCAATCTTGCGGTGTCCTTTCCCAGTGACAGTAGGGGCAGCAAGGCACGTATTGTATTGTTGCCATCGAGGATAACAAGATGGGGTTTTCATCATATTGCATGAGTTTATCCCTCTACATCATGGCATCTTGCTTAAGGCGTTACTCTATTTTCATGAACTTAATACTCTAGATGCATGCTGGATAGCGGTCGATGAGTGGAGTAATAGTAGTAGATGCAGGCAGGAGTCGGTCTACTTGTCTCGAACATGATGCCTATATACATGATCATACCTAGATATTCTCATAACTATGCTCAATTCTATCAATTGCTCAACAGTAATTCGTTCACCCTCCGTAAAATACTTATGCTCTTGAGAGAAGCCACTAGTGAAACCTATGACCCCCAGGTCTATCTTCATCATATTAATCTTCCAATACTTAGTTATTTCCATTGCTTTTTTACTTTGCATCTTTATCATAAAAATACCAAAAATATTATCTTATCATATCTATCAGATCTCACTCTCGTAAGTGGCCGTGTAGGGATTGACAACCCCTTATCGCGTTGGTTGCGAGGATTTATTTGTTTTGTGCAGGTACGAGGGACTCGCGCGTAGCCTCCTACTAGATTGATACCTTGGTTCTCAAAAACTGAGGGAAATACTTACGCTACTTTACTGCATCATCTCTTCCTCTTCGGGGAAAACCAACGCAGTTCTCAAGAGGTAGCAAGAAAGATTTCTGGCGCCGTTGCCGGGGAGTCAAAGCAAAAGTCAATATACCAAGTACCCATCACAATCCCTATCTCCCGCATTACATTATTTGCCATTTGCCTCTCGCTTTCCTCTCCCCCACTTCACCCTTGCCGTTTTATTCGCCCTCTCTCTCTCTATCCTCACTCTCTTTTCCCGTTTGCCTCTTTTTGCCTGCTTGCTTTTTGTTTGCTTGTGTGTTGGATTGCCTGCTTGTCACGATGGCTCAAGATAACACTAAATTGTGTGACTTTACCAATACCAACAACAATGATTTTATTAGCACTCCGATTGCTCCTCTTACCGATGCTGAATCTTGTGAAATTAATGTTGCCTTGGTGAATCTTGTCATGAAAGATCCGTTTTCCAGCCTTCCTAGTGAAGATGCCGCTACCCATCTAAATAGCTTTGTTGATTTGTGTGATATACAAAAGAAGAAAGATGTGGATAACGATATCGTTAAATTGAAGCTATTTCCTTTTTCGCTTAGAGATCGTGCTAAAGCTTGGTTCTCGTCTTTGCCTAAAAATAGTATTGATTCATGGAATAAGTGCAAAGATGCTTTTATCTCTAAGTATTTTCCTCCCGCTAAGATCATCTCCCTTAGAAACAATATTATGAATTTTAAGCAACTTGATCATGAACATGTTGCACAAGCTTGGGAGAGGATGAAATTAATGATACGTAATTGCCTTACTCATGGTTTGAATTTGTGGATGATTATACAAATTTTTTATGCCGGACTGAATTTTGCTTCTAGAAATCTTTTAGATTCGGCCACGGGAGGCACTTTTATGGAAATCACTTTAGAAGAAGCTACTAAACTCCTAGATGATATTATGGTTAATTATTCTCAATGGCATACTGAAAGATCTACTAATAAGAAGGTGCATGTGATAGAAGAAATTAATGTTTTGAGTGGAAAGATGGATGAACTTATGAAATTATTTGCTAGTAAAAGTGTTTCTTCTGATCCTAATGATATGCCCTTGTCTACTTTGATTGAGAATAATAATGAATCTATGGATGTGAATTTTGTTGGTAGGAACAATTTTGGTAACAACGCGTATAGAGGACATTTTAATCCCAGGCCTTATCCTAGTAATCCCTCTAATAATTATGGTAATTCCTACAACAATTATTATGGAAATTATAATAAGATGCCCTCTGATTTTGAATATAATATTAAAGAATTTATTACTTCGCAAAAGAATTTCAATGCTTTGATTGAAGAAAATTTCTTAAGATTGATGAGTTGGCTAGGAACGTTGATAGAATTTCTCTTGATGTTGATTCTTTGAAACTTAGATCTATTCCACCTAAGCATGATATCAATGAGTCTCTCAAAGCCATGAGAATTTCCATTGATGAGTGCAAAGAAAGAACCGCTAGGATGCGTGCTAAGAAAGATGCCTTTATAAGAGCGTGTTCTTCTAGTTCCTATGAAAATAAAGATGAAGATCTAAAAGTTATTCATTTGTCCCCTATAAAATCTTTGTTTTGCAATATGAATCTTAATAATGATGGGACTGAATATGATCCACCTTTACCTATAAGGCGTTCCCAGAATTCGGAGTTTTTAGATCCTGATGCTAAATTTGATGAAAGTGGGACGAAGAAATTAAAACCCTAGATGTTGCTAAACCCACTATTTTGGATTTAAAGGAATTTAATTATGAAAATTGCTCTTTTATTGATTGTATTTCCTTTTTGCAATCCGTGCTAAATTCTCCTCATGCTTATAGTCAAAATAAAGCTTTCACTAAACATATCGTTGATGCCTTGATGCAATCTTATGAAGAAAAACTTGAATTGGAAGTTTCTATCCCTAGAAAACTTTATAATGAGTGAGAACCAACTATTAAAATTAAAATTAAAGATCATGAGTTCTATGCTTTATGTGATTTGGGTGCTAGTGTTTCCATGATTCCAAAGACTTTGTGTGATTTGTTAGGTTTCCGTGATTTTGATGATTGCTCTCTAAACTTGCATCTTGCAGATTCCACTATTAAGAAACCGATGGGAAGAATTAATGATGTTCTTATTGTTGCAAATACTAATTATGTACCCGTGGATTTTATTGTTCTTGACATAGATTGCAATCCTTCATGTCCTATTATTCTTGGTAGACCTTTCCTTAGAATGATTGGTGCAATTATTGATATGAAGGAAGGAAATACTAGATTCCAATTTCTGTTAAGGAAAGGCATGGAACACTTTCCTAGAAATAAAATTAAATTACCTTATGAATCTATTATGAGATCCACTTATGGATTGCCAACCAAAGATGGCAATACTTAGATCTATCCTTACTTTTTATGCCTAGCTAGGGGCGTTAAACGATAGTGCTTGTTGGGAGGCAACCCAATTTTATTTTTATTCCTTGATTTTTGCTCCTGTTTAGTAATAAATAATTTATCTAGCCTCTGTTTAGGTTGTGTTTTTGTGTTTAATTAGTGTTTGTGCCAAGTAGAATCGTTGGGAAGGCTTGGGGAAAGTCTTGATATCTTGCTGTAAAAAACAGAAACTTTAGCGCTCATGAGAACTGCTACCATTTTTATTTGGAAGGTGATATTTAGTTAATTATTTTTTTCATATGATCAATAGATAAATTTCTCACGTCCATAAATTTATTTTAGAATTTTTTGGGTTCCAGATCTTGCGCTAGATACAGATTACTACAGATTGTTCTGTTTTTGACAGATTCTATTTTTCGTGTGTTGTTTGCTTATTTTGATGAATCTATGGCTAGTAAAATAGTTTATAAACCATATAGAAGTTGTAATACAGTAGGTTTAACACCAATATAAATAAAGAATGAGTTCATTACAGTACCTTGAAGTGGTATTTTGTTTTCTTTCGCTAACGGAGCTCACGAGATTTTCTACTTTAAGTTTTGTGTTGTGAAGTTTTCAAGTTTTGGGTAAAGATTTGATGGATTATGGAACAAGGAGTGGAAAGAGCCTAAGCTTTGGGATGCCCATGGCACCCCCAATATAATCTAAGGACACCTAAAAGCCAAAGCTTGGGGATGCCCCGGAAGGCATCCCCTCTTTTCGTCTACTTCTATCGGTAACTTTACTTGGAGCTATATTTTTATTCACCACATGATATGTGTTTTGCTTGGAGCATCTTGTATGGTTTGAGTCTTTGCTTTTAGTTTAACACAATCATCATTTCTGTACACACCTTTTAAGAGAGCCATACATGATTTAGAATTTGTTAGAATACTCTATGTGCTTCGCTTATATCATTTGAGTTATATAGTTTTGCTCTAGTACTTCACTTATATATTTTAGAGCACGGTGGTGGATTTGTTTTATAGAAACTATTGATTTCTCATGCTTCACTTAGATTATTTTGAGAGTATTAAATAGCATGGTAATTTGCTTAAATAATCCTAATATGCTAGGTGTTCAAGATTAGTAAAAAAATCTTATGAGTGTTTTGAATACTAAGAGAAGTTTGATGCTTGATGATTGTTTTGAGATATGGAGGTAATAATATCAAAGTCGTGCTAGTTGAGTAGTTGTGAATTTTAGAAATGCTTGTGTTGAAGTTTTCAAGTCTCGTAGCATGCACGTATGGTAAACGTTATGTAACAAATTTGAAACATGAGGTGTTAGTTGATTATCTTCCTTATGAGTGGCGGTCGGGGACGAGCGATGGTCTTTTCCTACCAATCTATCCCCCTAGGAGCATGCACGTAGTGCTTGGTTTTTGATGACTTGTAGATTTTTGCAATAATTATGTGAGTTCTTTATGACTAATGTTGGGTCCATGGATTATACACACTCTCACCCTTCCAGCATTGCTAGCCTCTTCGGTACCGTGCATTGCCCTTTCTCACATTGAGAGTTGGTGCAAACTTCGCCGGTGCATCCAAACCCCGTGATATGATACGCTCTTTCACACATAAACCTCCTTATATATCCCTCAAAACAGCCACCATACCTACCTATTATGGCATTTCCATAGCCATTCCGAGATATATTGCCATGCAACTTTCCACCATTCTGTTTATCATGACACATTCATCATTGTCATATTGCTTAGCATGATCATGTAGTTGACATAGTATTTGTGGCAAAGCCACCGTTCATAATTCTTTCATACATGTCACTCTTGGTTCATTGCATATCCCGGTACACCACCGGAGGCATTCAGATAGAGTCTTATCTTGTTCTAAGTATCGAGTTGTAATTCTTGAGTTGTAAGAAGTGTGATGACCATCATTCATAGAGCATTGTCCTAAAAAAGGGAAAGGCCAAATAAAATTAAAATATATATATATATATATATATATATATATATAATAAAGAAGGGACAATGCTACTATCCTTTTTCCACACTTGTGCTTCAAAATAGCACCATAATCTTCATGATAGAGAGTCTTTTGTTTTGTCACTTTCATATACTAGTGGGAAATTTTCATTATAGAACTTGGCTTATATATTCCAACAATGGGCCTCCTCAAGTGCCCTAGGTCTTCGTGAGCAAGCAAGTTGGATGCACACCCACTTAGTTTCTTTTGTTGAGCTTTCATACATTTATAGCTCTAGTGCATCCGTTGCATGGCAATCCCTACTCCTTGCATTAACATCAATTGATGGGCATCTCCATAGCCCATTGATTAGCCTCTTTGATGTGAGACTTTCTCCTTTTTTGTCTTCTTCACATATCCCCCATCATCATATTCTATTCCACCCATAGTGCTATATCCATGGCTCGCGCTCATATATTGCGTGAAAATTTATAGGTTTGAGATTACTAAAGTATGAAACAATTGCTTGGCTTGTCATTGGGGTTGTGCATGATGAGAGCATTCTTGTGTGATGAAAATGGAGCATGACTAAACTATATGATTTTGTAGGGATGAACTTTCTTTGGCCATGTTATTTTGAGAGGACATATTTGCTTAGATAGTCTTTCAGATCTGAATATTCATACCACAATTAAGAAGAATTACATTAAAATTATGCCAAGTAGCACTCTGCATCAAAAATTCTGTTTTTATCATTTACCTACTCGAGGACGAGCAGGAATTAAGCTTGGGGATGCTTGATATGTCTCCAACGTATCTATAATTTTTGATTGCTCCATGCTATATTATCTACTGTTTTGGACATTATTGGGCTTTATTATCCAATTTTATATTATTTTTGGGACTAACCTATTAACCGAAGGCCTAGCTTAGAATTGTTATTTTTTTTGCCTATTTTAGGGTTTCAAAGAAAAGGAATATCAAAGGGAGTCCAAACGGAATGAAACCTACGGGAATGTGATTTTCTCACCGAACATGATCCAGGAGACTTGGACCCTACGTTAAGAAACAAAGGAGGAGGCCACGATGTAGGGGGCGCGCCTACCCCCCCCCCC
>NC_041380.1:141033438-141112385 GCF_002162155.2 Triticum dicoccoides | reverse complement strand
CAAGCGCGCCCTCCACCCTCGTGGGCCCCCTGTTGCTCCACCGACGTACTCCTTCCTCCTATATATACCTACGTACCCTCAAATGATCAGATATGGAGCCAAAAACCTAATTCCACCGCCGCAACTTTCTGTATCCACGAGATCCCATCTTGGGGCCTATTCCGGAGCTCCGACGGAGGGAGTATCCATCACGAAGGGCTTCTACATCATCACCATAGCCCCTCCGATGAAGTGTGAGTAGTTCACCTCAAACCTACGGGTCCATAGTTATTAGCTAGATGGCTTCTTCTCTCTTATTGGATCTCAATACAATGTTCTCCCCCTCTCTTGTGGAGATCTATTCGATGTAATCTTCTTTTTGCGGTGCGTTTGTTGAGACTGATGAATTGTGGGTTTATGATCAAGTCTATCTATGAACAATATTTGAATCTTCTCTGAATTCTTTTATGTATGATTGGTTATCTTTGCAAGTCTCTTCCAATTATCAGTTTGGTTTGGCCTACTAGATTGATCTTTCTTGCAATGGGAGAAGTGCTTAGCTTTGGGTTCAATCTTGTGTTGTCCTTTCCTAGTGATAGTAGAGGCAGCAAGGCACGTATTGTATTGTTGCCATCGAGGATAACAAGATGGGGTTTTCATCATATTGCATGAGTTTATCCCTCTACATCATGTCATCTTGCTTAAGGCGTTACTCTGTCTTCAGGAACTTAATACTCTAGATGCATGCTGGATAGCGGTCGATGAGTGGAGTAATAGTAATAGATGTAGGCAGGAGTCGGTCTACTTGTCTCGGACATGATGCCTATATACATGATCATACCTAGGTATTCTCATAACTATGCTCAATTCTGTCAATTGCTCAACAGTAATTCATTCACCCTCCGTAAAATACTTATGCTCTTGAGAGAAGCCACTAGTGAAACCTATGGCCCCCGGGTCTATCTTCATCATATTAATCTTCCAATACTTAGTTATATTCTTTGCTTTTTTACTTTGCTTTTATTGTACTTTGCATCTTTATCATAAAAATACCAAAAATATTATCTTATCATATCTATCAGATCTCACTCTCGTAAGTGGCCGTGTAGGGATTGACAACCCCTTATCGTGTTGGTTGCGAGGATTTATTTGTTTTGTGCAGGTACGAGGGACTCGCGCATAGCCTCCTACTGGATTCATACCTTGGTTCTCAAAAACTGAGGGAAATACTTACGCTACTTTATTGCATCATCCCTTCCTCTTCGGGGAAAACCAACGCAGTGCTCAAGAGGTAGCACCACCCTACTCCCTCTGTTGGCCTGCCCGCACGCAATCAACTACCTCCTTATTACGTGAAAAAATGATTCCTCCCACTGACATCTGGGGCGCACCGGTTGGGAGGCTGACCTGTGGGCCTACTAAGTTGACGCGCACGCAGGGCTTGTCAACTTAGTCAACAAATGATTCTAGCAGCAGTAACCATTGGATTTGAATCGAACGGTCCTGCTGCTTCTTCAATCGATGCTCTTCTTGCACCAGCCTCCCAAACTAGCGCCGGCGAGACCGCCTGCTCCTACCTCTAGTGGCCGGCTGTGCTGCCGTTGAGGCCTCATCGCCCCCTACTACTCCCACTGCTAGCTAGGCCCTGCGGCGACGGCAGCCTCACACCACAACCGAACCAGTGAACCCTCGTACTCCTCTCCGCATGGGCATCCACTGTCGCGTCTTCCCCGGCTCCGCGTCGTCCCCTTCCTAGGCATCGCCGTCGTCCACAGACTTGGTGCTCTCGGCACGGCGTGGTCAATGTGGTCAACGACCGACTTCCATCGGAAGAGTACTGTACGTGGAGAGGCTGATAGCTAGGTCCACGGCCACAGCCCAGTTTTTTTGTGATTTGCTAAGTAAGTTGCTTTGTCACGCTTGTTGGGCTGCAAATCTTTCAAGACGAGGAGAGCTTTCATTCGGCTGGCCGAGAAAATGGCCTATGAGTAATGAGAAATGGGATGTACATTTTTAAAACACATCAAACCGGCAATTAGTTTCAAATTTATTTTTTTTCATTTCCAGATTTTAAATTGCATTGATTTTTATGCATGGACAATTTGTTGGATTTTATATTGATATATATTTATTTTTAAAATCAGTTTGAACGTGACTCAAAATTTTGGGATTAAAACAGTTCGGACCGCACCGAAATATGCAAAACTTCGTATAATTTTTTAACCGTGGCCACAATATGGGCTATAATGCTAACAAAAAGAATATGGGCTCCAAAAAAACCTTAAGAATTAGCAAATGGGCTATAAATTATTAGAAATAATGGCAGATGGGTTGTATGATGTTTTCCACAGATTTGAGGCTTTCCTAAAAAAAGGTTGATGCACAAGCAGTGACTATTGGATGTCCATCCAACGGCCGTCGTGCTTCTTCAATCTCTGCTCTTCCTACTCCAGCTGCTCAAACAAGCGCCAACGGGACTGCCTGCTCTCTCCTCCCCGCGGCCGGCTGTGCTGCCGCGCAGGCCTCACCGTCCCACCGTACTCCCATCGCTGGCCTAGCCATCCCTCTACTCACCTACACCTACTGTTATTCTCCGGCGACGGCAGACGAACCAGTAAACCCTCATACAGTCGTACTCCCCTCCGCGTGGGAAACAACTGCCGAGTCTTCCTTGGCTCTGTGTCGTTCCCTTCCTAGGCCTCGCCGTCGTCCACCGCGCTGGTGCTCTCGGCGCGGCCTGGTCAACATGGTCAATGACCGACATGCATCTTAAGTGGACTGTACGTGGAGAGGCTGACAGCTGGGTCACAGCCGCATGCAAGGAAATGCCTCCTTATTACGCGCAAAATAATGATTCCTCCACCTGACATCTGGGACCCACCGAAAGGGCCTCTGTATTTCGCGAAAAAAACATTACCGCCGTTGACAGCTCGGACCCACCAGTTATATCTTCGTACGCAAGGAAGTGCCTCCTTATTACGCATAAAAAATGAATACTCCCCCCGCTAGCTGGGACCCAGTATAGTGGGAGGCTGACTTGTGGGCCTACTAAGTTGATGGGGACGGAGGGCTTCATCAACTTAGTCAATATGCATGGTTTTAGCTCTAGTGACTGTACGCTGTCCATCCAACGGCCGTAGTGCTTCTTCAACCTATGGTCCTCTTGCTCCAGCCGCCCAAAGCAGCGCCGGTCGTGCCGCATGCTCCTGCCTCCCGTGGCCGGCTGTGCTGCCGCGGAGGCCCCATCGCCCCCTACTATACCCACCACTGGCCAGGCCCTGCGGCGACGGCAGCCTCACACCGTAGCCGAACCAGTGAACCCTCGTACTCCTCTCCGCGCGGGCTTCCACTGCCGCGTCTTCCCCGGCTCCGCGTCGTCCCCTTCCTAGGCCTCGCCATCGTCCACCGCCCTGGTGCTCTTGGTGCGGCGTGGTCAACGTGGTCAAGGAACGACTTCCATCGAAAGAGTACTGTACGTGGAGAGGCTGACAGCTGGGTCCACGGCCACAGCAAGGAAGTGCCTCCTTATTACACGCAGAATAAATATTCCTCCACCTGACAGTGGGGACCCACCGGACGGGCCACTGATAACCCACAAGTATAGGGGATCGCAACAGTTTTCGAGGGTAGAGTATTCAACCCAAATTTATTGATTCGATACAAGGGGAGCCAAAGAATATTCTCAAGTATTAGCAGCTGAGTTGTCAATTCCACCACACCTAGATAACTTAATATCTGTAGCAAAGTATTTAGTAGCAAAGTAATATGATAGTAGTGGTAATGATAGCAAAAGTAACGGTAGCAAAAGTAATATTTTTGGTGTTTTATAGTGATGATAACAATAGCAACGGAAAAGCAAATAAGCGAAGAACAATATATGGAAAGCTCGTAGGCATTGGATCAGTGATGGAGAATTCTGCCGGATGCGGTCATCATGTAACAGTCATAACATAGGGTGACACAGAACTAGCTCCAGTTCATCAATGTAATGTAGGCATGTATTCTGAATATAGTCATACGTGCTTATGGAAAAGAACTTGCATGACATCTTTTGTCCTACCCTCCCGTGGCAGCGGGGTCCTATTGGAAACTAAGGGATATTAAGGCCTCCTTTTAATAGAGTACCGGACCAAAGCATTACACATAGTGAATACATGGACTCCTCAAACTACGGTCATCACCGGTAAGTATCCTGATTCTTGTCACTTCGGGGTTAACGGATCATAACACATAATAGGTGACTATAGACTTGCAAGATAGGATCAAGAACTCTCATATATTGATGAAAACATAATAGGTTCAGATCTGAAATAATGGCACTAGGGCCCTAGTGACAAGCATTAAGCATAGCAAAGTCATAGCAACATCAATCTCAGAACATAGTGGATACTAGGGATCAAACCCTAACAAAACTAACTCGATTACATGATAAATCTCATCCAGCCCATCACCGTCCAGCAAGCCTATGATGGAATTACTCATGCACGGCAGTGAGCATCATGAAATTGGTGATGGAGGATGGTTGATGATGACGATGGCGATGGATTACCCTCTCCGGAGCCCCGAACGGACTCCAGATCAGCCCTCCCGAGAGAGTTTAGGGCTTGGCGGCGGCTCCGTATTGATACGTCCATTTTGCATCATGCTTTTATATCGATATTTATTGCATTATGGAATGTTATTTCACTTTATGTCACAATACTTATGGCTATTCTCTCTTATTTTACAAGGTTTACATAAGGAGGGAGAATGCCGCCAGCTGGAATTCTGGGCTGGAAAAGGAGCAAATATTAGAGACCTATTCTGCGCAACTCCAAAAGTCCTGAAACTCCACAGAACATCTTAAAACAAATAAAGAAAAATCCTCGCCAAAGATGAAGGCCAGGGGGCCCACGCCCTGCTCATGAGGATGGGGGCGCCTCCCGCCCTAGGGCGCGCCCCCTACCTCGTGGGCCCCCTGGTGGCTCTCCGACGTCCATCTTCTCCTATATGAAATCTTTTGATGAGAAAAATATCAGAAGGAACTATTCGGGACGAGACTCCGCCGCCACGAGGCGGAACCTTGGCGGATCCAATCTAGAGCTCTGGCAGAGCTGTTCTGCCGGGGATACTTCCCTCCGGGAGGGGGAAATCATCACCATCGTCATCACCAACGCTCCTCTCATCGGGAGAGGGCAATCTCCATCAACATCTTCACTAGCACCATCTCATCTCCAAACCGTAGTTCATCTCTTGTATCCAATTCTTGTCTCAAAGTCCGGGATTGGTGCTAGTAGGTTGCTAGAAGTGTTGATTACTCCTTGTAGTTAATGCTAGTTGGTTTATTTGGTGGAAGATCATATGTTCAGATCCTATATGCATATTATTACCCCTCTGATTATGAACATGAATATGCTTTGTGAGTAATTATGTTTGTTTCTGAGGACAAGGGAGAATTCTTGCTATTAGTAGTCATGTGAATTTGGTATTCGTTTGATATTTTGATAAGATGTATGTTGTCTAGCCTCTAGTGGTGTTATGTGAACGTCGACTACATAACACTTCACCATTATTTGGGCCTAGAGGAAGGCATTGGGAAGTAATAAGTAGATGATGGGTTGCTAGAGTGACATAAGCTTAAACCCTAGTTTATGTGTTGCTTCGTAAGGGGCTGATTTGGATCCACATGTTTCATGCTATGGTTAGGTTTACCTTAATACTTTTGGTGTAGTTGCGGATGCTTGCAATAGATGTTAATCATAAGTGGGACGCTTGTTCAAGTAAGAACAGCACCCAAGCACCGGTCCACCCACATATCAAATTATCAAATATCGAACGCGAATCATATGAATGTGATGAAAACTAGCTTGACGATATTCCCATGTGTCCTCAGGAGCGCTTTTCCTATTATAAGAGTTTGTTTCGGCTTGTCCTTTGATACAAAAGGATTGGGCCACCTTGCTGCACTTTATTTGCTTTTGTTACTTGTTGCTCGTTACAATTCATCTTGTCACAAAACTATCTGTTACCACTTATTTCAGTACTTGCAGAGAATACCTTGCTGAAAACCGCTTATCATTTCCTTCTGCTCCTCATTGGGTTCGACACTCTTACTTATCGAAAGGACTATGATAGATCCCCTATACTTGTGGGTCATCAAGACTCTTTTCTGGCGCCGTTGCCGGGGAGTGTAGCGCCTTTGGTAGGTGGAATTTGGTAAGGAAAAATTTATATAGTGTGCTGAAATTTACTGTCACTTGTTACTATGGAAAGTAATTCTCTGAGGGGCTTGTTTGGGGTATCTTCACCCCGTCCAGTAGAGCAAAGAGTTGCTCCTCAACCTACTGAACCTATTGAAAATGAAACTCCTTTTGAATTCCCTTCGGGTATGATGGAAAAACTGCTAGCTAACCCTTTTACAGGAGATGGAACAAAGCATCCTGATGAGCACTTAATATATGTGGATGAAGTTTGTGGATTATTTAAGCTTGCAGGTATACCCGATGATGTTGCTAAGAAGAAGGTCTTCCCTTTATCTTTGAAGGGAGACGCATTGATATGGTATAGGCTATGTGATGATATGAGATCATGGGACTATAAAAGATTGAAGTTGGAATTTCATCAAAAGTATTACCCTACGCATCTTGTTCATCGTGATCGCAATTATATATATAATTTCTGGCCTCGCAAAGGAGAAAGCATCGCTCAAGCTTGGGGGAGGCTTAAATCAATGTTATATTCATGCCCCAATCATGAGCTCTCAAGAGAAATGATTATTCAAAATTTATATGCTCGGCTTTCTGATAACAATCGCACCATGCTCGATACTTCTTGTGCTGGCTCTTTTATGATGAAGACTATTGAATTCAGATGGAATTTATTGGATAGAATTAAACGCAACTATGAAGATTGGGACCTCGGCGAAGGTAAGGAGTCAGGTATGACACCTAAGTTTGATTGTGTTAAATCTTTTATGGACACCGATATTTTCCGTATTAGCACTAAATATGGACTTGACTCTAAGACTGTAGCTTCATTCTATGAATCTTTTGCTACTTATGTTGATCTCCCTAAGGAGAAGTGGTTTAAATGTCATCCTCCCATAGAAGTAAAAGTAGCTGCACCTATTAAAGTTGAAGAAAGACTGTCACTTATAATGATCCTATTGTTCCTACTTCTTATATTGAGAAACCACCTTTCCCTGTTAGAATAAAGGATCATGCTAAAGCTTCAACTATTGTCTGTAAAAGCAATATTAGAACTTATACACCTCCTGAGCAAGTTAAAGTAGAACCTAATATTGCTATTGTTAAAGATCTCTTGTCTGATAATATTGATGGGCATGTTATTCAGTTCGAAGGTGAAACTGCTAGAATTGCTAAACCTTGTGCTAAAGATAAACATAGACCTGTGGTAGGCGTGCCTGTTATTTTTGTTAAAATAGGAGATAATTGTTATCATGGCTTATGTGATATGGGTGCGAATGCTAGTGTTATACTGCATACTTTATACGAAGAAATTAAGAATGAAATTGCACCTGCTGAGTTAGAAGGTATTGATGTCACAATTAAACTTGCCAATAGAGATACTATTTCACCAATTGGAATTGTTAGAGATGTTGAAGTCTTGTGTGGGAAAACTAAATATCCTGCTGATTTTCTTGTTCTTGGTTCCCCACAAGATAGCTTTTGTCCCATTATATTTGGTAGACCCTTCTTGAATACTGTCAATGCTACCATAGATTGCACAAAGAATGTTGTTACTGTTGGCTTGGATGATATGGTTCATGAGTTTAATTTCTCTAAATTTAGTAAACAACATCGTGAGGAAGAATTACCTAGTAAGGATGAAATTATTGGTCTTGCTTCTATTGTCGTACCTCCTAGTGATCCTTTAGAACATTATCTGCTAGACCATGAAAATGGTATGTTCAGGAATGAAAGAAGGGAAATAGATGAAGTATTCTTTAAACAGGAACCTATTCTGCAACATAATTTGCCTATTGAATTTTAGGGGATCCTCCTCCACCCAAGGGTGATCCCGTGTTTGAGCTTAAACCTTTGCCTGATAATCTTAAATATGCTTATCTTGATGAAAAGAAGATATATCTTGTTATTATTAGTGCTAACCTTTCAGAGCATGAAGAAGAAATATTATTGAAAACTCTGAAGAAGCATCGTGCTGCTATTGGATATACTCTTGATGATCTTAAGGGCATTAGTCCCACTCTATTTCAACATAAAATAAATTTGGAAGCAGATGCCAAACCAGTTTGTGATCCTCAACGATGTATGAATTCTAAAATGAAAGAAGTGGTAAGAAAAGAAATACTAAAGCTTCTGGAGGTAGGTATAATCTATCCCGTTGCTGATAGTGAGTGGGTAAGTCCTGTCCATTGTGTCCCTAAGAAGGGAGGTATTACTGTTGTTCCTAATGATAAAGATGAATTGATTCCACAAAGAATTATCACAGGTTATAGGATGGTAATTGATTTCTGCAAATTAAATAAAGTTACTAAGAAAGATCATTACCCCCTTACCTTTTATTGATCAAATGCTAGAAAGATTATGCAAACATACACACTATTGCTTTCTAGACGGTTATTCTGGTTTCTCTCAAATACCTGTGTCGGCTAGAGATCAATCAAAGACTACTTTTACATGCCCTTTTGGTACTTTTGCTTATAGACGTATGCCTTTTGGTTTATGTAATGCACCTGCTACCTTTCAAAGATGCATGATGGCTATATTCTCTGACTTTTGTGAAAAGATTTGTGAGGTTTTCATGGACGACTTTTCCGTCTATGGTTCCTCTTTTGATGATTGCTTGAGCAATCTTGACCGAGTTTTGCAGAGATGTGAAGAAACTAATCTTGTCTTGAATTGGGAAAAGTGCCACTTTATGGTTAATGAAGGTATTGTCTTGGGGCACAAAGTTTCTGAAAGAGGTATTGAAGTTGATAAAGCCAAGGTTGATGCTATTGAAAAGATGCCATGTCCCAAGGACATCAAAGGTATAAGAAGTTTCCTTGGTCACGCTGGATTTTATAGGAGGTTCATTAAGGACTTCTCAAAAATTTCTCGGCCTCTGACTAATTTATTGCAAAAAGATATACCATTTGTCTTTGATGATGATTGTGTAGAAGCATTTGAAATACTTAAGAAAGCATTAGTATCTGCACCTGTTGTTCAGCCACCTGATTGGAATGTACCCTTTGAAATTATGTGTGATGCTAGTGAATATGCTGTAGGTGATGTTCTAGGGCAAAGAGTTGATAAGAAATTAAATGTTATTCATTATGCTAGTAAGACTCTAGACAATGCTCAAAGAAATTATGCTACTACTGAAAAGAGCTTTTAGCAGTTGTATTTGCTTGTGATAAGTTCAGATCTTATATTGTTGATTCTAAAGTAACTATTCACACTGATCATGATGCTATTAAATACCTTATGGAAAAGAAAGATGCTAAACTGAGACTTATTAGATGGGTTCTCTTGCTACAAGAATTTGATTTGCATATTGTTGATAAGAAAGGAGTTGAGAACCCCATTGAAGACAACTTGTCTAGGTTAGAAAATATTCTTGATGACCCACTACCTATTAATGATAGCTTTCCTGACAAACAATTAAAGGTTATAAGTACTTCTCGTAGTACTCCATGGTATGCTGATTATGCTAATTATATTGTTGCTAAGTTTATACCACCTAGCTTCACATACCAACAAAAGAAAAAGTTCTTCTATGACTTGAGACATTACTTTTGGGATGACCCACATCTTTATAAAGAAGGACTAGATGGTGTTATTAGACGTTGTGTACCTGAGCATGAACAGGAACAGATCCTACACAAGTGTCATTCCGAGTCTTATGGAGGACACCACGCTGGAGATAGAACTGCACATAAGGTATTGCAATCTGGTTTTTATTGGCCTACTCTCTTCAAGGATGGCCGTAAGTTTGTCTTGTCTTGTGATGAATGTCAAAGAATTGGTAATATTAGTAGACGTCAAGAAATGCCTATGAATTACTCACTTGTTATTGAACCGTTTGATGTTTGGGGCTTTGATTATATGGACCTTTTCTTGCCTCTAATGGATACACACATATTTTAGTTGCTGTTGATTACGTTACTAAGTGGGTAGAAGCTATTCCAAATAGTAGTGTTGATCATAACACTTCTATTGAAATGCTTAAGGAAGTTATTTTCCCGAGGTTTGGAGTCCCTAGATATTTAATGACTGATGGTGGTTCACACTTTATTCATGGTGCTTTTCGTAAAATGCTTGCTAAATATGATGTTAATCATAGAATTGCATCTCCTTATCACCCTCAGTCTAGTGGTCAAGTAGAGTTGAGCAATAGAGAGCTCAAATTAATTTTGCAAAAGACTGTTAATAGGTCTAGAAAGAATTGGTCCAAGAAACTTGATGATGCATTATGGGCTTATAGAACCGCATACAAAAATCCAATGGGTATGTCTCCGTATAAAATGGTTTGTGGAAAAGCATGTCACTCACGTCTCGAACTAGAACATAAGGCATATTGGGCTATTAAAGAGCTCAACTATGATTTTAAACTTGCCGGTGAGAAGAGGTTATTTGATATTAGCTCACTTGATGAATGGAGAACCCAAGCTTATGGAAATGCCAAGTTGTTTAAAGAAAAAGTTAAAAGATGGCATGACAAAAGGATACAAAAGCGTGAGTTTAATGTAGGTGATTATGTATTGCTATACAACTCTCGTTTAAGATTTTTTGTAGGCAAACTTCTCTCTAAATGGGAAGGCCCCTATGTTATCGAAGAGGTCTATCGTTCCGGTGCCATAAAGATCAACAACTTCGAAGGCACAAATCTGAAGGTGGTAAATGGTCAAAGAATCAAACATTATATCTCAGGTAATCCCATAAATTTTGAAACCAGTATTATTGAAACCGTAACCCCGGAGGAATACATAAGGACACTTTCCGGAATGTTTCAGACTCCGAAAAGGAATAGGTATGTGGTACGGTAAGTAAACCGACTCCAAAACAATTTTTAAGGCAATATTTCTCCGTTTTGGAATATTTAGAAAAATAGAAAAATAAGTAGCAGTCCGGGAAGGACACGAGGGCCGCGAGGGTGGTGGGCGTGCCCTACCCCCCTGGGCGCGCCCCTACCTCGTGAGCACCTCGTGTGCCTTCCGGACTCTGTTTTCTTGCACGTTACGTATTTTGGTCGGTAAAAATTCATTATATATTCTCCCGAAGGTTTTGACTCCTGTATCACGCAAATTTTCTCTGTTCTTGTTTCGAGCTGTTTTTCTGACAGATCTAGATTATCATGACGTCCCCAAGTGCTTCCAAGGACAAGTTCTTCAAGAAGGTCATCAACCCTTACCTCGCGGAGGTGCTGCGACACCCTCAAGCCATTGAGATGCGTGATGGGTTGTTGCACATCCGCGATGTTGAGGGACCAAAGGGAACCGAAAGCGTGGAGACGAGGCTCAAAGTAATGGAGCAACAAGTTTTCAAGTGCCAGGGGATGGTGGAGCGTGGAATCAATGCTAGCCACACGATGCTCGCGGAGTTCACTAACAACTACAAGCCGGATGCCAAGAACACCGAGGAGGCCATTTTCAAGTTATATGAGAAGATCGGGCACCTCCAAGCCCAAATCTATGACCTGCAAAACCAAAACTGTGAGTATGAATATAGATTCAAAAGAATGAGTTTGGCTACAGATTCAAGGATTCCGGAGACTCGATCATCCTTCTATGATGGTGAACCTATGCCTTGGAAGATGCATGACAAGCTTGCATCATCAACAACACCTCCCCCTTCTTCACCAACCAAGGAGATATAATCACATGGGTATGGGCACTCCCCTTGTCAACTGCCAAGCTTGGGGGAGGTGCCCCGGTTTCGTATCACAATCACAACTCCTATCTTTACCGCTTTTCTTAGTTCGATCCTATTAGTAGTATATTGATCTAGTAGAATAAAGTTTATGGCATGATCTAGTTTTGAGTTTTGCTCTTTGATCTCTCTTTGTAATCGAGTCTGTGAGCTATATATAATAAAGATTAGTGTTGAGTCAAGGGCTTGATTATTTTGCCATGATCTTGGGTGAATAAAAGAAAAAAAAAGAAAAAGAATAAAAAGAAACAAAGAGTTCATATTGATCTTATTGAGAGTAATGACTTCACATAGAAAGAGTATGATGATTAAAAGTTGTTGGAAGTTGGCAAGCATAATATTCTGATCACGGGATCAGAATAATATTCTGATCACAACATGAACTTCCCGAGTAACGCGCCCGACCTTCCCCGAGTACTAGGTTGAACTTCAGCTAAAAGGTGTTCAAATGGGGCTTGCGATATACCGTTGGAAAGCTATGGACATCAGTATCATGACCCAAGTTAAATTTTTGGCAAAATATAAGCGGTTTAAGAGCAGTTTTGAAAACCGTTTTTTCTTCATACAAAAAACGTGAATCATATTTTCAATCGCATTTTTAAACCGTTTATCGGAATGAGGCAAATAATGTGGCGTTGGAAAGCTGCTGCAAAACCGCTCCTTCCACATGTTGAAAGTTTTCTCTAATTCCCTATGGTTAAAGAGTATTTCGGAAAATCGTACAATTTCGCAAACGGAACACCCGAGTTCGTATTTTCAATGCCATTTCTAAACGGCTAATCCAATTGAGGCAAATAATATGGCGTTGGAAAGCTTATGAAAATGCGCTACTTTTTCATGTAAAAGTTTTTTCTAATTTTGATCGGTTTAATAGTAATTTAGAAAACGGTACAAGTTCCACCGAGTTCGTATTTTCGAGCTAATTTTTAGCCGTACGTCCAAATGCAGCAAATGATATGGCGTTGGAAAGCTTGAAGAAATGCGAAACTTTTTTGTATATATTGTTTCTCCTAATTCATTACGGTTTTATGTCAGTTTTGAAAATGGCAAAAACGTATTTTTGCCGTAATTTCTACAAACTTTATCGGAATGGGGCAAATAATATACCGCTGAAAAGCTATGGAAAATTTGAAACTTTTTCATGTTGATGGTTTTCTCTGAATCCTGGCCGTTTTCAAGTAATTTCGAAAACGGCAAGATCATGCATTCTGCCTTTATCGCGAAATAGATTCTTCAAAAATGCACCACGTGAAGAAATTGAACTTCTCAGCATGTGTGCTTGAACTTCACTCTGTTTTTCACGTGTTTTTTTCCTCGTAGATCTCTATCCACTTCAAGTAGCGCTCCATCCATTCACCGGAATTGAGCAGGTGATATACCGATGGAAAGCTGTTGTAAACATGCAAGTTTCCCGTGTTGATCATCTTTTCATAATCGCGACGATTTTAAAAGTTTTCATCTAAAATTCATTTAGCGTAGTAGTTGAACTTCCTGCTGTTTTCACGTTGAACTTCTGTGGCGTATTTTTGTTTGTAATTTTCTCATCCATTCGTTAGTGTTACACAAATAATATTCCTTTTGTACAGACGTCTCTCACAATAATGTTTTTAACTTTCTCCGACCGAGGACTTGAACTTACACAAATGATATTCCTGTCGTTTTGAGGTAAATTAGAAAATGACGAGATCATGATTTATGCGTTCATCGTGAACGAAAATGCACTGTGTGAAGTAGTTGAACTTCTAGGGCATGTCTGTTTGAACTTCACTATGTTTCACGTTATTGTTTTTTTCTTATATGAAATACACACCATGTAGCACGTGAACTTCCGGTTGTTATCACTTTGAACTTCTCTCTGGTTTGAGAGAATTATTTTAAAACACAAAAAACTAAACTTTTTATATATTTTGGACATCTAAATACATGGTGAACCTCTCTCACAAGAATTTTTTGAACTTTTCCTCGCCGAGCACTTGAACTTCTAGCAACCATTTTTTCCGTTTATGAGTTGTTTTCAAAAGTGCAAAAAATGGCGTTGTGTTTTTTATTTTTTGAATAGGTAAACCCTAGGTTTTAATAAACTCCGAACTTCTCTGTTATTTCAATTCGAACTTCAACTTTTTATATCTTGAGTACAGAATTGTATTCAATTTTTATACGGAAAAAATCAAACATGGAAATATAAGGTGAATCTCTCTCGCAAGAATTTTTGAACTTCTCCAGACAAAGCACTTGAACTTCTTTCAACAAACCTTTTAAGTTTTTATTTTTGTATACTTTTTTTCTCACCTGAAATGCATTACTTGCAGTACTTGAACTTCTCATTGTTTTCACTATGAAGTTCTTTCAATAGGTAAGATTTTTTTAAATACATCAAAATGTGTTTTAAATGGTATACATGAAAATTTTAAACCGTTCATCAAAATGTGGCACATAATATACCCGATGGAAAGCTTATGAATCGCAGCAAGTTTTTCATGTAGACATGTGTTACAAATTCGTTGTCGTTAGAGTGCAGTTTTTAAAATGGAAAACCAACGTTGTCTTTTACTTTTTAAAACAACATGTAAATGAACGACGGACGTTTCGTAAATATAATTTTTGAACCGTGTAGGGTGGAGCACGTGAACTTCTTGCAACAAACCTTTTAGGCTTTTAGTTTTCTATTCTTTTATTCTCTTCTGAATCGAAGTAGTTGAACTTCCCGCTGTTTTCACCTTGAACTTCTGTCACGTATTTTTCTTCAACCTCTCTCACAAGAATTTTTGAACTTTCTTGGGTAGAGCACTTGAACTTCTAGCAACAAATTTTTTAGCATTTTCTTTCTCATTCTTTTTAATACAAAATTCACACTGTGTAGTACGTGAACTTCTGGCTCTTATCAATTGAACTTCTCTCTGCTTCTCTTTAGTAACGTAAAAAATCTAAGATTTTATAGACATCGAACCGCTCTAACTTTTTTATTCTTATTTGAAATGCATTTCGTGTAGTAGTTGAACTTCTCGCTGTTTTGGACGTCTCTGTGTTGTAGTTTTTGAACTTGTTCGAGGCTTCACATTTTTTTAGTTTTTTTACATTAAACCAACATACTAAAAGCACATTTTTTGCATCAATGCATACTATTGAACTTCATGAAACAATACAAAACAAGAAATTAGATAACCCGATGTACAAATGGGGGCCAAACAAACAAACGATCTTATTCCCTTTCATACGGCTCACTGAATTTCACATGTCCAAATGGACTTCACTTAGTTGTCTCACCTTCATCATATACCTTGTACATCCAAGCCCAAAATCAAAATCAAAACCGTGCCTCTCCAAACACAACATGTGCACAAACAGAGCTATAGTTGTTCCTTCCCAGCTATATGTGAACTTATACGGTCGATGTATTTTTTCTGTAGTAGATGCATAACAACTACCGGGAGGAGAATCTTTTTGTTAGTAACGGGAAAAATTTGAGTTTTTGTAATAAATATCAAACCGCTCCACTTTTTGAAATTGAACTTATTGGTTTTTTATTTACTAGCGAGGAAAATCTGGGTTTATCATATACATTAAACTATTCTATTTTTAAAAATTGAACTTTTTGGTTTTTTCAATTTATACTTGGTGTTATTCCTTTTAGTAACAGAAAAATCCTAGTTTCTTAATAAACATCGACCTATTCTGTATTTTAAAAATAAACTTCTAAGTTTTTTTAACAGAAATAATCCCTTTTTATATGAAATTGTTTGAGATGCTTTTTTTAATTTGATCTTCTTACGGTTTCTAATAAACATTGAACTTATTCGTATTTTTAAATTTGAACCTCTAGGCTTTAAATCCATAAAAATTATTCTTGGTTTCAGTTTTTAGGCACGAGAAAAATCTTATTGTTATAGTAACATTGAACTGCTCTCCTTTTTTAATTTGAGGCTCCTTTTTATTTATTTTTTAAATGGAACATCCTTCTTTTTTGTAAATATGAGTTTTTGTCTATTATTTTAATTTAAACTTATTTGAACTTCATGGATTTTTTTAGCGCTAACTTTCAAAATAAGGGGGGGAGGGAGTTTTTTCAACAAACTTTTTTTGAAGGTTTCCTTAGTGTTGATGTTTGTTCTAATTTTACCAATTCTGAACTTGCGTGCACTTGTTCTTTCAGACACAAACAATTGTAGTTTAAAAATTTGAACCTCGGGATTTATGTGTACTTTCTCCTGTAAATGAGGTTAAGGAACCTTTTTGCACAAGTGAACTTCTGACATTTTGAAAAGGAAAAATTTCTATGAAGCTTCAACTATGTCGAGAACATACATATGTGAGAAACACCCCCACCCAGATTTGCACTATCTTTCAAACACATAACAAACATTAGACCGCATATATTTTACAACCAAAACAAAGCAACATTACAGCAACCAAGGAGATGCTGGGAAGAAAGAAGCAGATCAGACTCAGTTATAACAAATAATATGCCACAAGTACCAACGTTTATGTGTTAACAGCCAAGGGGCATCTAAGACAATTACGAACTATACATAGAACAGATACTATGGCCGCATTATTTGTCATCATAGTCGTGACTTTTCAAAAGAAGCTGTAGTCCCAAACTCAAGAGGCCATATGTGTTGACACAAGTTAAACAGAAGAGCCAGACTAGTGAGAGCTTCTCACAATCTCTAATGCATATCTTCGACTGAAGTTGCACTCTTGAGCTTAGCTTTGTCGACAATGGCCTTTGATCTCGCGAGCTGTGGAAGAAGCGAGAATTCCTGAAATATTGCAGAGATGTTGTTAGGAATCCATAATGGTTCTTACAAATGAAGTACGGAAGTCGAAAGAATGGCTACTATCTTGGTATTAAGCTCAGTAGAAGTTGCAAGAAGATATTGCCATGTTGAAGTTGTTAACTGAAGAAGAATACAATTGGACTGGCGAGATGTAGTTCTTTTTAAAGCAAATACCTTCCTGAAGAGAAAGGAACACCATGTTCAGACTTACAAATATCTTCCTGAAGAAAAGTGTAAATGTATTACTCCGAATGTACCTAGCAACACTCAGACTAGCTTTGACCATGCATTCTAGACGCCGGCCACCACGAAGTCGCTACCATTTTTTATTCAAATGACCATAAGAAATTTACTGAGTTGCCATGGATGCTGCCGCTCCTGCATCATCACATTGCCTGAACTTCTCTGTGTCTTTCTTGCGTGCACACGCGTATGAAGGTATTGCCTTCTACTTCTAGCTTGGTTTCTCTTAACACCGCATGTGGCTGTCGTGTGCACACAACCATCACACACGCTACACTCGTGAATAGGACACAAGCACACATGCGCCGTCGGACTACATAGGCTCATCGGCCAAACTTCATAGGCTCCTTACTTCCAGCCGAGCTGCGCCTAGCGCCAGCAAGCAAGACCACGCCTCAGGCCAGCTCCGTTGGTCACTGACCAGCAGGATGATGCCACAGGGCAACGACGAACTGTGTGTACGCGCCACCGAACTGCAGCCTCCCCAGCTCGTGCGTCCCACTGAGCAACCTCGTTCATGGACTGAAGAGAAGCCACCGGAGCTACTGCCCATTCTTTAAGATCAAATCCAAGGAAAATTAAGGAGGTGGAGTATAGAGGACGTGGAGGGATCTCACAGTTAACCTCGCTGACGGGCACGGCAGGGACGAGGTCGAGGATGGCTACGGGGTGGGGCGCAGTGGCCTCGGGCGGCAGTGGGAAGCGCGTCTGGACCGGGTGCCACACGACGGAAGAATGTGGTGCGGTGGCCTCGAACCGGAAGTAGTTGGGGCGGCGGCACGCCAGGAGGAAGCGGGGTGGCCTCGCACCGGGAGGAGGCAAGGGCGGCGGCAAGCCGGTGGGTGGGCGGCAGCCAGAGGTGGGCTGGTGAGTTGTTGGGAGGGTTGAGAGAGGTTGCGGGGAAGGTGGGCGAAGGGAAGGGGTGGCAGAGGAACCACGGCAGCAGCGACCGAAGAGGAACCGCGGTGGCAGCGACTGGGGGAGATGGAAGTGCGTCGGTGGCGGGGAGGATCCGCGCGAGAATGGGGATGCGGGAGTGTGGATAAGTTAAGCGGGGGTGGTGTAATTTTTTCTTTTTTCTATTCGGGTGGAATTTTATGAGTTCGGGAGCATCTCCGCGGCTCCTTACAGGGACAGCCCCGATCCAAATAGTTATTTTGATCCCAGAATTAGAATAGTGTCACCCTATATATACACCGAAGTTTTAATTGGATGTAGGGGAGCATGAACCATTATTGTTGACATTACCCTTGAGGTAAAATGTTGTGGGGCAAAACTATAAGCCCCTATCTTTCTCTGTGTCCGATTAAAACTCCGTAACCACAAGTATTGCGTGAGTGTTAGCAATTATGGAGAACTAAATGATAGTTGAGTGTGTGGACTTGCTTTTTAGCTCTGACATAGACTCTTTCCGATGTTATGATAAATTGCAATTGTTTCAATGATTGAGATTATAGTTTGTCGGAGCCCAATAAGGTTTATGATTTATACTTTTGCATTGTGAATAGATCATCACTTGAACATAAGTAATCATATGACAAAATCTATATATGTTGCTGTTATGAGAATAATCATGATGCCTTCATGTCCGTATTTTATTTTTATCGACGCCTCTACCTCTAAACATGAGGACATATTTATTGTTATCAGCTTTTCGCTTGAGGACAAGCGAGGTCTAAACTTGGGGGAGTTGATACGTCCATTTTGTATCATGCTTTTATATTGATATTTATTGCATTATGGAATGTTATTTCACTTTATGTCATAATACTTATGGTTATTCTCTTTTATTTTACAAGGTTTACATAAGGAGGGAGAATGCCGGCAGCTGGAATTCTGGGCTGGAAAAGGAGCAAATATTAGAGACCTATTCTGCGCAACTCCAAAAGTCCTGAAACTCCATGGAACATCTTAAAACAAATAGAGAAAAATCCTCGCCAAAGATGAAGGCCAGGGGGCCCACACCCTGCTCATGAGGGTGCCCCCCCTAGGGCGCGCCCCCTACCTCGTGGGCCCCCTGGTGGCTCTCCGACGTCCATCTTCTCCTATATGAAGTCTTTCGATGAGAAAAAAATCAAAAGGAACTTTTCGGGACGAGACTCCGCCGCCACGAGGTGGAACCTTGGCGGATCCAATCTAGGGCTCCGGCAGAGCTGTTCTGCCGGGGATACTTCCCTCCGGGAGGGGGAAATCATCACCATCGTCATCACCAACGCTCCTCTCACCGGGAGAGGGCAATCTCCATCAACATCTTCACCAGCACCATCTCATCTCCAAACCCTAGTTCATCTCTTGTATCCAATTCTTGTCTCAAAGTCCGGGATTGGTGCTAGTAGGTTGCTAGTAGTGTTGATTGCTCCTTATAGTTGATGCTAGTTGGTTTATTTGGTGGAAGATCATATGTTCAGATCCTATATGCATATTATTACCCCTCTAATTATGAACATGAATATGCTTTGTGAGTAATTGCGTTTGTTCCTGAGGACAAGGGAGAAGTCTTGCTATTAGTAGTCATGTGAATTTGGTATTTGTTTGATATTTTGATAAGATGTATGTTGTCTAGCCTCTAGTGGTGTTATGTGAACGTCGACTACATAACACTTCACCATTATTTGGGCCTAGAGAAAGGCATTGGGAAGTAAGAAGTAGATGATGGGTTGCTAGAGTGACAGAAGCTTAAACCCTAGTTTATGCGTTGCTTCGTAAGGGGCTGACTTGGATCCACATGTTTCATGCTATGGTTAGGTTTACCTTAATACTTTTGTTGTAGTTGCGGATGCTTGCAATAGAGGTTAATCATAAGTGGGACGCTTGTTCAAGTAAGAACAGCACCCAAGCACCGGTCCACCCACATATCAAATTATCAAAGTATCGAACGTGAATCATATGAATGTGATGAAAACTAGCTTGATGATATTCCCATGTGTCCTCGGGAGCGCTTTTCCTATTATAAGAGTTTGTTCCGGCTTGTCCTTTGCTACAAAAGGATTGGGCCACCTTGCTGCACTTTATTTACTTTTGTTACTTGTTGCTTGTTACAATTCATCTTGTCACAAAACTATGTGTTACCACTTATTTCAGTACTTGCAGAGAATACCTTGCTGAAAACCGCTTACCATTTCCTTCTGCTCCTCGTTGGGTTCGATACTCTTACTTATCGGAAGGACTACGATAGATCCCCTATACTTGTGGGTCATCACATAGCATAAAACGCGATGAATCCTTCTCCTTGATTTTTTCTCCCTGAAAGTGAATATATGGAGTCAAGGTTGAGGTCGGTGGAGCGTCAGGGGGGGCACGAGACAGGGGGGGCACGAGACAGGGGGCGCACCTAGGGGGGTAGGGCGCGCCCCCACCCTAATGGATAGGTGGAGGCCTCCCTGACATGGATCTTCCTTCCAGTATTTATTATATATTCCAAAATAATTCTCCATTGATTTTCATGTCATTCCGAGAACTTTTATTTCTGCACAAAAATAACACCATGGCAATTCTGCTGAAAACAGCGTCAGCCGGGTTAGTTCCATTCAAATCATGCAAGTTAGAGTCCAAAACAAGGGCAAAAGTGTTTGGAAAAGTAGATACGACGGAGACGTATCAACTCCCCCAAGCTTAAACCTTTGCTTGTCCTCAAGCAATTCAGTTGATAGACTGAAAGTGATAAAGAAAACCTTTTACAAACTCTGTTTGCTCTTGTTGTTGCAAATATGTAAAGCCAGGATTCAAGTTTTCAGCAAAGATTATGAACTAACTATAGTCACAATAACATTTAGGTCTCATGTTTACTCATATCAATGGCATAATCAACTAGCGAGCAGTAATAATAAATCTCGAATGACAACACTTTCTCAAAACAATCATGATATGATATAACAAGATGGTATCCCGCTAGCCCTTCCTGAGACAGCAAAATAAATGCAGAGCACCTTTAAAGATCAAGGACTGACTAGACATTGTAATTCATGGTAAAAGAGATCCAGTCAAGTCATACTCAATGTAAACTAACAGTAATGAATGCAAATGACAGCGGTGCTCTCCCATTGGTGCTTTTTAATAAGAGGATGATGACTCAACATAAAAGTAAATGATAGGCCCTTCGCAGAGGGAAGAAGAGATTTGTGGAGGTGCCAGAGCTCGATTTTGAAATAGATATGAATAATATTTTGAGTGGTATACTTTCATTGTCAACATAACAACCGAGAGATGGCGATATCTTCCATGCTACACACATTATAGGCGGTTCCCAAACAGAATGGTAAAGTTTATACTCCCCCTCCACCAACAAGCATCAATCCATGGCTTGCTCGAAACAACGAGTGCCTCCAACTAACAACAGTCCCGGAGGAGTTTTGTTTGCAATTATTTTGATTTGATTTGCATAAAGCATGGGACTGGGCATCCCGGTGACCAGCCATTTTCTCGTGAGTGAGGAGCGGAGTCCACTCCCCTTGAGAATAACCCGCCTAACATGGAAGATACAGACAACCCTAGTTGATACATGAGCTATTCGAGCATACAAAACAGAATGTTTAATTGAAGGTTTAGAGTTTGGCACATACAAATTTTCTTGGAACGGCAGGTAGATACCGTATATAGGTAGGTATGGTGGAGTCATATGGAATAGCTTTGGTGTTTATGGAATTGGATGCACAAGTAGTATTCCTGCTTAGTACAGGTGAAGGCTAGCAGAAGACTGGAAAGCGACCAGCTAGAGAGCGACAACAGTCATGAACATGCATTAAAATTAATCAACACCGAATGCAAGCATGAGTAGGATATAGTGCACCATGAACATAAACATCGTAGAGGCTATGTTGATTTTGTTTTGACTACATGCGTGAACATGTGCCAAGTCAAGCCACTCGAATCGTTCAAACCACCCTATCATACCACATCACAACCATTTTAATAGCATGTTGGCACGCAAGGTAAACCATTATAAGCTCCTAGGTAATTAAGCATGGCATAAGCAACTACAATCTCTAATTGTCATTGCAAATATGTTTCTTTCATAATAGACTGAATCGGGAACGATGAACTAATCATATTTACATAAACAAGAGAGGTCGAGTTCATACCATCTTTTCTTATCTCAATAAGTTCATCATATAATCATCATTATTGCCTTTCACTTGCACGACCAAACGATGTGAATAATAATAATAGTGCATGTGCATTGGACTAAGCTGGAATCTGCAAGCATTCAATTCAAGAGAGAAGACAAGGTGATATGGGCTCTTTGCTAGATCAACAATAGTGCATATAAGAGCCACTTTAACATTTTAATTGTGGTCTTCTCCTCTCGACCCCCAAAGAAAAGAAATAAAACTATTTACACGAGAAAGCTCCCAACAAGAAAAAGAAGAACAAGAAATCTTTTTGGGTTTTCTTTTTAATTTTACTACTACAACATGGAAAGTAAAACTAACTAAAAGCTACAACTATTTTTTTGTTTTTTATTAAGGTTTATTAAACACACAAGAAGAAAGCGTAACAAGGAAAATAAATTAGCATGGATGATACAATGAAAAAGTATGAGCACCAACAACTAGCAATGAGTGTGTGAACATAAATGTAATGTCGGTGAGAAATACATATTCCCCCAAGCTTAGGCTTTTGGCCTAAGTTGGTCGGCTGGCCTGGTGAATATCCAAAGTTGTAGCTGGGGTCATACTGTGATGCAGCAGCTATTGCCTCATGAGCTGCCGCTTGGAGGCGGGCCATCTCCGTCCTCCTCTTATACTCATCCGCCTCCTCCCTGGTTATAACATATCTCCCTTTTGCCTAAGAGTCAAAGAAAACAGGAGCAGGGAGAGCGATGTGATAGGTGCATCGTGTGTCAAATATTAGTCGGTACTGGAGGAACTGATCGTTCCTCTCAACAAACTGATGACGAACCATAGCCTCATAATCTAAATAAACAAGAGGCAACTCAATATCATACCCACGTATGGGTATATCAAGAAAATTAGCTAGACAGGTTGCATAAATTCCACCAAAGAAATATCCATTAAATCTATTATTATGCAACCTACATGCAACAATGGATCCCAAATTATAATGTTTATCTCCTAATACAGCACTCCTGAGAACACTGAGGTCAGGGACACACATGTGACATGCTTCATCCTTACCATTTATGCACCTACCTATGAAGAGAGCAAAATAATGTATAGCAGGAAAATGAATGCTTCCTATGGTAGCTTGTGTTATATCTCTAGATTCCCCCACAGTTATACTAGCAAGAAAATCTCTAAACTCATATTTGCGAGGCTCACTAGTGCTGCCCCGTTGTGGAAGTTTGCAAGCAGTATTAAAATCCTCTAAGTCCATAGTATAAGAATTTTCATAAATATCAATAAGGACAGTTTGAGAATTATGTGATGATGAAAATTCAAACCTTCTCACAAAGGAATCAGTGAGGTAGTGGTATTGGCGGCACTTATCAGCCTCAAAGCTCTCAAGATCGGCATTACGCACATATGCGTTAAATTCTTCCTTGATTCCTGCTCGATCCATAAAGTCTTCTGAAGGCCATTCACAAGCCCGCACCTGAGCTTCCCTCGGTGGTTCATCATCGGCATCGCGTATTGCGAGCCTGGGTCCTTGCTTCCTCGAAGGACCACCTTGGTACATTTTCCTAAACATATTTCTTTCTCTGAAAAATTTCTGAAATTTTAGTAACTTCAAAATGAAAGTGAACCAAACTCAACAAAATTGATAGCAACTACTCCCACAAGTGCCTAGAGACTATATCATGCATCAAAACTACTTTTGACCACATAAATTTGACATGCAAGCTCAAGAACAGGGTCACCTAAGCAGCAAAAAAATGCAATGAATAAGGCACTAGAACAAAAACTAATTGGACCATTGGAGGAGTCACATACCAAGGAACAATCCCCCAAAGCAGTTTTTTGAATAGAGCTTTGAGCAAGGAGATCAAAAATGGCAGCAAGATGAGCTTGGGCTCGGGTTTGAGCTGGTTAGTGATGTTTGTGCGAGGAAGAAGGAGTGTGTGGTAGCTGGAATAAGTGGAGGGGAGCCACCATGGGCCCACGAGGCAGGGGGCGCGCCCAGGGGGGTAGGGCGCGCCCTCCACCCTCGTGGCCAGGCGCTTGCTCCCCCTGCTGTATTTTCAGTGCCAGATATTCTCAAATATTCTAGAAAAATCATATTTAATCTTCAGGGCATTTGGAGAACTTTTATTTTTGGGGTATTTTTATTGCATTGATAATTCAGAAAACAGATAGAAAAATACTATTTTTGCTTTATTTAATATAAATAACAGGAAGTAAAAAGAGGCTACAGAAAATTGTGTTTTCTAAATTCATCCATCTCATGCTCATCAAAAGGAATCCACTAACAAGGTTGATCAGGTCTTGTTAACAAACTCATTCCGAATAACATGGAACCGGAGAATTTTCGAATAACACTAGGTTACCTCAACGGGGATATGCACATCCCCAATAATAAGAATATCATATTTCTTCTTGACAGTAGGAAGAGGAAATTCAAAACCTCCAAAAATAATCGATGGAATTTTTCCAATAGAGTTTATACTGTGGACTTGAGGTTGTTTCCTCGGAAAATGTACCGTATGCTCATTACCATTAACATGAAAAGTGGCATTGCCTTTGGTGCAATCAATAACAGCCCCCGCAGTATTCAAAAAGGGTCTTCCAAGAATAATAGACATACTATCGTCCTCGGGAATATCAAGAATAACAAAGTTCGTTAAAATAGTAATGTTTGCAACCACAACAGGCACATCCTCACAAATACCGATAGGTATAGCAGTTGATTTATCGGCCATTTGCAAAGATATTTTAGTAGGTGTCAACTTATTCAAATCAAGTCTACGATATAAAGAGAGAGGCATAACACTAACAACGGTGCCAAGATCACATAAAGCAGTTTTAACATAGATTCTTTTAATGGAGCATGGTATAGTTGGTACTCCTGGATCTCCAAGTTTCTTTGATATTCCACCCTCAAAAGTATAATTAGCAAGCATGGTGGAAATTTCAGCTTCCGATATCTTTCTTTTATTAGTAACAATTTCTTTCATGTACTTAGCATAAGGATTCATTTTGAGCATATCAGTTAATCGCATACGCAAAAAGATAGGTCTAATCATTTCAGCAAAGCGCTCAAAATCCTCATCATCCTTTTTCTTGGATGGTTTAGGAGGAAAAGGCATGGGTTTCTGAACCCATGGTTCTCTTTCCTTACCGTGCTTCCTAGCAACAAAGTCTCTCTTACCATAATGTTGATTCTTTGATTGTGGATTATCAAGATCAACAACAAGTTCAACCTCTACTTCATTGTCATTACTAGGTTGAACATAAACATGAACATCATTACTAACACTATCACTAGGTTCATGCTCATTACCAGATTGTGTTTCAGCATCAGAAATAGAAATATCATTGGGATTCTCAGGTGTGTCTACAACAGGTTCACTAGAAGCATGCAAAGTCCTATCATTTTTCTTTTTCTTCCTTTTAGAAGGACTAGGTGCATCAATATTATCTCTTTGACAATCTTGCTCAATTCTCTTAGGATGGCCTTCAGGATACAAAGGTTCTTGAGTCATTTTACCACCTCTAGTCATAACTCTAACAACATTATCATTATTCTTACTATTTAATTCATTGGGCAAATCATTCTGAGCTTTAAGTACTTGTTCTACTTGACTGGTAACCATAGAAGCATGTTTACTAATAATTTTTAGTTCACCTTTAATATTAGCCATATAATCACCCAAGTGTTCAAGCATATCAGCATTGCGTTTTAATTCCCTACCAAAATAAGCATTGAAGTTTTCTTGTTTGACCATAAAGTCATCAAACTCATCTAAGCATGGGCTAGCAAACTTAGTAAATGTGGTTTCAGCTTTATCATATCTATAGAGAGAATTTACCTTTACTACATGTGTCGGGTTATCAAGACCATGTACTTCTTCAACAGGCGGTAAATTAAGACCATGTATTTCTTCAATAGGAGGTAAATTCTTAACATCTTCAGCTTTAATACCTTTTTCTTTCATAGATTTCTTTGCCTCTTGCATATCTTCAGAACTGAGAAATAGAATGCCCCTCTTCTTCGGAGTTGGCTCAGGGATTGGATCAGGAAGTGTCCAATTATTTTCATTGGTCAACATATTATTCAATAAAATTTCAGCTTCATCTGGTGTTCTTTCCCTGAAAACACAACCAGCACAACTATCCAGGTGGTCTCTGGAAGCATCGGTTAGTCCATTATAAAAGATATCAAGTATTTCATTTTTCTTGAGAGGATGATCAGGCAAAGCATTAAGTAATTGGAGAAGCCTCCCCCAAGCTTGTGGGAGACTATCTTCTTCAATTTGCACAAAATTATATATTTCCCTTAAAGCAGCTTGTTTCTTATGAGCAGGGAAATATTTAGCAGAGAGGTAATAAATCATATCCTGGGGACTACGCACACAACCAGGATCAAGAGAATTAAACCATATCTTAGCATCACCCTTTAATGAGAACGGAAATAATTTAAGGATATAATAATAGCGAGTTTTCTCATCATTAGTGAACAGGGTGGCTATATCATTTGATTTAGTAAGATGTGCCACAACAGTTTCAGATCCATAGCCATAGAAAGGATCGGATTCAACTAAAGTAATTATCTTAGGATCAACAGAGAAACCATAATTCTTATCAGTAACAAAGATAGGTGAAGTAGCATAAGCAGGATCATATTTCATCCTAGCATTCAGAGTTTTTTGTTTCAGCTTAGCTAATAATTTCTTAAGATCACTCCTATCATTGCAAGCAAGAAAATCTCTAGCAGTTTCTTCATCCATAACATAGCCCTCATGCACAATAGGTAATTCATATCTAGGGGGAGAATCTTCATCATCACTTTCATCAATATTATTAGTTTCAATAATTTCATTCTCTCTAGCCCTAGCAAGTTGTTCATCAAGAAATTGACCAAGTGGCACAGTAGTATCAAGCATAGAGGTAGTTTCATCATAAGTATCATGCATAGTAGAAGTGGCATCATCAATAACATGCGACATATCAGAATTAATAGCAGAAGCAGGTTTAGGTGTCGCAAGCTTACTCAAAACAGAAGGTGAATCAAGTGCAGAGCTAGATGGCAGTTCCTTACCTTCCCTCGTAGTTGAGGGATAAATCTTGGTTCTTGGATCTTTCAAGTTCTTCATAATGATAAGAAGATATAAATCCCAAGTGACTCAAAGAATAGAGCTATGCTCCCCGGCAATGGCGCCAGAAAATAGTCTTGATAACCCACAAGTATAGGGGATCGCAACAGTTTTCGAGGGTAGAGTATTCAATCCAAATTTATTGATTCGACACAAGGGGAGCTGAGGGAATCCTGGATTAGGGGGTATCCGGACAGTCGGATTATATCCTTTGGCCGGACTGTTGGACTATGAAGATACAAGATTGAAGACTTCGTCTCGTGTCCGGATGGGACTCTCCTTGGCGTGGAAGGCAAGCTTGGCCATATGGATATGTAGATCTCCTTCCTTGTAACCGACTCTGTGTAACCCTAGCCCCCTCCGTTGTCTATATAAACCGGAGGGTTTTAGTCCGTAGGACAACATACAATCATACCATAGGCTAGCTTCTAGGGTTTAGCCTCTCTGATCTCGTGGTAGATCAACTCTTGTACTACTCATATTATCAAGAACAATCAAGCAGGACGTAGGGTTTTACCTCCATCAAGAGGGCCCGAACCTGGGTAAACATCGTGTCCCCTGCCTCCTGTTACCATCCACCTAGACGCACAGTTCGAGACCCCCTACTCGAGATCCGCCGGTTTTCACACCGACATTGGTGCTTTCGTTGAGAGTTCCTCTGTGTCTTCATCGTTAGGCTTGATGGCTCCTTCGATCATCGATAGCGACACAGTCCAGGGTGAGACTTTTCTCCCCGGACAGATCTTTGTATTCGGCGGCTTCGCACTACGGGCCAACTCGCTTGTCCATCTGGAGCAGATCAAGAGTTACGCCCCTGGCCACCAGGTCAGGTTTGGAAGCTTAAACTACACGGCCGACATCCGCGGAGACTTGATCTTCGACGGATTCGAGCACTTGCTGAGTGCATCATACGGTCATGATGAGCATGATTTAGCTCCACCATCGGACAGTGTTCGGGAAATCGCATCGGCAACCGCTCCGACCCTCAATTCGGAGCCAATTGCGCCATCCATGGACATGGGGATAGACCCCGCCATGGAGGCCGCATTCTTCCCCGGCCACGGACTCCGAACCGCCTGCTCCCGTGCCTATCGAATTCGACTGGGCGCCGATCATGGAGTTCACCTCCGCGGATATCTTTCAGCACTCGCCCTTCAGCGACATACTGAACTCATTAAGGTCTCTCTCCCTGTCAGGAGAGTCCTGGCCGAACTATGTTCGGCAGGATTGGGATGCGGATGACGAAGAAATTCGCCGCCCACCCACCACCCACTTAGTAGCCACTGTCGACAATTTGACCGACATGCTCGACTTCGACTCCGAAGACATCGACGGTATAGACGACGATGCGGGAGGCGAACAGGAACCACTGCCCACAGGGCACTGGACAACCACCTCATCATATGATATATACATGGTGGACACACCCAAAGAAGGCAATGGCGACGGGACAGCGGAGGATGACCCCTCCAAGAAGCAACCCAAGCGCCGACGTCAGCGGCGCCGCTCTAAGTCTCGCCAAAGCAAAAGCGGTGATACTGGCACAGGAGATAATAGCACTCCGGACAGTGCCGAAGATGACAACAATCCCCTCCAGCAAGATTTAGAGTAGGAGGATGGAGAAGCCAGCCCTCCCGAGAGAGCGGCAGATGGAGAGGCGGAGGATGATAATTACATGCCTCCCTCCGAAGACGAGGCAAGCCTCGACGATGACGAATTTGTCGTGCCTGAGGATCCCGTTGAGCAAGAGCGCTTCAAGCGCCAGCTTATAGCCACGGCAAATAGCCTTGAGAAAAAGCAACAGAAGCTTCAAGCTGATCAAGATTTGCTAGCTGACAGATGGACTGAAGTACTTGTTGGGGAACGTAGCAGAAATTCAAAATTTTCTACGCATCACCAAGATCAATCTATGGAGTAATCTAGCAACGAGAGGAAGGAGAGTGCATCTACATACCCTTGTAGATTGCTAAGTGGAAGCGTTCAAGTGAACGGGGTTGATGGAGTCGTACTCATCATGATCCAAATCACCGATGATCCTAGTGCCGAACGGACGGCACCTCCGTGTTCAACACACATACAGCCCGGTGACGTCTCCTACGCCTTGATCCAGCAACGGGAGAAGGAGAGGTTGGGGAAGACTCCATCCAGCAGCAGCACGACGGCGTGGTGGTGGTGGAGGAGCGCGGGACTCCAGCAGGGCTTCGCCAAGCACTACGAGAGACGAGGAGGAAGAGGGGTAGGGCTGCGCCAACAGGGCGATTGAATCGTGTGTTGGGCTGCCCCTTTGCTCAAGTATATATAGGGGGAGGGGAGGGGCTGCGCTCCCACCTAGGGTTCCCTCCCTAGGGGTGGTGGCAGCCCCCAGATCCCATCTGGGAGGCGGCCAAGGGGGAGAGAGAGGGGGGCGCACCTAGGGTGGGCCTTAGGGCCCATCTGCGCCTAGGGTTTGCCCCCTCTCCCCTAGAGGACGCCTTGGGCCATGGTGGGAGGTGCCCGAGCCCACCTAGGGGCTGGTCCCTTCCCACTATTGGCCCATGTAAGCCTCCGGGGCTGGTGGCCCCACCTGGTGGACCCCCGGACCCCTCCGGTGGTCCCGATACACTACCGGTGATGCCCGGAACAATTCTGGTGGCCAAAACCATACTTCCTATATATCAATCTTTACCTCCGGACCATTCCGGAACTCCTCGTGACGTCCGGGATCTCATCCGGGACTCCGAACAACATTCGGTAACCGCATACATACTTTCCCTATAACCCTAGCGTCATCGAACCTTAAGTGTGTAGACCCTACGGGTTCGGGAGTCATGCAGACATGGCCGAGACAACTCTCTGGTCAATAACCAACAGCGGGATCTGGATACCCATGTTGGCTCCCACATGCTCCACGATGCTCTCATCGGATGAACCACGATGTCAAGGATTTAATCAATCCCGTATACAATTCCCTTTGTCTAGCGGTACGATACTTGCCAGAGATTCGATCGTCGGTATCCCGATACCTTGTTCAATCTCATTACCGGCAAGTCTCTTTACTCGTTCCATAACACATCATCCCGTGATCAACTCCTTGGTCACATTGTGCACATTATGATGATGTCCTATCGAGTGGGCCCAGAGATACCTCTCCGTTTACACGGAGTGACAAATCCCAGTCTCGATTCGTGCCAACCCAACAGACACTTTTGGAGATACCTGTAGTGTACCTTTATAGCCACCCAGTTACGTTGTGACGTTTGGCACACCCAAAGCACTCCTACGGTATCCGGGAGTTGCACAATCTCATGGTCTAAGGAAATGATACTTGACATTAGAAAAGCTTTAGCATACGAACTACACGATCTTTGTGCTAGGCTTAGGATTGGGTCTTTTCCATCACATCATTCTCCTAATGATGTGATCCCGTTATCAACGGCATCCAATGTCCATGGTCAGGAAACCGTAACCATCTATTGATAAACGAGCTAGTCAACTAGAGGCTTAGTAGGGACATGGTGTTGTCTATGTATCCACACATGTATCTGAGTTTCCTATCAATACAATTATAGCATGGATAATAAACGATTATCATGAACAATGAAATATAATAATAATAATAACTAATTTATTATTGCCTCTAGGGCATATTTCCAATAGTCTCCCACTTGCACTAGAGTCAATAATCTAGTTCACATCGCCATGTGATTAACACTCACAGGTCACATCACCATGTGACCTACATCCAAGTGTCTACTAGACTCAATGGTCCAGTTCACATCACTATGTGATAATCACTCAAAGAGTTCTGGGTTTGATCATGTTATGCTTGTGAGAGAGGTTGTAGTCAACGGGTCTTGCCATATTCAGATCCCTATGTATTTCGCAAAACTTTATATCGTAGATGCTGCTACCACGTTCCACTTGGAGCTATTCCAAATTGTTGCTCCATTATACGTATCCGGTATCTCTACTCAGAGCTATCCGGATAGGTGTCAAGCTTGCATCGATGTAACTCTTTACGTCGAACTCTTTATCACCTCCATAACCGAGAAACATTTCCTTATTCCTCTAAGGATAATTTTTTACCGGTACCCGGTGATCTACTCCTAGATCACCTTTGTACCCTCTTGCCAGACATGTGGCAAGGCACACATCAGGTGCGGTACTTCAGCATGGCATACCGTATAGAGCCTATGACAAAAGCATAGGGGATGACCTTCGTCCTTCCTCTTTCTTCTGCCATGGTCAAGCTTTGAGTCTTACTCAACTTCACACCTTACAACTCAGGTAAGAACCCCTTCTTTGACTGATCTATTTTGAAATCCTTGAAAAACATGTCAAGGTGTGCGTTCTTTGACAGTATCATCAGGCGTCTTGATCTATTTCTATAGATCCTGATGCCCAATATGTAAGCAGCTTTATCCAGGTCTTCCTTTGAAAATCACTCTTCAAACAACCGTTTATGCTTTCCAGAAATTCTACATCATTTTGGATCAACAATATGTCATCCACATATACTTATCAGAAATGTTGTAGTGCTCCCACTCACTTTCTTGTAAATACAAGTTTCTAGCAAACATTGTATAAACCTAAAAGCTTTGATCACTCCATCAAAACATATATTCCGATTCCGAGATGCCTGCTCTAGTCCATAGAAGGATTGCCGGAGCTAGCATACCTTTTAGCATTCTTAGGATCGTCAAAACCTTTTATTGTATCACATACAACTTTTCTTATGAAAACTGGTAAGAAAACTTGTTTTGACATCCATCTGTAAGATTACATAATCGAAAAATACAACTAATGCTAACATGATTCCGACGGACTTAAGCATCGCTACGGGTGAGAAATTCTCATCGTAGTCAACTCCTTGAACTTGTGAAAAGACTCTTTCCCACAAGTCGAGCTTCATAGACGGTAACATTACCACCCACGTCCGTCTTCTTCTTAAAGACCCATTTATCTCAATGGCTTGCCGATCATCGGGCAAGTCCACCAAAGTCCATACTTTGTTCTGATATATGGATCCTATCTCGGATTTCATGGCTTCTAAACATTTGTCGGAATACGGGCCCACCATCGCTTCTCCATAGCTCGTAGGTTCATTGTTGTCTAACAACATGATATCTAAGACGGGATTACCATACCACTCAGGAGTAGTACATATCCTTGTCAACCTACGAGGTTCGATAGCAACTTGATCTAAAGCTTCATGATCACTATCATTAACTTCCTATTCAATAGACGTAGGCTCCACAGAAAACATCTTTCTATGTTGCATCACTCTCTGGTTAAAGTAAAGGTTTGACAACCTCATCAAGTTCTATCTTCCTCCCACTCAATTCTTTCGAGAGAAACTCCTTCTCGAGAAAGGACCCGTTCTTAGCGACAAACAATTTGCCCTCGGATCTGAGATGGAAGGTATACCCTACTATCACCATTGGGTATCCTATGAAGATGTGTTTGTCCGCTTTGGGTTCGAGCTTCTCCGGCTGAAGCCTTAAGCATCACAGCCCCAAACATTAAGAAGCGACAACTTTGGTTTCTTGCCAAACCAATGTTCATACGATGTCGTCTCAACGGACTTAGATGGTGTCCTATCTAAAGTGAATGCAGTTGCCTCTAACGCATAACCTCAAAATGAAAACGGTAGATTGGTAAGAGACATTATAGATCGCACCATATCTCATAGGGTTCGATTACGACGTCCAGACACACCATAACCCAGTGGTGTTCCAGGTGGCTTCAACTGTGAAACAGTTCCACAATGTCTTAAGTGTTTGCCAAACTCATAACTCAGATATTCTCATTGATCAGATCGTAGGAATTTGATCTTCTTGTTATGATGATTCTTAACTTCACTCTGAAATCGCTTGAACTTTTCAAATGTTTCAGACTTGTGCTTCATTAAGCAAATATACCTATATCTACTCAAATCGTCAGTGAAGATGAGAAAATAGCAATATCCACCGCACGCTTCAATTCTCATTGGATCACACGCATCAGCATGTATGATTTCCAACAAGTCACTTTCCCGTTTCATCGTACCTGAAAGCGGGGTCTTGGTCATCTTGCCCATGAGGCATGGCTCGCATGTGTCAAGCGATTCAAAATCAAGTGACTCCAAACATCCATCGACATGGAGTTTCTTCATGCATCTTACGCCAATATGACCTAAGTGGCAGTGCCACGAGAAAGTGGTACTATCATTATTAACTCTACATCTTTTGGCGTGAACATGTGTATTACCACGACCGAGATTCAATGAACCATTCACATAGGGTGCATGACCATGAAAGGTATCATTCATGTAAACAGAATAACCATTATTCTCTAACTTAAATGAATGACCGTATTGCAATGAACATGATCTAATCATATTCATGCTCAACGTAGACACCTGATAACATTTATCTCGGTTCAATACTAATCCCGAAGGTAGATGGAGCGTGCGATGGTGATCTCATCAACTTTGGAAACACTTCCAACACACATCGTCACCTCGCCCTTAGCCAGTCTCCGTTTAGTCCGTAGCTTTTGCTTCAAGTCACCAATAATAGCAACTGAACCGGTATCCAATACCCAGGTGCTACCAGGAGTACTAGTGAGATACACATCAATAACACGTATATACTTTGTTGAAGTTGCCAGCCTTCTTATCTACCATGCATTTGGGGTAATTCCGCTACCAGTGACCGTTCCCCTTACAATAGAAGCACTTAGTCTCGGGTTTGGGTTCAACCTTGGGTTCCTTCACTAGAGCGGCAACTGATTTGCCATCCATGAAGTTTCCCTTCTAGCCCTTGCCCTTCTTGAAACCAGTGGTCTTGTTAAACCATCAACACTTGATGCTCCTTCTTGATTTCTACCTTTTGCGGTCTTAAGCACCGCGAACAGCTCCGGGATCAACTCCATCCCTTGGATGTCATAGTTCATCACGAAGATCTAGTAGCTTAGTGATAGTGGCTAGAGAACTCTATCAATCACTATCTTATCTGGAAGTTTAACTCCCACTTGATTTAAGTGATTGTAGCACCCAGACATTCTGAGCACATGCTCACTAGCTGAGCTATTCTCCTCCATCTTGTTGGCAAAAGAACTTGTCAGAGGTCTCACACCTCTCAACACGGGCATGAGCCTGAAATCCCAATTTCAGCTCTTGGAACATCTCATATGTTCTATGGCGTTTAAAATGTCATTGGAATCCCGATTCTAAGCCGTAAAGTATGGTGCACTAAACTATCAAGTAGTCATCAGGACGTGTCTGTCAGGTGTTCACAACATCCACAGATGACGTTGTAGGGGTTTGCACATCGAGCGGTGCATCAAAGACGTAAGCCTTCTGTGTAGTAGTGAGGACACTCCTCGGACTACGGACCCAGTCTGCATCATTGCTTACAATATCTTTCAACTTAATCTTTCTCTAGGAACGTATTGAAACAGGGAGCTACAACGTGAGCTATTTATCTACAACATGTTGGCAAAGACAATTTAGACTATGTTCATGATAATTGAGTTCATCTAATGAACTCCCACTCAGATAGACATCCCTCTAGTCATCTAAGTGAAACATGATCCGAGTCAACTAGGCCGTGTCCGATCATCACGTGAGACGGACTAGTCAACATCGGTGAACATCTTCATGTTGATCGTATCTTCTATATGACTCATGCTCGACCTTTCGGTCTTCCGTGTTCCGAGGCCATGTCTGTACATGCTAGGCTCGTCAAGTCAACCTAAGTGTTTTTGATGTGTAAATCTGGCTTACACCCGTTGTATTCGAACGTTAGAATCTATCACACCCGATCATCACGTGGTGCTTCGAAACGACGAACCTTCACAACGGTGCACAGTTAGGGGGAACACTTTTCTTGAAATTTTAGTGAGGGATCATCTTATTTAAGCTACCGTCGTTCTAAGCAAATAAGATGTAAAACATGATAAACATCACATGCAATCAAATAGTGACATGATATGGCCAATATCATTTTGCTCCTTTTGATCTCCATCTTCGGGGCTCCATGATCATCGTTGTCACCGGCATGACACCATGATCTCCATCATCATGATCTCCATCATCGTGTCTTCTTGAAGTTGTCTCGTCATCTATTACTTCTACTACTATGGCTAACGCTATAGCAATAAAGTAAAGTAATTACATGACGTTTATGTTGACATGCAGGTCACAAATAAATTAAGACAACTCCTATGGCTCCTGCCGGTTGTCATACTCATCGACATGCAAGTCGTGATTCCTATTACAAGAACATGATCAATCTCATACATCACATATATCATTCATCACATCCTTTCGGCCATATCACATCACACGGCATATGCTGCAAAAACAAGTTAGACATCCTCTAATTGTTGTTGCAAGTTTTTACGTGGCTGCTATAGGTTTATAGCAAGAACGTTTCTTACCTACGCGAGAACCACAACGTGATATGCCAACTTATATTTACCCTTCATAAGGACCCTTTTCATCGAATCCGATCCGACTAAAGTGGGAGAGACAGACACCCGCTAGCCACCTTATGCAACTAGTGCATGTCAGTCGGTGGAACCAGTCTCACATAAGAGTACGTGTAAGGTCGGTCCGGGCCGCTTCATCCCATGATGCCGCCGAATCAAGATAAGACTAGTAACGGCAAGCAAATTGACAATATCCATGCCCACAACTGCTTTGTATTCTACTCACGCATAGAAACTACGCATAGACCTAGCTCATGATGCCACTGTTGGGGAACGTAGCAGAAATTCAAAATTTTCTACGCATCACCAAGATCAATCTATGGAGTAATCTAGCAACGAGGTGAAGGAGAGTGCATCTACATACCCTTGTAGATCGCTAAGCAGAAGCGTTCAAGTGAACGGGGTTGATGGAGTCGTACTCGTCGTGATCAAAATCACCGATGATCCTAGTGCTGAACGGACGGGACCTCCGTGTTCAACACACGAACGGCCCGGTGACGTCTCCTACGCCTTGATCCAGCAACGGGAGAAGGAGAGGTTGGGGAAGACTCCATCCAGCAGCAGCACGACGGCGTGGTGGTGGTGGTGGAGGAGTGCGGGACTCCAGCAGGGCTTCGCCAAGCACTACGAGAGACGAGGAGGAAGAGGGGTAGGGCTGCGCCAACAGGGAGATTGAATCGTGTGTTGGGCTGCCCCTTTGCTCAAGTATATATAGGGGGAGGGGAGGGGCTGTGCTCCCACCTAGGGTTCCCTCCCTAGGGGTGGCGGCAGCCCCCAGATCCCATCTGGGAGGCGGCCAAGGGGGAGAGAGAGGGGCGCACCTAGGGTGGGCCTTAGGGCCCATCTGCGCCTAGGGTTTGCCCCCTCTCCCCTTGAGGACGCCTTGGGCCTTGGCGGGAGGCGCCCCAGCCCACCTAGGGGCTGGTCCCTTCCCACTATTGGCCCATGTAAGCCTCCGGGGCTGGTGGCCCCACCTGGTGGACCCCCGGACCCCTCCGGTGGTCCCGGTACACTACCGGTGATGCCCGGAACAATTCTGGTGGCCAAAACCATACTTCCTATATATCAATCTTTACCTCCGGACCATTCCGGAACTCCTCGTGACGTCCGGGATCTCATCCGGGACTTCGAACAACATTTGGTAACCGCATACATACTTTCCCTATAACCCTAGCGTCATCGAACCTTAAGTGTGTAGACCCTACGGGTTCGGGAGTCATCCAGACATGGCCGAGACAACTCTCCGGTCAATAACCAACAGCGGGATCTGGATACCCATGTTGGCTCCCACATGCTCCACGATGCTCTCATCGGATTAACCACGATGTCAAGGATTTAATCAATCCCGTATACAATTCCCTTTGTCTAGCGGTATGATACTTGCCAGAGATTCGATCGTTGGTATCCCGATACCTTGTTCAATCTCGTTACCGGCAAGTCTCTTTACTCGTTCCGTAACACATCATCCCGTGATCAACTCCTTGGTCACATTGTGCACATTATGATGATGTCCTACCGAGTGGGCCCAGAGATACCTCTCCGTTTACACGGAGTGACAAATCCCAGTCTCGATTCGTGCCAACCCAACAGACACTTTCGGAGATACCTGTAGTGTACCTTTATAGCCACCCATTTACGTTGTGACGTTTGGCACACCCAAAGCACTCCTACGGTATCCGGGAGTTGCACAATCTCATGGTCTAAGGAAATGATACTTGACATTAGAAAAGCTTTAGCATACGAACTACACGATCTTTATGCTAGGCTTAGGATTGGGTCTTGTCCATCACATCATTCTCCTAATGATGTGATCCCGTTATCAACGACATCCAATGTCCATGGTTAGGAAACCGTAACCATCTATTGATCAACGAGCTAGTCAACTAGAGGCTTAGTAGGGACATGGTGTTGTCTATGTATCCACACATGTATCTGAGTTTCCTATCAATACAATTATAGCATGGATAATAAACGATTATCATGAACAATGAAATATAATAATAATAACTAATTTATTATTGCCTCTAGGGCATATTTCCAATAGTCCTTGCGGCCGAGGAATATGAACTCGAATGCCCCTCCAAGAGTTACCGAAAGCGTAGGTTGCTACCCCGACTGGAGGAGGAAGCATTAAAACCTACATCTCCGGCATATGACGCGGCTGATCGGCCACCTCGTGGCCATGACAAAGAGGCATTTCAGCCAAAAGCTCAGCCCGCACCCCGACGCCACTCAAATAAAAATGACAAGGCACGGGGAAACACGCTAGACCTGCGAGACGTATTGGAGGACAAAGCAAAACACGCAAGATCGATCTACGGATCATGAGGGCGCGCCACTACGCGAGACGATAACCGTCACGCCGGATACAGTAAAAGTAAATCCGGCCGGGCCAAACACAGCGGACAAGACTCATTTGAGCTGCATCGCGACATAGCCCAGTACAGAGGCGCCGCACACCCCCTATGCTTCACAGACGAAGTAATGGATCACCAAATCACAGAGGGTTTCAAACCCATAAATATCGAATCATACGACGACACAATAGATCCTGCGGTATGGATCGAGGACTTCCTCCTGCACATCCACATGGCCCGCGGTGACGATCTACACACCATCAAATACCTCCCACTCAAGCTCAAAGGACCTGCTCGGCATTGGCTCAACAGCCTGCCAGCAGAATCCATTGGCTGTTGGGAAGATCTGGAAGCCACATTCCTCGACAACTTCTAGGGCACTTATGTGCGACCACCAGATGCCGATGACTTGAGCCACATAATTCAGCAGCCAGAGGAATTGGCCAGGCAATTCTGGACATGGTTCCTGACAAAGAAAAATCAAATCGTCGACTGTCCGGATGCAGAGGTCCTAGCTGCTTTTAAGCACAACATCCGCGACGAGTGGCTCGCCCGGCACCTTGGCCAGGAAAAGCCGAAATATATGGCAGCCCTCACGACACTCATGACCTGCTTTTGCGCGGGAGAGGATAGCTGGCTGGCTTGCAGCAATAACATATCAAAGAACCATGGTACTTCATATACCAAGGATAGCAATGGCAGGTCACGTCGCAACAAACATAAGTGTCGCGTCAACAACGACAATATCGAGGATACGGCAGTCAATGCTGGATTTAGAGGCTCTAAACCGGGTCAGCGGAAAAAGCCATTCAAAAGAAGCACTCCAGGCCCGTCCAGTTTGGACCGTATACTCGATCGCTCGTGCCAAATACACGGCACCCCCGACAAGCCAGCCAACCACACCAACAGGGAATGTTGGGTGTTCAAGCAGGCTGGCAAGTTAAATGCCGAAAACAAAGATAAGGGGCTACATAGCGATGACGAGGAAGAGCCCCAGCCGCCGAACACCGAAGGACAGAAGAGGTTCCCCCCACAAGTGCGGACGGTGAACATGATATATGCAACCCACATCCCCAAGAGGGAGCGGAAGCGTGCGTTAAGGGACGTATATGCGTTGGAGCCAGTCGCCCCAAAGTTCAACCCATGGTCCTCCTGTCCGATCACCTTCGATCGCAGGGACCATCCCACTAGTATCCATCATGGCGGATTCGCTGCACTGGTCCTAGACCCAATCATCGACGGATTTCACCTCACTCGAGTCCTTATGGACGGCGGCAGCAGCATGAACCTGCTTTATCAGGACACAGTGCGCAAGATGGGTATAGACCCCTCAAGGATCAAACCCACAAAAAAGACCTTCAAAGGCGTCATACCAGGTGTAGAGGCCCATTGCACAGGCTCAGTCACACTGGAAGTGGTCTTCGGATCCCCGGATAACTTCCGAAGCGAGGAGTTAATCTTTGATATAGTCCCGTTCCGCAGTGGTTATCACGCACTGCTCGGGCGAACCGCATTTGCGAGATTCAATGCGGTACCGCATTATGCATACCTCAAGCTCAAGATGCCAGGACCTCGGGGGGTCATCACAGTCAATGGAAACACAGAGCGCTCTCTCTGCACGGAGGAGCACACTGCGGCCCTCGGAGCAGAAGCACAAAGCAGCCTCTTAAGGCAATCCACCAGTTCAGCGATTAAATACCTGGACACCTTCAAGCATGCCCGGAGTAATCGGCAACAAGACCGCCTGGCATGTTCCGAGCTCGCATAGCAATGCGGCCCCCACCCCAGTCCCAGCCAAACGGCGAAATCCGTGCCATGCGTACATAAATTACACATTGAAAATACCATGGGCATAGGTGGGGAGGGGGCACGACTATGGCACGCCCCAAGACGTGACTCAACCGCACTAGGGGCTTCCTGCTTTGTTATTTTTCTCTCTTTCATGACTTTACTCTCTGGAAACCCTGTCCGGCAGTACGATTGCCGAACACACGATGCAATAACCAAGGAGGCAGAAAGCTACATCGCACCATGGAACTCCCAGGTGGTCTCTGATAATGAGTGAAATACTTGCTTTAAATACCATTCCTCAGCTTTCCCTTGGAGGGGACATGTCAAATAGTCCTACTTTTTGCTTATCGCACTACTTGTATCATCCTGCTTCGACGCACCTTTTTGAATAAACAATGCATAGCACTAGACTATTACCGCATTCTCTATTCTTTTATATATATATGTTCATTCATGACATTCAACACTCGTACACTTTGGTACGGCCAATATGCCAGGGGCTTAAGCGTACCCCATAATACGGCGTGAGAAGTTCGAACACTTTCGACAGTGCGGCACCCCGAACTTATAGCATTATATGCATCAGCTCCGAATTATGTCTTGGGTCAATAGTTGGGTTTGCCCGGCTCCCATGTTTTGGTACCTTACGTTCCGCTATATCGGCTAAGGTAGCACTAGGAGAACTACTGTGATTGTGCCCCGGTTCATCTGGGCAAGCACCTCAGTAGAGAAAGCTAAAACTGACTGTCATGATAAGGCGAGAGCTGGTCGCTATTCGAGAGGTCTTGAGTCCCTAAAGACTTATGCCGCTTAGAGCGAGGAGTCGGCTTTGTCTGGCTTAAGGCATGTATAGCACCCCGAATTCGGCCTTCCAAATACTAGGGGATTCACCAAAATTTAAAATCGTAGACTTCTATGGCTAAGTGAGAGTGATAATGCATTATAGTCCGATTGCCTTGTTCGTTGTGCTGAGCACCTCCCTCGAAGGACCCAACAATGGGAAAAAGAGTGCTCAGATTTATCCTGAACACCCCAGCACTCGTGGCATGGGTGCAGAAGCCGACGACTGGCCATCTCTCAGATTTAATAAACAGCCGCACAGAAGGTAATATTTAAATTCAAACAAGCGTTGCATAGCGCATATGAACAAGTTTTCATAATACAGGATCACACAGGCAAGTTCATTCAAAAATTACATCCTTCGCACACTCGTTCGCCACAAGACGGGCACCCTTCAGGACACCCTCATAATACATTTCGGGGTGGCGATGCTCCTTGCCCTGCGGCGGCCCCTCCTTCACCAGCTTCTCGGTGTCCATCTTGGCCCAGTGCGCCTTCGCACGGGCAAAAGCCCGGCGTGCACCTTCGATGCAGACGGGCCACTTTATGACTTCCAGCCGTGGGCAGGCATCCACAAGCCGCCTCACCAGGCCGAAGTAGCTGTTGGGAAGGGAGCAGCCAGGCCACATCCAGACTATAAGGCCCCTCATGGCCTGTTCGGTCGCCTTGTGCAGCTCGACCAGTTGCTTCAGCTGGTCGCTCACAGGCATCGGGTGTTCGGTCCCAGTATACTGAGACCAGAACAACTTCTCCGTCGAGCTTCCCTCCTCGGCCTGGTAATACTTCGTGGCATCCGACACGCTGCTGAGCAAATCTGTGAATGCTCCTGTAGAGCTCCGGACTCGGGTAAGTAACAAGTAATTTACTTTCACATGCTTGCTTTGCATATTGAATGCCTTACCCGCCGCTATCTTCCTCATCGCCTCAATTTCCTGGAGGGCCTTTTGGGCTTCAGCCTTGGCATGCTTTGTGCTCTCGAGGGCCGCGGCAAGCTCGGACTCTTGCGTCTTCGAGTCAAGCTCCAAAGTCTCGTGTTTCTTCACGAGAGCCTGGAGCTCTTGCTGCACCTCGCCCACCCGTGCCTCTGATTTCTCCCGCTCGGTGCGCTCCTTGGCCGCTTTGTTTTCGGCCTCGGACAGCACTTTGGTCGTGGCCCCTGGCACATCCATGATGATCCTGTCATTTTGCAACCACATCTTATATATATACAAGGTATTACTTACCTTTGTTCTCCTCGAGCTGCCTCTTGGCAAGGCCGAGCTCTTTCTCAGACCGCTCGAGGTTCTGCTTCAGTGCGGCGACCTCCGCAGTCAGTGCGGCAGAGGACAACAACGAAGCCTGCATACGCATACAGACATACTTATATTAGACTCCTGCAGATATTATTTGATCCTCTATTCGGCTTTTCTTTGTGAACACCAAACAGAGCATCAGGGGCTACTGTCTATGCGGTAATATTTTCCTATATTTTAAATACTTACCTCAAAGCCTGTTAGAAGGCTGGCACAGGCTTTAGTCAGTCCGCTCTTGGCGGACTGAACCTTCTTGATCACCGCACTCATAATAGTGTGGTGCTCTTCATCGATGGAAGCGCTGCGAAGCGCTCCCAGCAGGTTGTCCGGTGCCTCTGGATGGACAGAGGTCACCGGCACGGGCGGCTTGCCCCTCTTGGAAGGGGTCCGCTTGCCGGAGTCCGGAACCACTGGAGGTTCTGGCGCGGTGTTCGGCTGAGGGCCCAACTTGGAGCCCTTGGGAGTCTTGCTCCCTTTGCTCCTGGAGTCCGGAAGGTCGCCTTGAGGCGCCTCCGGGACTATCTCCCCCCCGGCTCGGTGCCCCTTGAGACAATACCTCGATATTATTTGTAGGGCAAGGAGAAGAGGCGGTTGGAAGTGTATCACTATTCATATCCGACGAGTCCAAGGAGCCGTCCGACGAGGATACATAGATACGGGCTCGGGCGAACTGCATAATCATATTCGACGTTAGGAGAAGCAGTGCAACAAAAGTATGCTATGAGTTACTCTAGTATCCAAATACTTACGACTTCGCCAGGGGCTTGGCCCTGAGTAGCCACTCATCTTCACCGTCGGTGGCAGTGGTGGAACAGTCCTGAAGGAGATTCCTATGCTTCTTGGACCCTTTGGCCTCCCCGGTTGGGGCGGCCTTCCTTTTCTTGTCTCCCCCGGCTGGAGGGGGAGAATCTTAACCTTCCTCCTCCTCATTTTCACGGGAGGAGTGTGTCTCGGAGTTATCGGACGATGTGTCCAATACCACCTGGCGCCGGGAACTCTTTCGGGTTCCCGTGGCCTTCTTCTTGGTCTTCTCCGGCACCTCATAAGGAGCCGGAGTCCGCATCTCCGTCAGGAGAGCGTCTACAGGGTCTTCGGACAGAGGGGTCGGACACTTAATCTACTCCGATGTCTCCACCCAGTCCTGTCAAAGGCATGGGAGTTCAGACCCCGCACATGGTTAAGCTATGGGAAATAAATACCCTACCAGATGTACAGAACTTACCGGATTCGCAAGGCGCTTCGCGCTTAGCCCGCGATCCTCAGTAAGAGAAGGGGGGACCTCGGCGCCTTTGAACAGCGCCTTCCAGACGTCCTTATGCATTGTGTCGAAGAGCTCGCGTAGAGTCTGGTGCTGGGCCAGGTCGAACTCCCATAAGTTGAAAGCACGTTGTTAACACGGGAGGATCCGGCGGAAGAGCATGACCTGGACTATGTTGACAAGCTTAAGTTTCTTGCTTATCATGTTCCGGATACACTTCTGGAGTCCGTCCAGCTCCACCGATGAGCCCCAGGACAGGCCCTTCTCCTTCCAGGAAGTGAGCCGCGTGGGGATTCTGGATCGAAACTCGGGGGCCGCCACCCAGTTGGTGTCGCGTGGCTCGGTGATGTAGAACCACCCCGATTGCCACCCCTTTATGGTCTCCACGAAGGAGCCCTTGAGCCATGTAACGTTGGGCATTTTGCCCACCATGGCTCTGCCGCATTCCGCTTGTTGGCCGCCTACTACCTTCGGCTTGATATTGACGGTCTTCAGCCACAGGCCGAAGTGGGGCCGGATGCGGAGGAAAGCCTCGCACACGACGATGAACGCCGAGATGTTGAGGATGAAATTCGGGGCCAGATCATGAAAGTCCAGCCCATAATAGAACATAAGGCCGCGGACGAATGGATGGAGGGGAAACCCAAGTCCGCGGACGAAGTGGGGGAGGAAAACCACCCTTTCGTAAGGTTCCGGGGTAGGGACAATCTGCCCCGCGGCTGGCAGCCGGTGCGCGATATCTGCGGCTAAGTATCTGGCCCCACGTAGTTTTTTGATGTTCCCCTCCGTGACAGAGGAGACCATCCACTTGCCTCCCGCTCCGGACATGTTTGGAGAGAGTTGAGGAGAAGGATGTGGACTTGGGCGCTGGAGCTCGAGTGCGCGAGAATGGATGAGCAAGGAGGAAGAAGGCATGGGTAGAAAAAGGTGAAACCTTATCCCTTTATAAGGGCGGACGAAACTATGCACCCCCGCCAGCCTGGTAAAACTCGCTTATCCCCCAAGAGCCATAATTGATGGCGCGGTTGGGTTACCCACGTCCGTATTGATGGGAATCCCGTAATAAAGGGACACGATCTCTGCTTCGACAAGACGTGCCAAGGAAACCGCCTCGCGAAACACGCTGAGATAGGTTATGAAAAACGATTCGAATAAAGACATGGCTGTGGTGTGATGTCACGCTACGGGGTACATCAGCAGATTATATTTGTGGAAATATTATTCTCTCTACGGTGGTATGTGGAACTCGTTTTGCAGAGCCGGACACGATCCTCGTGTTCAAAATCTTCTATGAAGTATTCGGAGGAGGAACCCGCCTTGCAATGCCGAAGACAATCTGCGCGCCGGACTCATCATCATTGAAGCCTGGTTCAGGGGCTACTGATGGAGTCCTGTATTAGGGGGTATCCGGACAGCCGGATTATATCCTTTGGCCGGACTGTTGGACTATGAAGATACAAGATTGAAGACTTTGTCCCGTGTACAGATGGGACTCTCCTTGGCGTGGAAGGCAAGCTTGGCAATACGGATATGTAGATCTCCGTCCTTCTAACCGACTCTATGTAACCCTAGCCCCCTCCGATGTCTATATAAACCGGAGGGTTTTAGTCTGTAGGACAACATACAATCATACCATAGGCTAGCTTCTAGGGTTTAGCCTCTCTGGTCTCGTGGTAGATCAACTCTTGTACTACTCATATTATCAAGAACAATCAAGCAGGACGTAGGGTTTTACCTCCATCAAGAGGGCCCAAACCTGGGTAAACATCGTGTCCCCTGCCTCCTGTTACCATCCGCCTAGACGCACAGTTCGGGACCCCCTACCCGAGATCCGCCGGTTTTGACACCGACAGGAGCCAAAGAATATTCTCAAGTATTAGCAGCTGAGTTGTCAATTCAACCACACCTGGATAACTTAATATCGGTAGCAAAGTATTTAGTAGAAAAGTAATAATATGATAGCAGTAGTAACGATAGCAAAAGTAACGGTAGCAAAAGTGATATTTTTGGTGTTTTATAGTGATGATAACAATAGCAACGGAAAAGTAAATAAGAGAAGAACAATATATGGAAAGCTCATAGGCATTGGATCGGTGGTGGAGAATTATGCCGGATGCGGTTCATCATGTAACAGTCATAACATAGGGTGACACAGAACTAGCTCCAGTTCATCAATGTAATGTAGGCATGTATTCAGAATATAGTCATACATGCTAATGGAAAAGAACTTGCATGACATCTTTTGTCCTACCCTCCCGTGACAGCGGGTTCCTATTGGAAACTAAGGGATATTAAGGCCTCCTTTTAATAGAGTACCAGACCAAAGCATTAACACATAGTGAATACATGGACTCCTCAAACTACGGTCATCACCGGTAAATATCCCGATTATTGTCACTTCGGGGTTAACGGATCATAACACATAATAGGTGATTATAGACTTGCAAGATAGGATCAAGAACTCTCATATATTGATGAAAACATAATAGATTCAGATCTGAAATCATGGCACTCGGGCCCTAGTGACAAGTATTAAGCATAGCAAAGTCATAGCAACATCAATCTCATAACATAGTGGATACTAGGGATCAAACCCTAACAAAACTAACTCGATTACATGATAAATCTCATCCAACCCATCACCGTCCAGCAAGCCTATGATGGAATTACTCACGCACGGTGGTGAGCATCATGAAATTGGTGATGGAGGATGGTTGATTATGATGATGGCGACGGATTCCCCTCTCCGGAGCCCCGAACGGACTCCAGATCAGCGCTCCCGAGAGAGTTTAGGGCTTGGCGGCGGCTATATATCGTAAAATGCAATGAATCCTTCTCCTTGATTTTTTTCTCCCCAAAAGTGAATACTCCCTCCATTCCACAATGTAGTGCTTCCTCTATCCCCGTGCTTCAACTTTGACTGTAAATTTAACGACCAAGACCGATTGCGGCGGGAACAAAAGTTATATCAGTGAATTCGTATTCGAAGGAAGTTTTTGATTATACAATTTTTTCTCCCGCGGCAGTCGGTCTCGTTGGTTAAATTTATGGTCAAAGTTGGACCTTGGGAAGCGCGGGCGCACTATATTTTGGAATAGAGGGAGTATATGGAGTCAAGGTTGAGGTCGGTGGAGGGTCAGGGGGGCATGAGGCAGGGGGCGCGCCCCCCACCCTCCTGGATAGGTGGAGGGCCCCCTGACGTGGATCTTCATTCCAGTATTTATTATATATTCCAAAATAATTCTCCGTTGATTTTTAGGTCATTCCGAGAACTTTTATTTCTGCACAAAAATAACACCATGGCAATTCTGCTGAAAACAGCGTATCCGGGTTAGTTCCATTCAAATCATGCAAGTTAGAGTCCAACACAAGGGCAAAAGTGTTTGGAAAATTAGATACGACGGAGACGTATCAGCCACCATATTTCACGAAAAAAACGTTTCCCCCTGACTGCTGGGACCCACCAGCTACATCTTCCCACGCAAGGAAGTGCTTTCAGGCAAAAAATGATTCGCCCCCCTGACTGTTGGGACCCACCAGCTACATCTTCGCATGCAAGGAAGTGCGTGACAGTCGGGGCCCACCTGTTCGAAGCGTACGTAGCGTTGTCATTTTGGTCGCGAACGTGTACGTACATGCTGGTCAATGTAGAGGCGCGCACGTGACGTAGTAGAGGCGCTCATGTAGCATGTACACGTACGTACGATGGCCATGGTGCAAGAAAGTAAATATGGCCACGTACATACGGGCGGGGTCTCGAACGCCTACTCGCGCATACGTACGGCCAGGGCTCGTGTACATGGCTGGGTCGGAACGGAGAAATAGTGTCGTCGTCGTGTTCATGGGGAGCCAACCGGCTGGGTCGGAACGGCATGCGTTGTCGTGTTCATAGGGGGGCTTGGACGGAACAGCCGATAGAAACGAGGCCTGGCGTACCACAGAATGGAGGAAACGGCCTTGTGTTCAACCGGCCACGTTCGAAACAGGATCCTGTTCATCGGGAGGGGTCTGGCATACCGCAAAACAGAGGAAACGGACCTCCTACGGTCGAAATGGGAGTCTTGTTGATCGGGAGGGGTGTGGCGTACCACAAAACGGAGGAAACGAACTTGTGTTGGAGCGCTACAGTCGAAACGGGGGTCCTGTTCATTGGGAGGGGTGTGGCGTACCGCAAAACAGGACTCCACGGGATACTGTTCATCTCCACCGTCGACCCCCTCTAGCCTCCATGGGCTACTGTTCATCCACCGTCGACCTCCTCCAGCCTCCACCTGCGACTGTTCATCCACGGGCTCCTGTTCAGCCATCCTCCACCGCGCGCTACTCCACCGGCTACTATTCAATCAGCCCTCTCCAGGGGCTCCTGTTCAACCACCCCTCCACGGGCTATTGTTCATCCAGCCCTCCATCGTCTACTGTTCATCCTGCCCTCCACGGGGTGGTCCTATTCATCCTGCCCTCCACGGGGTCCTGTTCATCCAGCCCTAACCGGCTCGATCGATCGGGGTCCTGTTCATCCAGAGGCAACACCATGGGGTCCTGTTCATCCAAACCCCCCCCCCCTGCAACAGTCACTGTTCATCCAGAGGGAGCATCGATCGACTTCAGTTAGCAGCGGTAGTGAAGGAATCGCTCGATCGGGTTCAGTTAACAGTCATCGATCGATCGCTCGGGTTCATTAATGCGTAGCCTGCAGTGCAATCACTCGGGTTCAGTTAGAGCCCAATGCCTCGCTCGGGTTCAGTTAGAGCCCAACGCCTCGCTCGGGTTCAGTTAGAGCCCAACGCCTCGCACCCACGCGTGTGCGTGTATGAGAGAAACGTGCATCGCTCGGCCCCGACCACCCACCGTAACTGGGAACACCCCGATATTTTCCTCGCCCTCGCTTCTACCACGGTTTTTTCCGTCATGGACGGCCCAAAGAATGTCATGCAGTTGTGTCTCCGGCCCACCCATGACGAAAAGCCCATTTTCTGTCATGATTTTTTGTCATAGAAGTAGGACCCCACCACATCTATGATGATACCGTGTTTTGTCACAATTATTGTCATAGAAGTGTCATAAGTATGACAGAAAAAAAATCGTTCGGCCCAAAATGTCATGGATGTGTCTTTTTTGTAGTGCATCAACACTTGATGTTCCTTTTTGATCTCCACCTCCGCTAATTTCAGCATTGAATATACCTCAGGAATGGTTTTCTCCATCCCCTGCATATTGAAATTCATCACAAAGCTCTTGTAGCTAGGTGGGAGCAACTGAAGAATTCTGTCAACGACCGTGTCATCCGGGAGATTAACTCCCACCTGAGACAAGCGGTTGTGCAACCCAGACATTTTGAGTATGTGCTCGCTGACAAAACTATTCTCCTCCATCTTACAACTGTAGAACTTGTCGGAGACTTCATATCTCTCGACCCGGGCATGAGCTTGGAAAACCATTTTCACCTCTTGGAACATCTCATATGCTCCATGTTGCTCAAAACACTTTTGGAGCCCCGGTTCTAAGCTGTAAAGCATGCCGCACTGAACCAGGGAGTAATCATCACTACGCGACTGCCAGGCGTTCATAACGTCTTGAGTTGCTGGGAAAATGGGCGCTTCACCTAGCGGTGCTTCAAGGACATATGCTTTCTTGGCAGCTATGAGGATGATCCTCAAGTTACGGACCCAGTCTGTATAGTTGCTACCATCGTCTTTCAGCTTGGTTTTCTCTAGGAACGCGTTGAAGTTGAGGGCAACATTAGCGTGGGCCATTTTATCTACAAGACATATTGCTAAGATTTTAGACTATGTTCATGATAATTAAGTTCATCTAATCAAATTATTTAATGAACTCCCACTCAGACAGACATCCCTCTAGTCATCTAAGTGATACATGATTCGATTCGACTAGGCTGTGTCTGATCATCACGTGAGACGGACTAGTCATCAACGGTGAACATCTCCATGTTGATCGTATCTACTATACGACTCATGTTCGACCTTTTGGTCTCTCGTGTTCCGAGGCCATGTCTGTACATGATAGGCTTGTCAAGTCAACCTAAGTGTTTTGCATGTGTAAATCTGGCTTACACCCGTTGTATTTGAACGTTAGAATCTATCACACCCGATCATCACGTGGTGCTTCGAAACAACGAACCTTCGCAATTGTGCACAGTTAGGGGGAACACTTTCTTGAAATTTTAGCGAGGGATCATCTTATTTAAGCTACCGTCGTTCTAAGAAAAATAAGATGTATAAACATGATAAACATCACATGCAATCAAATAGTGACATGATATGACCAATATCATTTTGCTCCTTTTGATCTCCATCTTCGGGGCACCATGATCATCATCGTCGCCGGCATGACACCATGATCATCTCCATCATCGTGTCTTCATGAAGTTGTCTCACCAACTGTTACTTCTACTACTATGGCTAACGGTTAGCAATAAAGTAAAGTAATTACATGGCGTTATTATTGACACGCAGGTCATATAATAAATTAAGACAACTCCTATGGCTCCTGTCTTGATTCCTATTACAAGAACATGATCAATCTCATACATCACATCTATCATTCATCACATCCTTTTGGCCATATCACATCACACGGCATATGATGCAAGAACAAGTTAGACGTCCACTAATTGTTGTTGCAAGTTTTTACGTGGCTGCTGTAGGTTTCTAGCAAGAACATTTCTTACCTATGCCAAAACCACAACGTGATATGCCAATTTCTATTTACCCTTCATAAGGACCCTTTTCATCGAATCCGATCCGACTAAAGTGGGAGAGACAAACACCCGCTAGCCACCTTATGCAACTAGTGCATGTCAGTCGGTGGAACCTGTCTCATGTAAGTGTACGTGTAAGGTCGGTTCGGGCCGCTTCATCCCATGATGCCGCCGAATCAAGATAAGACTAGTAAAGGCAAGTAAATTGACAAAATCGACGCCCACAACATCTTGTGTTCTCCTCGTGCATAGAAACTACGCATAGACCTAGATCATGATGCCACTGTTGGGGATCGTTGCAGAAATTAAAATTTTCTACACATCACCAAGATCAATCTATGGAGAGACTAGCAACGAGAGAGAGGGGAGTGTATCTTCATACCCTTGAAGATCGCGAAACGGAAGCGTTACAAGAACGCGGATGAAGGAGTCGTACTCGCAGCGATTCAGATTGCGGTTGATTCCGATCTAAGCGCCGAACAATGGCGCCTCCGCGTTCAACACACGTACAGCCCGGGGACGTCTCCTCCTTCTTGATCCAGCAAGGGGAAAGGAGAAGTTGGCAAAGAACTCCGGCAGCACGACAGCATGGTGGTGGAGCTCGCAGTTCTCCGGCAGGGTTTCGCCAAGCTCAATGGAGGAGGAGGGGGTGTTGGAGAGGGGGAGGGATGCGCCTTGGATGAGGTGTTGCTGCCCTCCCTCCTCCCCTCTATTTATAGGGTGAAGGGGGAAGGGGGAAGGGGGACGGCCCCTCTAGATGAGATCTAGAGGGGGGCGGCGGCCAACGGGAGAGGCTTGCCCCCCAAGCAAAGGGGGGCACCCCCTTTAGTGTCCCCCCCCCCCAACCCTAGGCGCATGGTCCCTAGGGGGGATGGCACCCAGCCCACTTAGGGGCTGGTTCCCTTCCACATACAGCCCATAGGGCCCTCCAGGGCAGGTGGACCCTCCCGGTGGACCCCCGGAACCCCTTCGGTGGTCCCGGTACAATACCGGGAAACCCTCGAATACTTCCGGTGACCGTATGATGACTTCCCATATATAAATCTTCACCTCCGTACCATTCTGAAACTCCTCGTGACGTTCGGAATCTCATCCGGGACTCCGAACAACATTCGGTAACTGTCGGTGTCAAAACCGGCGGATCTCGGGTAGGGGGTCCCGAACTATGCGTCTAAGGTGGATGGTAACAGGAGGCAGGGGACACGATGTTTTACCCAGGTTCGGGCCCTCTTGCTGGAGGTAAAACCCTACGTCCTGCTTGATTAATATTGATGATATGGGTAGTACAAGAGTAGATCTACCACGAGATCAAGGAGGCTAAACCCTAGAAGCTAGCCTATGGTATGATTGTTGTATATAATCTATCGACTAGCCTGGCCTCGGTTTATATAATGCACCAGAGGCCTAGGATAACAAGAGTCCTAGCCGAATACGCCGGTGGGGAGGAGTCCTTGTCTTGATCGCCAAGTCTTGTGGAATATTCCTTGTATGCGGCAGCTGTCCGAACTGGCCCATGAGTATACGGCCATGGGGGTCCTCGGCCCAATCTAATAGATCGGGAGATGACGTGGTGAGTACCCGCTAGTCCAGGACACCGTCAGTAGCCCCCTGAACCGGTCTTCAAGTTAGGGATGCTCCTCGATTCTTCCGAACTGTTCTTCATCTTCGGTTGACGGTCTTGAAAACTGGTTCAACAAATCTTCTCATCTTCGATCTTGAGGATCGCCGAAATGCATTCGGCGAGTTTACACGTCGGGTATCCGAGGAGCCCCTTTAAGTTTCTGGCCTTTATCAATGACTTGTTATTTTTATGCCACACCTCGGGTTTGAAGTTGTTCCCGGGCGGCAGCGTCCTCTTGCGTCCGAGCTCCAACGCCGGACTGCATTCGAGGTATCTTTTGCAGCCGAGCACCAACGCCGGACCGCTTCCCAGCTCTAACGCCGGAATGTATCCGAGCTCCAACGCCGGACTATGTATCCGAGCTCCAACGGCAGACTATATCCAAGGTGTCATATCACCTTGGTTCAAAAAAGTTTGAAAGAGTTTAGCCGAGCTTAATGCCGGAAATGCCCTCTATGGAGCCAGCCACTAGCGCCGGAGCTTTATGCCGGACTGCTTCCGAGGTGGTGCACCACCCCGAATGTGGGCCGATTTTTGTGAATATTTTTTATTGGTGCAATTTATTCTCTGCCGAGATATATAGCCAGTAGCCCTCAAGGTGTATATCGGTCTAAAACCCGAGATGCACCTGAAGGATGACGTAAGACTGCTGATCCTAGTAGCCGCTGAGACTCAGGTTGATTTGTAAAATCAGCCTGAGGATCAAGTCCAAACTCGGCAGAATACTTTGGGACACTAAAAGCGGTGTGCTCAGTCCTCGAGGCTCAGGTTGGGTGCGGCCGACCAACCTGAGGATCAAAATCTCCTCGGAAACTATATTGCGGATAAAATTTTCTGCATTGGACAAGCAATGCAGTAGCCCCCGAGACACTGGTTGGGTGGCAACACCAGATCAGGGGATCGATGTGCCCCTTTAATATTTGTAAATAATAAGCCCGAAGCCCAGTAGCCTCCGAGCCTTAATGCGGGCACGGGTGGCCGAATTAAGGATCAATATCCATAGTAAAATCACAAATTATGTGTAATGACTCTATGTATCCAAGTACTTTACGTCATTAATGCTCGGATCCGCATTGTACAAAACTTTTTTTGACCGACCATCGGCTTCCACCTCCTCGGCCAGTAGCCGAGGAGTGTTTGTCCTACTTTATAAAGCCTTTATGAGGGCAAAGATTTACAACAAACAAGGCAATCTGGCCATACAGTTTTATAAACAAAGGTACGCGGAGTTATATCACTGTTTAACAGAAGAAATGTCTTCCAAAGAAAATAGTCCCGCTATCGGTTCCTTTATTTGGGTTGTCATGCTAAGCATGATCATTAAACCTCAGCTCTAATGTAAGAGCAAAATATTGAGGATTTAGTTTGGGAGGCCAGTTAATAGCCCCTGGTAGTGTTCGGCGACAGTCGGGGTCAAGCCATAAACACTTCGGCCAATGTTATGAACGGCCCATCATTTAACATAGTCATCGGATCGCTGACCAGTTTACGCTTATTGTGAAAGTCAGTTTTCGGCTCTCCACTGAGGTGCTTAACCATGTGAGCTGGAAGCACAATCGCAGTGGTTCTCCCTTTGCACGCCTAGCCAAACAAAACGGAACGTAGGAAGCAAGTGCAGGAGCCGGGTAACCCAACTATTGACCGAAGACACAATTCGAAACCGATGCATATATAGCAATATCTGAGAATGTTTTTGCCGAATCCCTAAAGGTGTCCGGCGTTGCACTGCGAGACTAATGCTGGAGAAGCGCAAATAGTTTTAAAAGTGCCAAAAAGCTTGGAAAACCAAGAAACGTCAGTAAAAACATGACGTCCGAACAATATCAAGTGTTCGGTGCCAATCCGAAAGTTGGTCTGAGAAAAAAGAAGTGCTTATGTCGTGCTTTAACATGATACATCCTATCTCAAGACTTCGAGCGGGTCAGCCTACGGCTTCAACCTCCTATCTCGAGGGCGGAGTACTTCTCATCAGGCCAGTTTAGCAAACTAAACTCTAGCGGCTTTGAGAGAGAAATTAGGCTCCCCGGCTAGTGACCGCACACTCGTGTCGAAAAAGGAGTGATAAATAATAATAAAACTTTGCAACGACTAAGAAGAAGAACACTTATTATAAAACGGCTCAAATAAACTTAAGAGCCCCCAAGTGACTTGGGTAGAAGAATGATTGCATGTACCGAAGTACTTATATCATATCTATGTTCAACCAAACTTTAAACACGTCTTAACCGACCGTCAGCTTCTCCCTCTTCGGTCAAGGACCGAAAAGTGTTATGTACTCCATCGGTCGAGAATATCGACGGTGTTTCCAATAACCAGGCAATCAGGCCATAAGGCTGTAACAGACAAAGCGCGCTCAGGGAACTTATGCTATATTACCGTGAAGTGTAAGAAGCATCTTCGAAGAAAATAGTACCCCCACCGATACCTTTCTTCGGTGCTCATTGTTATTATGAGACTTGTGCAATAGATTTTTTGTACTCATGAGTTCCGTTGTGTGCCGACCATCATTGAAAACTATAAGAGCGCTAGCTTTCGGCTTCACCCAGTCTGAGGTCCGGCTCGGTTGACCCGATCGTGACAATCGCAGAGGTGCTCCCTTTACTCCCTAGCCGAACAATCGGGAACATAGGGGTAAACACAGGAGCGAGGCAACCCAGCTTGCAAATCGCTTAAGTCAATATGGTGCATATTGTGGCATAATACACGAACAAGGAACGAAGCCGTACAAGTATAATCATATGCAAGAGGAAAAGCTTCATAAATGAAGCCCCCAAGTGAATTGGGTCCTTGAATTTGTGTGTCACAAACAAAGTTTGGACAAGGAAATTTTTTACAAGCAACTTTTTTCCAAAAAAGTATAATGCTTGGTCGAACCGAACACAAGTTAGAAATTAAAGCTTTGAGCATGAAAGCGACTTAGCTGGTTATTGTGTTCGGTATTGATGACGCGGTCCGAGCTTGATGCGGGGCAAGGTTCCATCCCCCAAGCTGGTCCTGAGGTGGCGGAGCGAAGAGCTCGACACGCCGAAGTGGTGACATAGCACGGTCAATGCAGACCGGCAGATTGACGCCGAAGTCCCCGGATCATTTTCCTGTGCACAAAAAATAGTGCAAACCGGAGATAATAGTAATAATAATAATTAAAAAAATGTGTTGCATAATAAATAATTTATGCAAAGTGAGGAATAGAAGAAATATGGCCTGGCGCCGCATTCAATGTCGATGCAGGGCGTCGGCGTGATGTAGTAAAGGCATGGCAAAGCCTGAATTCACAGGTCGGTCCGAGCTTCGGATGCGGCGTTCGCCGAACAATCTACGGAAACTGATCAAACCACCACGCGACCGTCATTAATGCGGTCACCATTTGATAGACCTGTGTACATATCATGGACAAACCAGAGTAATAATTCCTTGGGAAAATGAACCCAAACAAGCAAAAAATACTGGGATTAATAGCACCTAGTTTATTTGTTGTAGCAATCCGAAGGAAGGTGATTCCCAAAATTGGGACTCGCTCCGCACACCCATTTCCTGATGGGCGATAAAACGACGGCATGGTAATGCTGGTAAAGGTTGACTCGCCGAGGCAAAGCCCTCGGCCCAGCTAACGTGACGGAGCTGGTCGGCTAGTGACGCCGAAGTGTCCGGAGTAGGTTGATGAAGAGATGGTGAAGCCCCCGGTCCAGCTGAGATGTCGAAGCCTCGACGTCAGCCGATTAGTCGAAGCAGGTCTGCGTGACGGACACCATCTTGAAGAAGCAATAGTGCGGCCCTGTCGATGCAGGTCGTGACGTGGTTGATGCCGACTTGATGAAGCGACCGTGCGGCGATGCCGGTATGCCCGCTCCGTGTAATCCATGGGGCGGCGATGTTGATGATGATTTATCCTTTGCGATGCCGGACTCTTGTTCGGCTTGCCGAGATGATGATCGGAAGAAGTTGAGCTCGGCTAAAGTGACGACGTGTTTAGCGCAGGTCGGCAGCCGTGGAGTAATATTGCCGGACTGATTTGACACCAGCATGATGTTGAAGATCATGTTCAAAAGATCTTAAAGTTAGTGGGATGTGTTCGGGAATGAAACACAATACCCCATACAAAACTTCCTTCAAAAGGGATGTCCAAAATCCTATTCATAAAAAAGATGAACTCGGGTCGGATTCGTTTTCGCGCAGAAAATAGATCCAAAAAATGATGCACTAATCGGAAGGTTCCCGGAGTTTGGACGGTCGGATCAAGCTGAAATTTTGAGAGGTGGTAGATATAGGAATTCCTCAGCCGATCAACGGTTGGATTTTTCAAAGGACGTCTGAGCTAGAAGCTGGACACCACGCCCTAAACTCATCCAGATTCCCGTCCAGATTTGACAGGGCTCTGGTATATCATAGATTGCCAGAGATTCCTCCATCGGAACTTGACGAAATTTTCCACGGTTGTTGTAGACTCAATTCCGCACAATTCCACCGAAGCGATCGTTAAAGCGATGCTCGAGCAGGCGCTGGCGGCGGATACGCGTTCGCTGTTTGGAAAAATAGCACGGTCGCTTGAGGGCAATGTTGACGTTAAGCCCCTGAGCTCCATAGATGATTCCTCCGTGATCTTGATAGAGATCGGAGTTGATGTTTGATGAAGGCCCTCGTCCGAACATGGTGATCCGAACACAGGGCGCAATTCTTGGTCGAACCAAGGTGACCAGTCGAGATGGTGACGAAGATGCCGAAGTCGCAGTTGATCTGTAGGCGAGCCATTGATCCTTTTGTCGATCACACAGCGTAACTCTCAATGAAAGCACTAATGTCAGTGTCAAAATCGGCGGATCTCGAGTAGGGGGTCCCGAACTGTGCGTCTAAGGTGGATGGTAACAGGAGGCAGGGGACACGATGTTTTACCCAGGTTCGGGCCCTCTTGATGGAGATAAAACCCTACGTCCTGCTTGATTAATATTGATGATATGGGTAGTACAAGAGTAGATCTACCACGAGATCAAGGAGGCTAAACCCTAGAAGCTAGCCTATGGTATGATTGTTATATATAATCTATCGACTAGCCTGGCCTCGGTTTATATAATGCACCAGAGGCCTAGGATAACAAGAGTCCTAGCCGAATACGCCGGTGGGGAGGAGTCCTTGTCTTGATCGCCAAGTCTTGTGGAATATTCCTTGTATGATGCAGCTGTCCGAACTGGCCCATGAGTATACGGCCATGGGGGTCCTCGGCCCAATCTAATAGATCGGCAGATGATGTGGTGAGTGCCCCCTAGTCTAGGACACCGTCAGTAACCGCATACTAATTCCCATAACAACTCTAGCATCACCGAACCTTAAGTGTGTAGACCCTACGGGTTCGGGAACCATGTAGACATGACCGAGACATCTCTCTGGCTAATAAACAACAGCAGGATCTGGATACCCATGTTGGCTCCCAGATGTTCCACGATGATCTCATCGGATGAACCAAGATGTCGAGGATTCAATCAATCCCGTATACATTTCCCTTTGTCAATCGGTACGTTACTTGCCCGAGATTCGATCGTCGGTATCCCAATACCTCGTTCAATCTCATAACTGGCAAGTCACTTTACTCATTCCGTAATGCATGATCCTGTGACTAACTGCTTAGACACATTGAGCTCATTATAATGATGCATTACCGAGTGGGCCCAGAGATACCTCTCTGTCATACGGAGTGACAAATCCCAGTCTCGATTCGTGCCAACCCAACAGACGCTTTCGGAGATACCCGTAGTGCACCTTTATATCCACCTAGTTACGTTGTGATGTTTGGCACACCCAAAGCATTTCTACAGTATCCGGGAGTTGCACAATCTCATGGTCTAAGGAAAAGATACTTGACATTAGAAAAGCTTTAGCAGATGAACTACACGATCTTGTGCTATGCTTAGGATTGGATCTTGTCCATCACATCATTCTCCTAATGATGTGATCCCGTTATCAACGACATCCAATGTCCATGGTCAGGAAACCATAACCATCCATCGATCAACGAGCTAGTCAACTAGAGGCTCACTAGGGACATGTTGTGGTCTATGTATTCACACATGTATTACAATTTCCGGATAACACAATTATAGCATGAACAATAGATAATTATCATGAACAAGGAAATATAATAATAACCATTTTATTATTGCCTCTAGGGCATATTTCCAACAGGGAGCGCCCCCCACCCTCGTGGACAGGTGGAGGGCCCCCTGACGTGGATTCTTCTTCCAGTATTTTTTATATATTCCAAAATAATTCTCCGTCATTCCGAGAACTTCCATTTCTGCACAAAAATAACACCATGGCAATTCTGCTGAAAACAGCGTCAGTCCGAGTTAGTTTCATTCAAATCATGCAAGTTAGAGTCCAAAACAAGGGCAAAAGTGTTTGGAAAAGTAGATACGACGGAGACGTATCACTGTTGTCTCAGTTAAAATAGGAGATCACTGTTATCATGGTTTATGTGACATAGCTGCTAGTGTGAGTGCTATTCCTTGTTCCTTATATCAAGAAATTATGAATGACATAGCACCCGGAGAGATAGAAGACGTAAATGTTACTATTAAACTTGCTAATAGAGACACTATATCACCAATTAGGAATGTTAGAGATGTTGAAGTCTTGTGTGGGAAAATAAAATACCTTAGTGATTTTCTTGTTCTTGGTTCCCCACAAGATGACTTTTATCCCATTATCTTTGGTAGACCTTTCTTGAACACCGTTAATGCTAGAATAGACTGTGAGAAACAAACTGTCGGTGTTAGTTTTGGTGATGAGTCTCATGAGTTTAATTTTTCCAAGTTTAGTAGAAAGCTTCATGAAAAAGAATTGCCTAGTGAGGATGAAATAATTGGTCGTGTTTCTATTGATGTACCACCTACTGATCCTTTAGAACAATATTTGCTAGACCATGAAAATGATTTACATATGCATGAAAGAAATGAAATAGATAAGATTTTCTTTGAACAACGTCCTCTACTTAAACACAATTTGCCTATTGAAACTTTAGGAGGTCCTCCTCCACCTAAAGGTGATCCTGTGTTTGAATTAAAACAATTGCCAGACACTTTGAAATATGCTTATCTTGATGAAAAGAAGATATATCCTGTTATTATTAGTGCTAACCTTTCAGAACATGAAGAAGAAATATTATTGAAAGTTTTAAGGAAGCACCGAGCTGCTATTGGATATACTCTTGATGATTTAAAGGGCATTAGTCCCACTCTATGTCAGGACAAAATTAATATGGAACCTGATGCTAAACCCGTTGTCGATCACCAACGTCGGTTAAACCCAAAGATGAAAGAAGTAGTAAGAACGGAAATATTAAAACTTCTGGAAGCAGGTATAATCTATCCCATAGCTGATAGTAGATGGGTAAGTCTTGTTCATTGTGTCCCTAAGAAAGGAGGTATAACTATTGTTCCTAATGATAAGAATGAACTTATTCCAGAAAGAATTGTTACAGGCTATAGAATGGTAATTGATTTTAGAAAATTAAACAAAGCAACTAGAAAAGATCATTACCCTTTGCCTTTTATTGATCAAATGCTTGAAAGATTGTCTAAGCACACACATTTTTGCTTCCTTGATGGATATTATGGTTTTTCACAAATACCTGTTTCTCAACCTGATCAAGAAAAGACCACTTTTACTTGTCCATTTGGAACCTATGCTTATAGATGTATGCCTTTCGGTTTATGTAATGCACCTGCTACTTTCCAAAGATGTATGGCTGCTATATTCTCTGACTTCTGTGAAAAGATTATTGAGGTTTTCATGGATGACTTCTCTATTTCCGGGAAGTCTTTTGATGATTGTTTAAGCAATCTTGATCGAGTTTTGCAGAGATGTGAACAAACAAATCTTGTCTTGAATTGGGAGAAGTGTCACTTTATGGTTAATGAAGGCATTGTCTTGGGTCATAAAATTTCTGAAAGAGGTATTGGAGTGGACAAAGCTAAGGTTGATGCAATTGAGAAAATGCCATGTCCTAAAGATATAAAAGGTATTCGTAGTTTCTTAGGTCATGCTGGTTTCTATAGGAGATTTATCAAAGACTTCTCAAAATTTTCTAGGCCTCTTACGAATCTTTTGCAAAAGGATATTCCTTTTGTTTTTTATGATGATTGTTTAGAAGACTTTGAAACACTCAAGAAGGCCTTAATTTCTGCACCTATTATTCAACCACCTGATTGGAACTTGCCTTTTGAAATTATGTGTGATGCTAGTATTATGTTGTTGGTGTTGTTCTAGGACAAAGAGTTGATAAGAAATTGAATGTTATTCATTATGCTAGTAAAACTCTAGACAGTGCTCAACAAAACTATGCTACTACTTAAAAAGAATTCTCGGCAGTGGTGTTTGCTTGTGATAAATTTAGACCTTATATTGTTGATTCCAAAGTAATTGTTCACATCGATCATGCTGCTATTAAATATCTTATGGAAAATAAAGTTGCTAAACCTAGACTTATTCGATGGGTTCTCTTGTTACAAGAATTTGATTTACATATCATTGATAGAAAAGGAGCTGAGAACCCCATAGCTGATAATTTATCTAGGCTTGAAAATGTGCCTGATGACCCATTATCTATTGATGATAGTTTTCCTGATGAGAAGTTAGCTGCAATAAATGTTGCTCATAATACTTCTTGGTATGCTGACTATGGTAATTACATTGTTGCTAAATATTTACCACCTAGCTTTACTTATCAACAAAAGAAAAAAATTATTCTATGATTTAATACATTACTTTTGGGATGACTCACATCTTCATAAGGAAGGAGTAGATGGTATTATTACACGTTGTGTACCTGAGCATGAACAGGGACAAATCCTACGGAAATTGTTGGAAATATGCCCTAGAGGCAATAATAAAATGGTTATTATTATATTTCCTTGTTCATGATAATTGTCTATTGTTCATGCTATAATTGTGTTATCCGAAAATCGTAATACATGTGTGAATACATAGACCACAACATGTCCCTAGTGAGCCTCTAGTTGACTAGCTCGTTGATCAATAGATGGTTACGGTTTCCTGACCATGGACATTGGATGTCATTGATAACGGGATCACATCATTAGGAGAATGATGTGATGGACAAGACCCAATCCTAAGCATAGCACAAGATCGTGTACTTCATCTGCTAGAGCTTTTCTAAGTGTCAAGTATCATTTCCTTAGACCATGAGATTGTGCAACTCCCGGATACCATAGGAGTGCTTTGGGTGTACCAAATGTCACAACGTAATTGGGTGGCTATAAAGGTGCACTACAGGTATCTCCGAAAGTGTCTGTTGGGTTGGAATAAATCGAGACTAGGATTTGTCACTCCGTATGACGGAGAGGTATCTCTGGGCCCACTCGATAATGCATCATCATAATGAGCTCAGTGTGACTAAGTAGTTGGTCACGGGATCATGCATTACAGAACGAGTAAAGTGACTTGCCGGTAACAAGATTGAACGAGGTATTGGGATACCGACGATCGAATCTCGGGCAAGTAACATACCGATTGACAAAGGGAATTGTATACGGGATTGCTTGAATCCTCAACATCGTGGTTCATCCGATGAGATCATCGTGGAACATGTGGGAGACAACATGGGTATCCATATCCCGCTGTTGGTTATTGGACGGAGAGTTGTCTCGGTCATGTCTGCATGATTCCCGAACCCGTAGGGTCTACACACTTAAGGTTCGATGACGCTAGGGTTATTAGGAAGACTTGTATATGATTACCGAATGTTGTTCGGAGTCCCGGATGAGATCTCGGACATCACGAGGAGTTCCGGAATGGTCCGGAGGTGAAGATTTATATGTAGGAAGTTGTCATACGGTCACCGGAAAGGTTCGAGGGCATATCGATATTGTACCAGGGCCATCGGAGGGGTTCCGGGGGTCCACCGGGAGGGGCCACCTCTCTCGGAGGGCCTAATGGGCTGTAGAGGAAAGGGAACCAGCCCTACATGGGCTAGGCGCATCCCCCCCTTGGGCCCATGCGCCTAGGGTTGGGGGGAAACCCTAAGGGGGGCGCCCCCCTTGCTTGGGGGGCAAGCCCCCTCTCCTTGGCCGCCCGCCCCCCCTCTAGATCTCATCTAGAGGGGGCCGGACCACTTCCTCCTTCCCCTATATATAGAGGGGTGAGGGGAGGGATGCACACCACATCCAAGGCGCAGCCCCTCCCCTCCCCAACACCTCTCCTCCTCCGCAAGAGCTTGGCGAAGCCCTGCCGGAGTACTGCTGCTCCACCACCACCACGTCATCGTGTTGCTGTTGGAGCCTTCTTCCTCAACCTCTCCCTCCTCCTTGCTGGATCAAGGCGCGGGAGACGTCCTTGCTCCGTACGTGTGTTGAACGCGGAGGTGCCGTCTGTTCGGCGCTAGGATCTTCGGTGATTTGGATCACGACGAGTACGACTCCATCAACCCCGTGCTCTTGAACGCTTCCGCTCGTGATCTACAAGGGTATGTAGATGCACTCCTCTCCCTCTCGTTGCTAGATGACTCCATAGATTGATCTTGGTGATGCGTAGAAAATTTTAAATTTCTGCTACGATCCCCAACAGTGGTATCAGAGCTAGGTCTATGCGTAGTTTCTTTGCATGAGTAGAACACAAGTTGTTGTGGGCGTGTCAATTTTGTCAATTTACTTGCCGTTACTAGCCTTATCTTGATTCGGCGGCATCGTGGGATGAAGCGGCCCGGACCGACCTTACATGTACGCTTACGTGAGACTGGTTCCACCGACTGACATGCACTAGTTGCATAAGGTGGCTAGCGGGTGTCTGTCTCTCCCACTTTAGTCGGATCGGATTCGATGAAAAGGGTCCTTATGAAGGGTAAATAGAAATTGGCATATCACGTTGTGGTTTTGGCGTAGGTAAGAAACGTTCTTGCTAGAAACCTATAGCAGCCACGTAAAAACTTGCAACAATAATTAGAGGACGTCTAACTTGTTTTGCAGCATATGCCATGTGATGTGATATGGCCAAAAGGATGTGATGAATGATATATGTGATGTATGAGATTGATCATGTTCTTGTAATAGGAATCACGACTTGCATGTCGATGAGTATGACAACCGGCAGGAGCCATAGGAGTTGTCTTAATTTATTTATGACTTGTGTGTCAACTTATACGTCATGTAATTACTTTACTTTATCGCTAACCGTTGGCTGTAGTAGTAGAAGTAATAGTTGACGAGACAACTTCATGAAGACACAAAGATGGAAATCATGATGATGGAGATCATGGTGTAATGCCGGTGACGACGATGATCATGGCGCCCCGAAGATGGAGATCAAAAGGAGCAAAAAGATATTGGCCATATCATGTCACTATTTGATTGCATGTGATGTTTATCATGTTTTACATGTTATTTGCTTAGAACGACGGTAGCATAAATAAGATGACCCCTCGCAATAATTTCAAGAAAGTGTTCTCCCTAACTGTGCACCGTTGCTAAGGTCCGTTGTTCCGAAGCACCTTGTGATGATCGGGTGTGATAGGTTCTAGCGTTCGCATACAACGGGTGTAAGCCAAATTTACACACGCAAAACACTTAGGTTGACTTGACGAGCTTAACATGTACAGACATGGCCTCGGAACACGGAAGACCGAAAGGTCGAACATGAGTTGTATAGAAGATATGATCAACATGAAGATGTTCACCGATGATGACTAGTCCGTCTCACGTGATGATCGGACACGGTCTAGTTGAATCGAATCATGTATCACTTAGATGACTAGAGGGATGTCTATCTGAGTGGGAGTTCATTAAATAATTTGATTAGATGAACTTAATTATCATGAACTTAGTTACAATATGTCTTGTAGATCAAATGGCCCACGCTAATGTTGTCCTCAACTTCAATGCGTTCCTAGAGAAAACCAAGCTGAAAGACGATGGTAGTAACTATACGGACTGGGTCCGAAACTTGAGGATCATCCTCATAGCTGCCAAGAAAGCATATGTCCTTGAAGCACCGCTAGGTGAAGCACCACCCCCAGCAAACCAAGACGTTATGAACGCTTGGCAGTCCCGTGTTGATGATTACTCCCTGGTTCAGTGCGGCATGCTTTACAGCTTAGAACCGGGGCTCCAGAAGCATTTTGAGCAACACGGAGCATATGAGATGTTCCAAGAGCTGAAAATGGTTTTCCAAGCTCATGCCCGGGTCGAGAGATATGAAGTCTCCGACAAGTTCTATAGTTGTAAGATGGAGGAGAATAGTTCCATCAGCGAGCACATACTCAAAATGTCTGGGTTGCACAACTGCTTGTCTCAGCTGGGAGTTAATCTCTCGGATGATGCGGTCGTTGACAGAATCCTTTAGTCCCTCCCACCTAGCTACAAGAGCTTTGTGATGAACTTCAATATGCAGGGGATGGAAAAGACCATTCCTGAGGTATATTCAATGCTGAAATCAGCGGAGGTGGAAATCAAAAAGGAACATCAAGTGTTGATGGTGAATAAAACCACTAAGTTCAAGAAAGGCAAGGGTAAAAAGAACTTCAAGAAGGACGGCAAGGGAGTTGCCGCGCTCGGTAAGCAAGCTACCGGGAAGAAGCCAAAGAATGGACCCAAGCCTGAGACCGAGTGTTTTTATTGCAAGGGAAGTGGTCACTGGAAGCGGAACTGCCCCAAGTACTTAACGGACAAGAAGGCCGGCAACACCAAAGGTATATGTGATATACATGTTATTGATGTGTACCTTACCAGTACTCGTAGTAGCTCCTGGGTATTTGATACCGGTGCGGTTGCTCATATTTGTAACTCAAAACAGGAGTTGCGGAATAAGCGGAGACTGGCGAAGGACGAGGTGACAATGCGCATCGGGAATGGTTCCAAGGTCGATGTGATCGCTGTCGGCACGCTACCTCTACATTTACCTACGGGATTAGTTTTAAACCTCAATAATTGTTATTTAGTGCCAGCTTTGAGCATGAATATTGTATCAGGATCTTGTTTAATACGAGATGGCTACTCATTTAAATCCGAGAATAATGGTTGTTCTATTTATATGAGAGATATGTTTCATGGTCATGCCCCGCTGGTCAATGGTTTATTCTTATTTAATCTCGAACGTGATGTTACACATATTCATAGTGTGAATACCAAAAGATGTAAGGTTGATAATGATAGTCCCACATACTTGTGGCACTGCCGCCTTGGTCACATTGGTGTCAAACGCATGAAGAAGCTCCATGCAGAAGGACTTTTGGAGTCTCTTGATTATGAATCATTTGACACGTGCGAACCATGCCTCATGGGCAAAATGACCAAGACTCCGTTCTCCGGAACAATGGAGCGAGCAACCAACTTATTAGAAATCATACATACTGATGTGTGCGGTCCAATGAGTGTTGAGGCTCGCGGTGGCTATCATTATGTTCTCACCCTCACTGATGACTTGAGTAGATATGGGTATGTCTACTTAATGAAACACAAGTCTGAGACCTTTGAAAAGTTCAAAGAATTTCAGAGTGAGGTTGAGAATCAACGTGACAGGAAAATCAAGTTCTTACGATCAGATCGTGGGGAAGAATATTTGAGTCACGAATTTGGCACGCACTTAAGGAAATGTGGAATAGTTTCACAACTCATGCCGCCTGGAATACCTCAGTGTAATGGTGTGTACGAACATCGTAATCGCACTCTATTGGATATGGTGCGATCTATGATGCCTCTTACCGATCTACACCTGTCATTTTGGGGCTATGCTTTAGAGACTGCCGCATTCACTTTAAATAGGGCTCCGTCGAAATCCGTTGAGACGACACCGTATGAATTATGGTTTGGGAAGAAACCTAAGTTGTCGTTTCTAAAAGTTTGGGGATGCGATGCTTATGTGAAGAAACTTCAACCTGAAAAGCTCGAACCCAAATCGGAAAAATGCGTCTTCATAGGATACCCTAAAGAAACTATTGGGTATACCTTCTACCTCAGATCCGAAGGCAAGATCTTTGTTACCAAGAATGGATCCTTTCTATAGAAAGAGTTTCTCTCGAAAGAAGTAAGTGGGAGGAAAGTAGAACTTGATGAAGTATTGCCTCTTGAACCGGAGAGTGGCGCAGCTCAGGAAAATGTTCCTGAGGTGCCTGCACCGACTAGCGAGGAAGTTAATGATGATGATCAGGAAACTTCAAATCAAATTGCTACTGAACTTTGTAGGTCCACAAGGACACGTTCCGCACCAGAGTGGTACGGCAACCCTGTCCTGGAAATCATGTTGTTGGACAATGGTGAACCTTCGAACTATGAAGAAGCGATGGCGGGCCCAGATTCCGACAAATGGCTGGAAGCCATGAAATCCAAGATAGGATCCATGTAATAAAAATGAAGTATGGACTTTGACTGACTTGCCCGTTGATCGGCGAGCCATAGAAAATAAATGGATCTTCAAGAAGAAGACATACGCGGATGGTAATGTGACCATCTATAAGGCTCGGCTTGTCGCTAAGGGTTATCGACAAGTTCAAGGGGTTGACTACGATGAGACTTTCTCACCCGTAGCGAAGCTGAAGTCCGTCCGAATCATGTTAGCAATTGCCGCATTCTATGATTGAGATATGGCAAATGGACGTCAAAACGGCATTCCTTAATGGTTTCCTTAAGGAAGAATTGTATATGATGCAGCCGGAAGGTTTTGTCGATCCTAAGAATGCTGACAAGGTGTGCAAGCTCCAACACTCAATCTATGGGCTGGTGCAAGCATCTCGGAGTTGGAACATTCGATTTGATGAGATGATCAAAGCGTTTGGGTTTACGCAGACTTATGGAGAAGCCTGTGTTTACAAGAAAGTGAGTGGGAGCTCTATAGCATTTCTCATATTATATGTGGATGACATACTATTGATGGGAAATGATATAGAATTCTTGGAAAGCATAAAGGCCTACTTGAACAAGTGTTTTTCAATGAAGGATCTTGGAGAAGCTGCTTATATATTAGGCATCAAGATCTATAGAGATAGATCGAGACGCCTCATTGGTCTTTCACAGAGTACGTACCTTGACAAGATATTGAAGAAGTTCAATATGGATCAGTCCAAGAAGGGGTTCTTGCCTGTGTTGCAAGGTACGAGATTGAGCACGGCTCAATGCCCGACCACGGCAGAATATAGAGAAAAGATGAGTGTCGTCCCCTATGCCTCAGCCATAGGGTCTATTATGTATGCCATGATGTGTACCAGACCTGATGTAAACCTTGCCGTAAGTTTGGTAGGAAGGTACCAAAGTAATCCCGGCATGGAACACTGGACAGCGGTCAAGAATGTCCTGAAGTACCTGAAAAGGACTAAGGATATGTTTCTCGTTTATGTAGGTGATGAAGAGCTCGTCGTAAAAGGTTACGTCGATGCTAGCTTCGACACAGATCTGGATGACTCTAAGTCACAAACCAGATACGTGTATATCTTGAATGGTGGGGCAGTCAGCTGGTGCAGTTGCAAGCAAAGCGTCGTGGCGGGATCTACATGTGAAGCGGAGTACATGGCAGCCTCGGAGGCAGCACAAGAAGCAATCTGGGTGAAGGAGTTCATTACCGACCTAGGAGTTATTCCCAATGCATCGGGCCCGATGACTCTCTTCTGTGACAACACTGGAGCTATTGCCCTTGCCAAGGAGCCCAGGTTTCACAGGAAGGCCAGGCATATCAAGCGTCGCTTCAACTCCATTCGTGAAAATGTTCAAAATGGAGACATAGATATTTGTAAAGTGCATACGGACCTGAATGTCGCAGATCCGTTGACTAAACCTCTCCCTCGAGCAAAACATGATCAACACCAGAACTCTATGGGTGTTTGATTCATCACAATGTAACTAGATTATTGACTCTAGTGCAAGTGGGAGACTGTTGGAAATATGCCCTAGAGGCAATAATAAAATGGTTATTATTATATTTCCTTGTTCATGATAATTGTCTATTATTCATGCTATAATTGTGTTATCCGGAAATCGTAATACATGTGTGAATACATAGACCACAACATGTCCCTAGTGAGCCTCTAGTTGACTAGCTCGTTGATCAATAGATGGTTACAGTTTCCTGACCATGGACATTGGATGTCATTGATAACGGGATCACATCATGAGGAGAATGATGTGATGGACAAGACCCAATCCTAAGCATAGCACAAGATCGTGTAGTTCGTCTGCTAGAGCTTTTCTAAGTGTCAAGTATCATTTCCTTAGACCATGAGATTGTGCAACTCCCGGATACCGTAGGAGTGCTTTGGGTGTACCAAACATCACAACGTAACTGGATGGCTATAAAGGTGCACTACAGGTATCTCCGAAAGTGTCTGTTGGGTTGGCATGAATCGAGACTGGGATTTGTCACTCCGTATGATGGAGAGGTATCTCTAGGCCCACTCGGTAATGCATCATCATAATGAGCTCAGTGTGACTAAGTAGTTGGTCACGGGATCATGCATTACGAAACGAGTAAAGTGACTTGCCGGTAACGATATTGAACGAGGTATTGGGATACCGACGATCGAATCTCGGGCAAGTAACATACAGATTGACAAAGGGGATTGTATACGAGATTGCTTGAATCCTCGACATCGTGGTTCATCCGATGAGATCATCGTGGAACATGTGGAAGCCAACATGGGTATCCAGATCCTGTTGTTGGTTATTGGCCGGAGAGTTGTCTCGGTCATGTCTGCATGTTCCCGAACCCGTAGGGTCTACACACTTAAGATTCGATGACGTTAGGGTTATTAGGAAGACTTGTATGTGATTACCGAATGTTGTTCGGAGTCCCGGATGAGATCCTGGATGTCACGAGGAGTTTCGGAATGGTTCGGAGGTGAAGATTTATATGTAGGAAGTTGTCATACGGTCACCGGAAAGGTTCGGGGGCATATCAGTATTGTACCGGGGCCACCGGAGGGGTTCCGGGGGTCCACCGGGAGGGGCCACCTCTCTTGGAGGGCCTAATGGGCTGTAGAGGAAAGGGAACCAGCCCTACATGGGCTGGGCGCATCCCCCCTTGGGCCCATGCGCCTAGGGTTGGGGGGAACCCTAAGGGGGCGCCTCCCTTGCTTGGGGGGCAAGCCCCCTCCCCTTGGCCGCCGCCCCCCTCTAGATCTCATCTAGAGGGGGTCGGCCCCCTTCCTCCTTCCCCTATATATAGAGGGGCGAGGGGAGGGCTGCACACCACATCCAAGGCGCAGCCCCTCCCCTTCCCAACACCTCTCCTCCTTCGCAAGAGCTTGGCGAAGCCCTACCGGAGTACTACTGCTCCACCACCACCACGCCGTCGTGCTGCTGTTGGAGCCCTCTTCCTCAACCTCTCCCTCCTCCTTGCTGGATCAAGGCGTGGGAGACGTCCTCGCTCCGTACGTGTGTTGAACGCGGAGGTGTCGTCCTTTCGGCGCTAGGATCTTCGGTGATTTGGATCACGATGAGTACGACTCCATCAACCCCATTCTCTTGAACGCTTCCGCTCGCGATCTACAAGAGTATGTAGATGCGCTCCTCTCCCTCTCGTTGCTAGATGACTCCATAGATTGATCTTGGTGATGCGTAGAAAATTTTAAATTTCTGCTACGATTCCCAACAGAAATGTCACTCCGAAGCTTATGAAGGACATCATACCGAAGATTAGAACTGCTCACAAGGTATTGCAATCTGGATTTTATTGGGCTACTCTCTTCAAGGATGCCCGTAAGTTCGTCTTATCTTGTGATGAATGCCAAAGAATAGGTAATATCGGTAAGCGTCAAGAAATGCCTATGAACTATTCACTTGCTGTTGAACCATTTGATGTTTGGGGATTTGATTACATGGGACCTTTTCCTTCCTCTAATGGGTATACACATATTTTGGTTGTTGTTGATTATGTTACTAAATGGGTAGAAGCTATTCCAACCAGTAGTGTTGATCACAACACCTCTATTAAAATGCTTAAGGAAGTTATATTCCCAAGGTTTGGAGTCCCTAAATATTTAATGACTGATGGTGGTTCATACTTTATTCATGGTGCTTTCCGTAAAATGCTTGCCAAGTATGATGTTAACCATAGAATTGCATCACCTTATCATCCTCAGTCTAGTGGTCAAGTTGACAATAGAGAAATAAAATTAATTTTGCAAAAGACTGTCAACAGGTCTAGGAAGAATTGGTCTAAGAAATTAGATGATGCACTTTGGGCTTATAGAACAACATATAAAAATACTATGGGTATGTCTCCTTATAAAATGGTTTATGAAAAAACTTGCCATTTGCCTCTTGAGTTAAAACATAAAGCATATTGGGCCATCAAAGAACTCAATTATGATTTCAAACTTGCTGGTGAAAAGAGGTTATTTGATATTAGCTCATTAGATGAATGGAGAACCCAAGCTTACGAAAATGCAAAATTATTCAAGGAAAAAGTTAAAAGATGGCATGAAAAAAAAAATCCAAAAGCGTGAGTTTAAAGTCGGAGAATATATTCTTTTGTACAACTCTCGTTTTAGATTATTTGCAGGAAAACTCCTCTCAAAATGGGAAGGCCCCTACATTATCGAGGAGGTTTATCGGTCTGGAGCCATCAAAATAAATAATGCCGAAGGTACTAACCAGAAGGTTGTCAATGGGCAACGAATAAAACATTATATCTCAGGTACGCCCATTAATGTTGAAAGTAATATTATCCAAACTTTGACACCGGAAGAACACATAAAAGAGTCCTTCCGGAACACTCCAGAATTGTGAAAATAAGGAGATACGTGATACGGTAAGTAAACGGACTCCGAAAAATCCGCAAAAATATTTTTTGTCAGTTTTGAAATATTTAGAAAAATAGGAAAATAAGAAACCTCCAGGAAGCGTACCCTAGTGGGCACAAGACACCAGGGCGCGCCTGGCGCGCCCAGGTGGGTTGTGCCCACCTGGGACACCTTAGGGACTCCGTTTTTCTATAGTTTGCTTGTCCCCCAAGGTAAAAAAAATCTATATATAATCCCCGAACCTGATGATCACCGTATCGTGGAGAAACCCACTGTTCTTCTTTCTTGCTGTTTTCAGCGCAGTTCTGAAAATATGTCGTCCCAAGACTCTGACGGAGAGAGCTATGTCTCACATCTCATTGCTGACCCAAAGACCTATGAGGACCTATCTCCTTATGGTCGAACTACAGATGACGAGGAGGATGCTCACTTGATGAGGATCAATGATTCAAGCTCGGAGGAGGAGGATGTTCCTCTACCTCAACCTGGGGATATGCACGTAGAGTTTAAGAAGTTAAGTCTGATGCATGACAATAGTAGAGAAAGGTGGGATCATGAGAGAATGGAGTGGGTAAGCATGTTGTGTGGTCAAGAGTTCGTGACTCCTTGCACTCATGAGAGCAGGGGCGGAGACAGGGGGCGGGCAGGGGCTAGACTCCTCCCCCCCCATCCATCGGCCCCCCTCAACAATACATACAGGTTTTACTGCTGATTTGATGCCTAATTAGCCTTAGTTTTAGGGAAATTTGGCCTTAATACATGCCACATGCAAACACGCAGCACGGACGTGATGGAATGGGCCAAGCCCAGACCTATTAGCCCATAGGTCTTCGATTTAGTTCTGCACGTACGTATTTGCCGTTCGCTTCCTGTTCGCTTTGGCCTTTGGAAGTCCATCCTCGATCTTCTCCGCCGTCGTCTACGCTAGCTGCTAGGTTTGCTTCGAGTATCAAACATGGCGAGCCTCCACGCCGGTGATTGTTTTACCGGTAAATTGCGGTTGCTGCACGCCGGTACAAGACTATTACCAGCCGATCCAATTGGTGAAGGTCCCTGCCTGTCGGAATCTCCAATCTCGACGGTTCAAGAGCGACAGCATGACTCTAATCTAGCCTGAGTCCCAAGGTATACTACAATACAGTAAATTTGCAGGTAGTTATACAAGCCATCAGTTGAAATTGCCTTTTCGATCAATTGCGAACTATATAATTGAGGGTCCCATAGTTGAGTCACTAGACTAGAATTGCATAAAGCAGGGAGGAAGATACCACCAAATTATTCAAGTCGTTCGTTTTACCCTCCAATTATACCACTGAAAATGCAAATCTATTGTATATACATCGAGGAAATAACTACAAACATTGTTTAGATTATTGGCAACTTGTTCGATGGACCTTGTTGGCATAGATCTCTGTCAAAATTAGTACATAAATATACTATTTTCAATTGTGAAACATATATTCACCGCACTTTAACATCAATGCTATATTAAGAATAAACATCTTTTTAGGTTACATCTCTTGTACGGTCTTCGTCTTTTCTTCACCCCCCCTATACCCAATTCCTGGCTCCGCCCCTGCATGAGAGAAAGGAGTGGGTAAGCATAACGTGTACTTACTAAAGAGTTTGTGACTCCATGGGGGTATATGGACAAAGTGTGTGCATATTCCTTGTAGATTTTTCAATGAATTTTTTCAAGATATGTTGCACAAGGCTACTGAATGTAAACATTCATGATTTAAAGTTTTGTCTGACTACTTTGGGATGCTCGGTGCCCTGTTTTCAGATAGCATAGCAGTTCAGAGGCAGAATAACCATAATGATTTGTAAGGAAACTAGCCATAGCCATGTACTCAGATAGCATAGCGCTTTGGAGGTAGATAACTCCAAGATAAGGCTAGGTAGTATTTTTCTTTTGGGTGGGAGAAGGCTAGGTAGTGGTAGCTTTAATAATAGAGATTAGTATCTTAATCCATTGCATAGTGTGTCATGTTATTTGTTTCTTGATGACATAGAGGATGGATGTATAATTGAGGTATCACAATATTTATGGTGATCACAAATGTCTCTTGTAACACAGTGCATTGTATATGATTATGTCGTCTGATCTGTTTTCTCTTGACATGGGTAATTGCACCGCCATCCTGATCTTTCCAAGAAAATATAGATCTATGATTGTGAGAGTAACCACACCATGAACGGAATAAAGTGGCGTGACTAAAGTCAGTCAGACGGCAGAAACTTTATCCCTACGACAACGGCAATGAATCTGGTCAACAATTATGATTGTGCTTCAGTTTATGCATTTTAACATTTTTAAATGCTTTTGGGAGCGTTTATATATGTTGGTTATGGATATGAAGAGTAAGAGTGTCGATAATTAGTTATGGTCTAACCATGTATCTAGGTAGCAATTATCTGAATGTAAGACAGACAGTAACCTGAAGATGTGTTCTCGTTTTTTGCCTCGATCACATTTTATGCCTTTTTCCAATAGCAGCCTAAGTTTTTTGCCTCGATCATATTTTATGCCTTTTTCCAATAGCAGCCATCTATAGGCTGATGTTTTCTTTTGCTACCATTAGTTTGGATTTTTTTAATTACGTATCTGGTCAACCTAATAGATCATACATTAAGTGGTGCATCTTCATTCCAATCTGTTATGTAGCATGCTATTTTCCTTTTCACTGAAAAGTTTTACTGGTATCAAAATATTTCATTTGTGATCCTTTTCCTAATCGGACCAAATTATCTCAACAAATTGTACAGTCTCCCTTTCCCTGGCTCGATTGTTCATAAAAACATTTGTATGTTCCTAATTAGTATATTATGCTAGCGGTAGTTCATCCTTCGAGTTTAAGAAAAAATAAATTCCTATGGATTTACAAGTTTATTTGATAAACAAAATGTTACCTTTATTTACACGTACGTCTGGGAGATGGACTGTAGTGTTGAGAGTGTGAGCTGACGAGGATAATGAAGTGCAGATGTTTATAGCTAAAAGGTGAAGCCTAGGCGGTGGTGTTGCCGCTCATCGTCGCCAAATGTCAATAGTGTGCCAATGTATTTCATCATTAACGTGTAACCCTCACCTCACGAACTGTATATATTCATTATATATAAGCGCTGCTAATCGTTGTCAAGCAACATCCACGACGCCAAGAAATTCAGCGAATCAAATAAAGTGAACCCAAAAAAGACAAGCGAGAGGAAGTATGATATGCATACGGTGATAGGATGGGAATATCTAGGAAGTGATGATGGTGAAGATTTGGAATGGAGATGGGTCGAGTGATGGATGGAGGTGAGAGGTATGAAGACGAGATGAAGATGTGTGTTAGTGTGTGGCAGAAGGTAACATACCATGATTTGAACTGATGTATGCATGTATTGTGAAATGAAAATACCATTTAATTATAGATTTTATTTTTCCATTTGAATCAGTTAGAGAGTATGTTCTCTTGGATTAAATGGCGGGTGACACAAATAGAAGAACAACAATAATATACATACATCGTTGAATTACCTTAACATTGTTTCGGTGGTGGGTTGTAGTCCATAAGAAGCATGTCTAAAATACAAGTAATATTTTGTGTCCCGTAGCAATGCGGGGGCATAAAACAAGTAATATTTTGTGTCCCGTAGAAGGCCTCTCGAGTTTCGTTTGACCAAGTACAACACGCGCCCCTGGTTCCTGGGAGCTCCTACTTGACGCTCGTTGCGTCCAACAGGGCGCCGACGCACAGGGGGCAACGCGACTTTTGCACAAGCATGTCGCCGCAGTGCGCCGATTGGGCCGGCCCATTGGAGTGCGCTGCAAATACAAGGTGATAATTTGCAAAAGAAAAATAGCAGGGCGTGATAGCTGGGAATCGAACATAGCACTGCAGACTTGCACTAGCACCCTACTAGCCACAAGGATGGAAGCGCTCAGTTGACCAAACTACAGCGGAGACCTACAAGAACTAAAGAAAGTATAAGACTGTTTGAAAAACATCCTTTACGATTTTCCAAATAGCAAAAACAAAACGTGAATGTTTTATCAAACGCGAACATTATTAGTTTTTTTTACAAATTTTGAGAAAACTCAAACATTTTTCAACACACAAATGAATTTTGGAGACGTGAACATACTTTTTAGAACGGAAACAATTTTTAAACTACCCAAAAACCTGAACAGGAACAATTTTTCAAATTTGGAAACAAAATTTGGAAACACAAACAACTTTCGAATTTCCCAAACATTTTTGGAATTTGTGACATTTCTTTAAAGCACAAGCATTTCCTGAATCTTGAGAACCAATTTTGAAACGGAGAACAAATTTGGAAGCACAAACATTTTTTGAGTCTTTGGAACAAATTTGGAAATGGAGAACAAATTTGGAAGCGCGAACAATTTTTAAAGCATGAACATTTTTTCAATCTTGAGAACAAATTTTGAAAACTCCTAAACAAATTTGGAAGCGCAAACAATTTTTTAAAGCACGAACATTTTTTGAATCTTGAGGACAAATTTTGAAATAGAGAACAATTTTGAAAAATCCTGAACAAATTTGGAAGCGTGAACAATTTTTTAAAGCGCAATCATTTTTTTGAATCTAGAGAACAAATTTTAAAATAGAGAACAATTTCGAAAAATCCCAAACAAATTTGGAAGCGCAAACATTTTATGAAATCCGGTATATTTTCTGCATTTCGAAAGTTTTGAACTTTTTGTGTAACAGGAACAAATTTTGAATTGGAGAAAAAAAATGATAACTTAAAATTTTATGAAAATATGAACAAATTTTGAATTTTTTCAATTTCTTTTGATAAAAAGAGAAGAAAAAGAAAAGGAAAAATAAAGAAAACAAGAAAAAATCAGGAACATTTTTCGAAATTGTGAACAAAATTGTGTAAATGTGAACACTATTTCAGAAATATGAACAATTTTTGTCAAAAAGAACATTTTTGAAAATTCTGAACCATATTTGAACTTTTTGAAAAGCTTACAAAGAAAAAGTAAAAAAACAGAATAAGAAAAGAAAACGAGAAAAAAGAAAGACAAAATAAGACTAAAGAAAAAACAGTAGAAGGAACAGATGGTTTTTTCCTCGGTTTTAGTTTCTTTAAGTTTAGCATTGCTATTATAATAGATCCACGGGCTAGGCGCTGTGGCTAGCTTGGTGTGTTCCACTACTGGAGGTCGTAGGTTCGATCCCTAGCGCGATCGTTTTTTGCGGTTCATCTCGCGAGTCGAAACCACTAAATTGGGCCGGCCCTGGGTGAGCTGCGCCCTGTGCGAAGCAGTGACTACTTGCCGCAGGAAGCGGCGAATAGGGAATTCCCTGGTTCCTGACTGGCCGTCTTTGCGGGGAGCTCCTATAGGCCGCTCGCTGCGGCAAAGTGCCGGCGCTTCGCACAGGAGCGGCTAGCGTTGGGCCGGCCCATTTACAGTGGCACCTGACGGCATCTAGGAGGCAAAGTGCCGGCGCTTCGCACAGGAGCGGCTAGCATTGGGCCGGCCCATTTACAGTGGCACATGACGGCACCTTTCCTAGATGAAAAAATCGCAAAAAAGAAAATTGAGCTAGCGCTGTACCTCGAACACGCGACTTCGCACCAATTGGCCTGCCGTGCTAACCACCGCGACGAAGACCATCTCTTGTTAAATTAGCAGCCGGACAGTTAAAGACGTATACGAGAGAGACTAATGTTAAACATTAATTCGCAAAAAATCCAAAAAACTACAGCCCATTTTTCGAAATTATGAATACTTTCTTCAAAATAAAAACATTTTTCGAATTTTTGTACAAATTTTGTAAAACAAGAACATTTTGATGATGTGAACAAATTTGAAAAAGGGGAACATTTCTTGAATTTGTGAACAAAAAATAAAAATGTTTACTTTTATAAACTTCCAGAACATTTTTTGAATTTGTGAACAAAATTAAAAACATGAACTATTATTGAATTTGTGAACAAATTAGGAAAGCTGGAACATTTTCTTTAATTTCCAAACATTTTTTGAATCTTGAGAACAAATTTTGAAACAGAGAACATTTTTGAAAAATCCTGAACAAACTTGGAGGCGCGAACAATTTTTTAAAGTACGAACATTTTTTGAATTTTGAGAACATATTTTAAAACGGAGAACAATTTTGAAAAATCCCGAACAAATTTGGAAGCACGAACATTTTTTTAATATGTGAACACAAAATTAAAATCTGGTACATTTTCTGAATTTCGAAAGTTTTGTACTTTTTTGTGTAACAAGAACAATTTTGAATTTTAAGAACATTTTTTGGAAACACAAACAAAAATTATTTCTTTGATTTTTTTTAAAGAGAAGAAAAGGAAAAGAAATAAAAAAGAAAATCATAAACATTTTGTAAAATTGTGAACAAGTTCTGAGAAAGAAAAATAAACTTGAAAAAGAAAATGAAACAAAAAACAAAAAAGTAAAAAAAACAGAAACGAAAGAAGAGAAATGGAAAAACAATAGAAAGCCGAAAAAGAACCAAAAAACGATACAGAAAAAAACCCGGTAACCGGTTGGACGCATTATGTATAGGTGGGCCGGCCCAGGTTTGTCGCTCGCTGCGCTGCCCTGTGCGGTAGCCCGACATTTTGCCGCAGCAAGCGGCGAATAGGGATTTCCGTTGTTGCGAGTCAAATCTGGGCAGCGTTCACGTCGGTGCCAGCCACCAAGAACTACTGGTCCACCAAAAGCGGGCCGACGACCCGGAACTCGCGTTTTCGGTGCGGGCAAGCCAACGCCCGCCGTTTCCCTTCTCCCACGGATACTGTTGTCTGGCACTCTGATGGTAGGCTGTTTTGTGACGCGTCGGATTCAGATCAGACGGGCAGGGGTGGTCATGGGCGGCCGAGTGCGCTCTCGGACCACGCAACGCAACAAGCGGCAGCTTTTGCTTTTGCGTCCAAACGCTCTGTGTTTTCTGTAATCACGACATGGTTCTTACTTGGATGCTACTCCACAAGTGCTGCATTTCTCTCTTCTTCCGGAGAGAAGTGAAGCCAAACCGCTGTGCATTGTTAACAAATCCGAGTTAGGGCCTACTCCTACATGTTATAAGCAAGAAGTGGTACTGTCTTGCAAAGTGCCCTTCTGATATCGAGTTCAAGTGCTCCTCTATAATCAGCAAAATCAAAGAAAGGAAAAACAGTTCAAAAGAAATTCTGATTTTTTTACAACAAACTTTGCTTAGTTTTCATCCTTCATCTCGCGTGTAAATTTTCGTGATAAAATCACATTCATGGAGATCTGGAAAAATAACAAAATCAACACTACAAAATACTTTCAAAACTAGTCTTTTTGGAGCGTTGATTTTGTACTTTTTTGATAAACATATATTTACACAATCACATTAATTGGGATAGGTAATCAAAGAACAATGTACTAAAGTATGTATATACTATTGCAACACACGAACAATTATCTAGTTATACACTCATAAGCAAGAGAACACATAAACTTGAGAGACAAAAGCTACACACCCTTACACTGTTAGACGACGCGATGCAATACCAGTTGCACCAAAAAATACTTTAAGAACCACCAAAAAATTATTCTAAACAAAACCTTTAAGTATATATTCTAAATTACAAAGTACAATGACATCTTGAGGCCATATTTCTCGAGACTAGGACGACAGTGCCCCCATGGCCGTTTTAATCAGCCTTTTTACACATTTATCGTATTCGTGATGATGACACCACCATGTCATTTTCAGTCAGGGCAACTGAGGATTGTCGTCCTTGCTATGGACGACAAAAACCTATCTACATGAGCGACTGTGGTGGAGTCTGAAGTATTGGGTCGTGCTAATACATTGTCCAACCATCATAGATGTTGGTGTAGTCGCCGTGGTTGATGGTGTAAGGTAAACTACCCCACCCTGCAAAACTAGGGGGGTGGCGAACTCGTGTAGCGTTTATGGTGACGCTTGGATAATCATATCATAGAGAGATACTTCCTCTGTTCCTAAATATTTGTCTTTCTAGATATTTCAACAAGTGACTACATACAAAGCAAAATGAGTGAATCTACACTCTAAAATATGTCTATATACATCCGTATGTGGTGGTCCATTTGAAATCTCTTAAAAACAAATATTTAGAAACAAAGGGAGTACATAACTATAAGCAACTAATGATCAGAACATAATAATGTTGTGACATCTCGAATGGTTGTTGTTGCAGCTTCCATGACAAGTAGGGGGCTGGTGGACTAACTACGTACCAAGGCAATGACTTGGAAGCCTGTTGGGGTGGAGTCTGTTGACACACCTTCTTACCACGGTGAACTGAGGGATGCGGGGAGGTTGTCCTCTATGACCATACATGGCATTTGGGGGCTGAAAAGGAGTAATGGCACAAACATTGGCAAGAGAGTGACTAGGGGTGGAGAGTGTAAAATAAACTTCTCGTCCGAGGGGAGGGAAAGCTAGTTTCCTATCATCCATGCCGCGAATGGTATACTTCAATCGTACTAAGTGGAAGCGACTTGCCGATGTCATCTTAGGTGGACAACAAGTATGAAAAAAGACTAACTGCAACAATGACACTATGGTCTTTGATGAAAAAGACAGACTACTGTTCTCACTTTGGATGGCAATTTCCTAAGGTAATCGATCATGATCGGGCGACCGATCTTGTCTATGCCGCCCCCCATAGACAGCACGCGTAATCTGGGCCCACGCACGTGTGCTCACATCTCAGTTATTTTCCTCTCATGCACTGGTCTCTTTCCCGACTGTTACCCCCCCCCCCTCTCACTCACTTCATCTTTTCTTTCCAGTAACCA
>NC_041380.1:141013246-141032953 GCF_002162155.2 Triticum dicoccoides | reverse complement strand
TCCGGCGAGCCGATCCATGTCCGCACGTCACCGCCTTCCTACTCATCCTCCTCCCTGGCACATGTAGTTTTTAACGGCCATGGATAGGAAGAGAGACTTCTTTCCACTTTTTTACCATGCATGACTAAATTGGCAAGGACCATGTCCACCGCCTGCTTCCTCCTCATCCTCCTCCTCCTCTTTGTTATGGGCGTGGCTACAAAGCAACCGCCGAAGCACCCACTTATGCCACCGGCCATGACCACTGCTAGGAGGGAACCATATGCAACGGGGTTTCCATGCTACAACCGCGGCCGAGCATCGTGGCAGAGGACCACTGGGACGTCCCGACTTACTATGAATGATATACTCTTCGTATAAACTGGGTGCACCTTATTTTTCAAGAGCCCATCCAAAAGAAATCCTAAAGTTAGGTGTGCTTGGCTTGGAGCAATTTGAGGATGGGTCACCGACTCTGAAGTTGCTCCCGGGTACACATGAGTGAGAACAAAGTGCATTGGAAAGACTAATGTTGGTATGTGGGGCTAGTCTACCCATACACAATGACCATGAACCGATGGGTTTGACCGGGGCACTATAATTGTTATAAGATCCAAACCTCACAACTACACGGGATGTGTGTGTGTAAGTGATGCATACATGGGGGCACATGTGGATGCTAGCACTAGCGCGCACATACATGTGTCAAGAGGGAACGTTCTTGTTGGTCTGACGAGGACGCCGATTCCTTTGAGGGAGGGAGGGGTGTATGTGACATCTTGACTTAATAGGAATGATAGACCACTCGTGCAAACAAGATGCACCTTCTTCTTCGGGAGTCCATCCAAAAGGAATCTCAAAGTTAAACGTGTTAGAAAGTAGCAATTTGAGGATGGATGATCGACCGAGAAGTTTATCTCGATTGTTCAAGGGGTGAGGACAAAGTGCACATGAAAGACTAGTGATGGTATGGGGTCAGTCTAGATCCCAGACGCAATGACCATGAATCGATGGGTGAACCAATGGCTTGGTCGACACGTTACAATCACATGATAGAAATAGGCTATTGGCGATGTTGCGACCATGGTCACCGCATTCTTAGAACCGGCCACCGACGATGCTACTAGAATGTTGTGCTAGAACCGTGTACGCTGGTGGTGCTACAATCGTATATGCTAGGAGATGAAACCGTGCATGCCAGGAGTTGGAAGAGGTCAACCACGGAGTTGCATCGGTGTCGAAAAGATGTCGCGCCTCGTCGTCGATGGTTCTACAACTGCGTGAAAGAAATATGCCCTAGAGGCAATAATAAAGTTATTATTTATTTCCTTATATCATGATAAATGTTTATTATTCATGCTAGAATTGTATTAACCGGAAACGTAATACTTGTGTGAATACATAGACAAACAAAGTGTCACTAGTATGCCTCTACTTGACTAGCTCGTTAATCGAAAATGGTTATGTTTCCTAACCATAGACATGAGTTGTCATTTGATTAATGGGATCACATCATTAGGAGAATGATGTGATTGACATGACCCATTCCATTAGCTTAGCACCCGATCGTTTAGTATGTTGCTATTGCTTTCTTCATGACTTATACATGTTCCTATGACTATGAGATTATGCAACTCCCGTTTACCGGAGGAACACTTTGTGTGCTACCAAACGTCACAACGTAACTGGGTGATTATAAAGGTGTTCTACAGGTGTCTCCAAAGGTACATGTTGGGTTGGCGTATTTCGAGATTAGGATTTGTCGCTCCGATTGTCGGAGAGGTATCTCTGCGCCCTCTCGGTAATACACATCACTTAAGCCTTGCAAGCAATGCAACTAATAAGTTAGTTGTAAGATGATGTATTACGGAACGAGTAAAGAGACTTGCCGGTAACAAGATTGAACTAGGTATTGAGATACCGACAATCGAATCTCGGGCAAGTAACATACCGATGACAAAGGGAACAACATATGTTGTTATGAGGTCTGACCGATAAAGATCTTCGTAGAATATGTAGGAGCCAATATGAGCATCCAGGTTCCGCTATTGGTTATTGACTGGAGACGTGTCTCGGTCATGTCTACATTGTTCTCGAACCTGTAGGGTCCGCACGCTTAACGTTACGATGACAATTTCATTATGAGTTTATATATTTTGATGTGCCGAAGGTTGTTCGGAGTCCCGGATGTGATCACAGACTTGACAAGGAGTCTCGAAATGGTCGAGACATAAAGATCGATATATTAGATGACTATATTTGGACACCAGAAAGGTTCCGGGTAAGATTGGGACTATACCGGATCACCGGGAGGTTATCGGAACCCCCCGGGAGGTATATGTGCCTTATTGAGCCTTAGTGGAAAGGAGGGGAAAGGAGCAAGGGAGGGGGCGCCCCCCCAAGCCCAATCCGAATTGGGAGGGGGGCCGGGCCCCCCTTTCCTTCCTCCCTCCTTCCTCTTCCTCCCCTCTCCTACTCCTAATAGGAAAAAGGGGAGTCCTACTCCCGGTGGGAGTTGGACTCCTTCCTTGGGCGCGCCACCTGTTGGAGAACATAACAGAATTTTAAAATTTTCTACGCATCACCAAGATCAATCTATGGAGTCATCTAGCAACGAGGGAGAGAGGAGTGCATCTACATACCCTTGTAGATCGCGCGCGGAAGCGTTCAAGAGAACGGGGTTGATGGAGTCGTACTCGACGTGATCCAAATCACCGATGACCAGGTGCCGAACGGACGACACCTCCGTGTTCAACACACGTACGGTTGGGAAGACGTCTCCTCCAACTTGATCCAGCAAGGGGGAAGGAGAGGTTGATGAAGATCCAGCAGCACGACGGCGTGGTGGTGGAAGCAACGGTGATCTCGGCAGGGCTTCGCCAAGCGCAGGGAGACGGAGGAGTGTCACGGGAGGGAGAGGGAGAGGCCAGGGGCTTGGGTGCACAGCCCTCCCCCCACTATATATAGGGTGCCTAGGGGGGCGCCGGCCCTAGGAGATCCAATCTCCTAGGGGGGAGGCGGCGGCCAAGGGGGTGCCTTGCCCCCCAAGGCAAGGGTGGCGCCCCCCACCCCTAGGGTTTCCAACCCTAGGCGTAGGGGGAGGCCCAAGGGGGGCGCACCAGCCCACTAGGGGCTGGTTCCGCTCCCACTTCAGCCCATGGGGCCCTCCGGGATAGGTGGCCCCACCTGGTGGACCCCCGGGACCCTTCCGGTAGTCCCGGTACAATACCGTGGACCCCCGGGACCCTTCCGGTGGTCCCGGTACAATATCGATTACCCCCGAAACTTTCCCGATGGCCGAAACTTGGCTTCCTATATATAAATCTTCACCTCCGGACCATTCCGGAACTCCTCGTGACGTCCGGGATCTCATCCGGGACTCTGAACAACTTTCGTGTTACCGTATGCTAATATCTCTACAACCCTAGCGTCACCAAACCTTAAGTGTGTAGACCCTACGGGTTCGGGAGACATGCAGACATGACCGAGATGCTTCTCCGGTCAATAACCAACAGCGGGATCTGGATACCCATGTTGGCTCCCACATGCTCCACGATGATCTCATCGGATGAACCACGATGTCGAGGATTCAATCAATCCGTATACAATTCCCTTTGGCAATCGGTACGTTACTTGCCCGAGACTCGATCGTCGGTATTCCAATACCTAGTTCAATCTTGTTACTGGCAAGTCACTTTACTCGTGTCGTACTGCATGATCCCGTGATCAACCACTTGGTCACATTGAGCTCATTATGATGATGCATTACCGAGTGGGCCCAGAGATACCTCTCCGTCATACGGAGTGACAAATCCCAGTCTCGATTCGTGCCAACCCAACAGACACTTTCGGAGATACCTGTAATGTACCTTTATAGTCACCCAGTTACGTTGTGACGTTTGGCACACCCAAGGCACTCCTACGGTATCCGGGAGTTTCACAATCTCATGGTCTAAGGAAATGATACTTGACATTCAGAAAAGCTACAACAAATGAACTACACGATGTTTGAGCTAAGCTTAGGATTGGATCTTGTCCATCACATCATTCTCCTAATGATGCGATTCCGTTATGAATGACATCCAATGTCCATAGTCAGGAAACCATGACCATCCTTTGATCAACGAGCTAGTCAACTAGAGGCTCACTAGGGACGTGTTGTGGTCTATGTATTCACACATGTATTACGATTTCCGGATAACACAATTATAACATGACAATAGACAATTATCATGAACAAAGAAACATAATAATAACCATTTTATTATTGCCTCTAGGGCATATTTCCAACAGTCTCCCACTTGCACTAGAGTCAATAGTCTAGTTACATTGTGATGAATCGAACACCCATGCAGTTCTGGTGTTGATCATGTTTTGCTCTAGGGAGAGGTTTAGTCAACGGATCTGCCACATTCAGGTCCATATGTACTTTACAAATCTCTATGTCTCTATTTTGAACACTTTCACGAATGGAGTTGAAGCGACGCTTGATATGCCTGGTCTTCCTGTGAAACCTGGGCTCCTTGGCAAGGGCAATAGCTCCAGTGTTGTCACAAAAGAGAGTCATCGGGCCCGACGCATTGGGTATGACTCCTAGGTCGGTAATGAACTCCTTCACCCAGACTGCTTCTTGTGCTGCCTCCGAGGCTGTCATGTACTCCGCTTCACATGTAGATCCCGCCACAACGCTTTGCTTGCAACTGCACCAGCTTACTGCCCCACCATTCAAAATATACGCGTATCCGGTTTGTGACTTAGAGTCATCCAAATCTGTGTCGAAGCTAGCATCGACGTAACCCTTTACGATGAGCTCTTCGTCACATCCATACATGAGAAACATGTCCTTAGTCCTTTTCAGGTACTTCAGGTATTCTTGACCGCTGTCCAGTGTTCCATGCCGGGATTACTTTGGTACCTTCCTACCAAACTTACGGCAAGGTTTACATCAGGTCTGGTACACAGCATAGCATACATGATAGACCCTATGGCCGAGGCATAGGCGACGACACTCATCTTTTCTCTATCTTCTGCCGTGGTCCGGCATTAAGCCGTGCTCAATCTCATACCTTGCAATACAGGCAAGAACCCCTCCTTTGACTGATCCATTTTGAACTTCTTCAATATCTTGTCAAGGTACGTACTCTGTGAAAGACCAATGAGGCGTCTTGATCTATCTCTATAGATCTTGATGCCTAATATATAAGCAGCTTCTCCAAGGTCCTTCAATGAAAAACACTTGTTCAAGTAGGCCTTTATGCTTTCCAAGAATTCTATATCATTTCCCATCAACAGTATGTCATCCACATACAATATGAGAAATGCTACAGAGCTCCCACTCACTTTCTTGTAAATGCAGACTTCTCCATAAGTCTGCGTCAACCCAAACGCTTTGATCATCTCATCAAAACGAATGTTCCAACTCCGAGATGCTTGCACCAGCCCATAAATCGAGCGTTGGAGCTTGCACACCTTGTCAGCATTCTTAGGATCGACAAAACCTTTCGGCTGCATCATATACAATTCTTCCTTAAGGAAACCATTAAGGAATGCCGTTTTGACGTCCATTTGCCATATCTCATAATCATAGAATGCGGCAATTGCTAACATGATTCGGACGGACTTCAGCTTCGCTACGGGTGAGAAAGTCTCATCGTAGTCAACCCCTTGAACTTGTCGATAACCCTTAGCGACAAGCCGAGCTTTATAGATGGTCACATTACCATCCGCGTCTGTCTTCTTCTTAAAGATCCATTTATTTTCTATGGCTCGCCGATCATCAGGCAAGTCAGTCAAAGTCCATACTACGTTTTCATACATGGATCCTATCTCGGATTTCATGGCTTCCAGCCATTTGTTGGAATCCGGGACCGCCATCGTTTCTTCATAGGTCGAAGGTTCACCATTGTCTAACAACATGATTTCCAAGACAGGGTTGTCGTACCACTCTGGTGCGGAACGTGTCCTCGTGGACCTACGAAGTTCAGTAGTAACTTAATCTGAAGTTTCATGATCATCATCATTAACTTCCTCTCTAGTCGGTGCAGGCACCTCAGGAACATTTTCTTGAGCTGCGCCACTTACCGGTTCAAGAGGTAATACTTCATCAAGTTCTACTTTCCTCCCACTTATTTCTTTCGAGAGAAACTCTTTCTCTAGAAAGGACCCATTCTTGGCAACAAATATCTTGCCTTCGGATCTGAGGTAGAAGGTATACCCAGCAGTTTCTTTAGGGTATCCTATGAAGACGCATTTTTCCGACTTGGGTTCGAGCTTTTCAGGTTGAAGTTTCTTGACATAAGCATCGCATCCCCAAACTTTTAGAAATGACAGCTTAGGTTTCTTCCCAAACCATAATTCATACGGTGTCGTCTCAATGGATTTCGACGGAGCCCTATTTTAAAGTGAATGCGGCAGTCTCTAAAGCATAGCCCCAAAATGACAGCGGTAAATCGGTAAGAGACATCATAGATCGCACCATATCCAATAGAGTGCGATTACGACGTTCGGACACACCGTTACGCTGAGGTGTTCCAGGCGGCATGAGTTGTGAAACTATTCCACATTTTCTTGAGTGTGTGCCAAATTCGTGACTCAAGTATTCTCCCCCACGATCTGATTGCAAGAACTTGATTTTCTTGTCACGTTGATTCTCAACCTCACTCTGAAATTCCTTGAACTTTTCAAAGGTCTCAGACTTGTGTTTCATTAAGTAGACATACCCATATCTACTCAAGTCATCAGTGAGGGTGAGAACATAACGATAGCCACCGCGAGCCTCAACACTCATTGGACCGCACACATCAGTATGTATGATTTCCAATAAGTTGGTTGCTCGCTCCATTGTTCCTGAGAATGGAGTCTTGGTCATTTTACCCATGAGGCATGGTTCGCACGTGTCAAATGATTCGTAATCAAGAGACTCTAGAAGTCCATCTGCATGGAGCTTCTTCATGCGTTTGACACCTATGTGGCCAAGGCGGCAGTGCCACAAGTATGTGGGACTATCATTATCAACCTTACATCTTTTGGTATTCACACTATGAATATGTGTAGCATTACGCTCGAGATTCATTAAGAATAAACCATTCACCATCGGAGCATGACCATAAAACATATCTCTCATATAAATAGAACAACCATTATTCTCGGATTTAAATAAGTAGCCATCTCGAATTAAACAAGATCCTGATACAATGTTCATGCTCAAATTTGGCACTAAATAACAACTATTGAGGTTTAAAACTAATCCCGTAGGTAAATGTAGAGGCAGCGTGCCGACGGCGACCACATCGACCTTGGAACCATTCCCGACGCGCATCGTCACCTCGTCCTTCGCCAGTCTCCGCTTATTCCGGAGCTCCTGCTTTGAGTTACAAATGTGAGCAACCGCACCGGTATCAAATACCCAGGAGCTACTACGAGTACTGGTAAGGTACACATCAATTACATGTATATCACATATACCTTTAGTGTTGCCGGCCTTCTTGTCCGCTAAGTATTTGGGGCAGTTCCGCTTCCAGTGACCACTTCCCTTGCAACAAAAATACTCAGTCTCGGGCTTGGGTCCATTCTTTGGCTTCTTCCCGGTAGCTTGCTTACCGGGCGCGGCAACTCCCTTGCCATCCTTCTAGAAATTCTTCTTACCATTGCCTTTCTTGAACTTAGTGGTTTTATTCACCATCAACACTTGATGTTCCTTTTTTATTTCCACCTCTGCTGATTTTAGCATTGAATATACCTCAGGAATGGTCTTTTCCATCCCCTGCATATTGAAGTTCATCACAAAGGTCTTGTAGCTCAGTGGAAGCGACTGAAGGATTCTGTCAACGACCGCATCATCCGGGAGATTAACTCCCAGCTGAGTCCCAGCTGAGACAAGCAGTTGTGCAACCCAGACATTTTGAGTATGTGCTCACTGACAGAACTATTTTCCTCCATCTTACAACTGAAGAACTTGTCGGAGACTTCATATCTCTCGACCCGGGCATGAGCTTGGAAAACCATTTTCAGCTCTTCGAACATCTCATATGCTCCGTGTCTCTCAAAACGCTTTTGGAGCCCCGGTTCTAAGCTGTAAAGCATGCCGCACTGAACGAGGGAGTAATCATCAGCACGTGACTGCCAAGCGTTCATAACGTCTTGGTTCTCTGGGACAGGTGCGTCACCTAGCGGTGCTTCTAGGACATAATCTTTCTTGGCAGCTATGAGGATGATCCTTAGGTTCCGGACCCAGTCCGTTTAGTTGCTGCCATCGTCTTTCAGCTTGGTTTCTCTAGGAACGCGTTGAAGTTGAGGACAACGTGGGCCATTTGATCTACAAGACATATTGTAAAGATTTTAGACTAAGTTCATGATAATTAAGTTCATCTAATCAAATTACTCAATGAACTCCCACTCAGATAGACATCCCTCCAGTCATCTAAGTGAAACATGATCCGAGTTAACCAGGCCGTGTCCGATCATCACGTGAGACGGACTAGCCAACATCGGTGAACATCTTCATGTTGATCGTATCTCCTATACGACTCATGCTCGACCTTTCGGTCTTCCGTGTTCCGAGGCCATGTCTGTACATGCTAGGCTCATCAAGTCAATCTAAGTGTATTGCATGTGTAAATCTGGCTTACACCCGTTGTATTCGAATGTTAGAATCTATCACACCCAATCATCACGTGGTGCTTCGAAACAACGAACCTTCACAATGGTGCACAGTTAGGGGGAACACTTTCTTGAAATTATTACGAGGGACCATCTTATTTAAGCTACCGTCGTTCTAAGAAAATAAGATGTAAAACATGATAAACATCACATGCAATCAAATAGTGACATGATATGGCCAATATCATTTGCTCCTTTTGATCTCCATCTTCGGGGCTCCATGATCATTGTTGTCACCGGCATGACACCATGATCTCCATCATCGTGTCTTCTTGAAGTTGTCTCGTCATCTATTACTTCTACTACTATGGCTAACGCTTTAGCAATAAAGTAAAATAATTACATGACGTTTATGTTGACACGCAGGTCATAAATAAATAAAGACAACTCCTATGGCTCCTGCCGGTTGTCATACTCATCGACATGCAAGTCGTGATTCCTATTACAAGAACATGATCATCTCATACATCACATATATCATTCATCACATCCTTTGGCCATATCACATCACAAAACACTTGCTGCAAAAACAAGTTAGACGTCCTCTAATTGTTGTTGCAAGTTTTTACGTAGCTGCTATAGGTTTCTAGCAATAACGTTTCTTACCTATGCCAAAACCACAACGTGAATTGCCAATTTCTATTTACCCTTCATAAGGACCCTGTTCATCGAATCCGATCCGACTAAAGTGGGAGAGACAGACACCCGCCAGCCACCTTATGCAACTAGTGCATGTCAGTCGGTGGAACCAGTCTCACGTAAGTGTACGTGTAAGGTCGGTCCGGACCGCTTCATCCCACGATGCCGCCAAATCAAGATAAGACTAGTAACGACAAGCAAATTGACAATATCGACGCCCACAACTGCTTTGTGTTCTACTCGTGCATAGTAACTACGCATAGACCTAGCTCATGATGCCACTGTTGGGGAACGTAGCAGAATTTTAAAATTTTCTATGCATCACCAAGATCAATCTATGGAGTCGTCTAGCAATGAGGGAGAGAGGAGTGCATCTACATACCCTTGTAGATCGCGCGCAGAAGCGTTCAAGAGAACGGGGTTGACGGAGTCGTACTTGACGCGATCCAAATCACCGATGACCAAGTGCCGAACGGACGGCACCTCCGTGTTCAACACACGTACGGTTGGGAAGACGTCTCCTCCAACTTGATCCAGCAAGGGGGAAGGAGAGGTTGATGAAGATCCAGCAGCACGACGGCGTGGTGGTGGAAGCAACGGTGATCTCAGCAGGGCTTCGCCAAGCGCAGGGAGACGGAGGAGTGTCACGGGAGGGAGAGGGAGAGGCCAGGGGCTTGGGTGCGCAGTCCTCCCTCCCCCCACTATATATAGGGTGCCTAGGGGGGGCGCCGGCCCTAGGAGATCCAATCTCCTAGGGGGCGGCGGCCAAGGGGGTGCCTTGCCCCCCAAGGCAAGGGTGGCGCCCCCCACCCCTAGGGTTTCCAACCCTAGGCGCAGGGAAAGGCCCAAGGGGGGCGTACCAGCCCACTAGGGGCTGGTTCCCCTCCCACTTCAGCCCATGGGGCCCTCCAGGATAGGTGGCCCCACCCGGTGGACCCCCAGGACCCTTCCGGTGGTCCCGGTACAATATCGATTACCCCCGAAACTTTCTCGATGGCCGAAACATGACTTCCTATATATAAATCTTCACCTCCGGACCATTCCGGAAATCCTTGTGACGTCCGGGATCTCATCCGGGACTCCGAACAACTTTTGGGTTACCGTATGCTAATATCTCTACAACCCTAGCGTCACTGAACCTTAAGTGTGTAGACCCTACGGGTTCGGGAGACATGCAGACATGACCGAGACGCTTCTCCGGTCAATAACCAACAGCGGGATCTGGATACCCATGTTGGCTCCCACATGCTCCACGATGATCTCATCGAATGAATCATGATGTCGAGGATTCAATCAATCCGTATACAATTCCCTTTGTCAATCGGTACATTACTTGCCCGAGACTCGATCGTCGGTATCCCAACACCTAGTTCAATCTCGTTACCGGCAAGTCACTTTACTCGTGCCATAATGCATGATCCCGTGATCAACCACTTGGTCACATTGAGCTCACTATGATGATGCATTACCGAGTGGGCCCAGAGATACCTCTCCGTCATACGGAGTGACAAATCCCAGTCTCGATTCGTACCAACCCAACAGACACTTTTGGAGATACCTGTAATGTACCTTTATAGTCACCCAGTTACGTTGTGACGTTTGGCACACCCAGGGCACTCCTACGGTATCCGGGAGTTTCACAATCTCATGGTCTAAGGAAATGATACTTGACATTCAGAAAAGCTATAGCAAACGAACTACACGATCTTTGAGCTAAGCTTAGGATTGGGTCTTGTCCATCACATCATTCTCCTAATGATGTGATCCCGTTATCAATGACATCCAATGTCCATAGTCAGGAAACCATGACTATCCTTTGATCAACGAGCTAGTCAACTAGAGGCTCACTAGGGACGTGTTGTGGTCTATGTATTCACACATGTATTACGATTTCCGGATAACAAAATTATAGCATGAACAATAGACAATTATCATGAACAAAGAAACATAATAATAACCATTTTATTATTGCATCTAGGGCATATTTCCAACACCACCCTCCTTGACCGGCCCCCTCCTCCACTTCTTTATATACTGGGGCAGGGGGCACCCCAGAGACACAACAATTGATCATTGATCTCTTAGCCGTGTGCGGTGCCCCCCTCCACCATAATCCTCGATAATATTGTAGCGGTGCTTAGGCGAAGCCCTGCGACAGTAGAACATCAAGATCGTCACCACGTCGTCGTGCTGACGGAACTCATCCCCGACACTTTGCTGGACCGGAGTCTGGGGATCGTCATCGAGATGGACATGTGCAAAAACTCGAAGGTGCCGTAGTTTCGGTGCTTGATCGGTCGGGCCATGAAAACGTACGACTACATCAACCGCATTGTTATAACGCTTCCGCTTCCGGTCTACGAGGGTACGTAGACAACACTCTCCCCTCTTGTTGTTGTGCATCACCATGATCTTGCGTGTGCGTAGGATTTTTTTTGAAATTACTACGTTCCCCAACAGTGGTATCAGAGCCAGGTTTTATGTGTTGATGTTATATGCACGAGTAGAACACAAGTGAGTTGTGGGCGATATAAGTCATACTGCTTACTAGCATTTCATACTTTGGTTTGGCGGTATTGTTGGATGAAGCAGCCCGGACCGACATTACGCGTACGCTTATGCGAGACTGGTTCTACCGACGTGCTTTGCACACAGGTGGCTGGCGGGTGTCAGTTTATCCAACTTTAGTTGAACCGAGTGTGGCTACGCCCAGTCCTTGCAAAGGTTAAAACATCACCAACTTGAGAAACTATCGTTGTGGTTTTTGATGCGTAGGTAAGATTGGTTCTTGCTAAGCCCGTAGCAGCCACGTAAAACTTGCAACAAACAAAGTAGAGGACGTCTAACTTGTTTTTGCAGGGCATGTTGTGATGTGATATGGTAAAGGCATGATGCTAAATTTTATTGTATGGGATGATCATGTTTTGTAACCAAGTTATCGGCAACTGGCAGGAGCCATATGGTTGTCGCTTTATTGTATGCAATGCAATCGCCCTGTAATGCTTTACTTTATCACTAAGCGGTAGCGATAGTCGTAGAAGCATAAGATTGGCGAGACGACAACGATGCTACAATGGAGATCAAGGTGTCGCGCCGGTGACGATGGTGATCATGACGATGCTTCGGAGATGGAGATCACAAGCACAAGATGATGATGGCCATATCATATCACTTATATTGATTGCATGTGATGTTTATCTTTTATGCATCTTATCTTGCTTTGATTGACGGTAGCATTATAAGATGATCTCTCACTAAATTTCAAGATAAAAGTGTTCTCCCTGAGTATGCATCGTTGCCAAAGTTCGCCGTGCCCAGACACCACGTGATGATTGGGTGTGATAAGCTCTACGTCCATCTACAATGGGTGCAAGCCAGTTTTGCACACACAGAATACTCAGGTTAAACTTGACGAGCCTAGCATATGCAGATATGGCCTCGGAACACTGAGACCGAAAGGTCGAGTGTGAATCATATAGTAGATATGATCAACATAGTGATGTTCACCATTGAAAACTACTCCATTTCACGTGATGATCGGTTATGGTTTAGTTGATTTGGATCACGTGATCACTTAGAAGATTAGAGGGATGTCTTTCTAAGTGGGAGTTCTTAAGTAATATGATTAATTGAACTTAAATTTATCATGAACTTAGTACCTGATAGTATCTTGCTTGTTTATGTTTGATTGTAGATAGATGGCTCGTGCTGTTGTTCCGTTGAATTTTAATGCGTTCCTTGAGAAAGCAAAGTTGAAAGATGATGGTAGCAATTATACGGACTAGGTCCGTAACTTGAGGATTATCCTCATTGCTGCACAAAAGAATTATGTCCTGAAAGCACCGCTGGGTGCCAGGCCTGCTGCTGATGCAACTGACGACGTTAAAAACGTCTAGCAGAGTAAAGCTGATGACTACTCGATAGTTCAATGTGCCATGCTTTACGGCTTAGAACCGGGTCTTCAACGATGTTTTAAACGTCATGGAGCATATGAGATGCTCCAGGAGTTGAAGCTAATATTTCAAGCAAAATGCCCGGATTGACAGATATTAAGTCTCCAATAAGTTCTATAGCTGCAAGATGGAGGAGAACAGTTCTGTCAGTGAGCATATACTCAAAATGTCTGGGGTATAATAATCACTTGATTCAACTGGGAGTTAATCTTTCGGATGATTGTGTCATTGACAGAATTCTCCAATCTCTTCCACCTAGCTACAAGAGCTTCGTGATGAACTATAATATGCAAGGGATGGATAAGACAATTTCCGAGCTCTTCGCAATGCTAAAAGTTGCGGAGGTAGAAATCAAGAAGGAGCATCAAGTGTTGATGGTCAACAAGACCACTAGTTTGAAGAAAAAGGGCAAGGGGAAGAAGAAGGGGAATTTCAAGAAGAACAGCAAGCAAGTTGCTGCTCAGGAGAAGAAACCCAAGTCTGGACCTAAGCCTGAAACTGAGTGCTTCTACTGCAAGCAGACTGGTCACTGGAAGCGGAACTGCCCCAAGTATTTGGCGGATAAGAAGGATGGAAAGGTGAACAAAGGTATATGTGATATACATGTTATTGGTGTGTACCTTACTAGAGCCTGCAGTAGCACCTGGGTATTTGATACTGGTTCTGTTGCTAATATTTGCAACTCGAAACAGGGACTACGGATTAAGCGAACACTGGCGAAGGACGAGGTGACGATGCGCGTGGAAAATGGTTCCAAAGTCGATGTGATCGCGGTCGGCATGCTACCTCTACGTCTACCATCGGGATTAGTATTAGACCTAAATAATTGTTATTTGGTGCCAGCGTTGAGCATGAACATTATATCTGGATCTTGTTTGATGCGAGACGGTTATTCATTTAAATCAGAGAATAATGGTTGTTCTATTTATATGAGTAATATCTTTTATGGTCATGCACCCTTGAAGAGTGGTCTATTTTTGATGAATCTCGATAAGTAGTGATACACATATTCATAATGTTGAAGCCAAAAGATGCAGAGTTGATAATAATAGTGCAACTTATTTGTGGCACTGCCGTTTAGGTCATATCGGTGTAAAGCGCATGAAGAAACTCCATACTGATGGACTTTTGGAACCACTTGATTATGAATCACTTGGTACTTGCGAACTGTGCCTCATGGGCAAGATGACTAAAACACCGTTCAATGGTACTATGGAGAGAGCAACATATTTGTTGGAAATCATACATACAGATGTATGTGGTCCAATGAATGTTGAAGCTCGTGGCGGATATCGTTATTTTCTCACCTTCACAGATGATTTAAGCAGATATGAGTATATCTACTTAATGAAACATAAGTCTAAAACATTTGAAAAGTTCAAAGAATTTCATAGTGAAGTTGAAAATCATCGTAACAAGAAAATAAAGTTTCTACGATCTGATCGTGGAGGAGAATATTTGAGTTACGAGTTTGGTTTACATTTGAAACAATGCGGAATAGTTTTGCAACTCACGCCACCCGGAACACCACAGCGTAATGGTGTGTCCGAACGTCGTAATCGTACTTTACTAGATATGGTGCGATCTATGATGTCTCTTACAGATTTACCGCTATCGTTTTGGGGTTATGCTTTAGAGACGGCCGCATTCACGTTAAATAGGGCACCATCAAAATCCGTTGAGACGGCGCCTTATGAACTATGGTTTGGCAAGAAACCAAAGTTGTCATTTCTGAAAGTTTGGGGCTGCGATGCTTATGTGAAAAAGCTTCAACCTGATAAGCTCGAACCCAAATCGGAGAAATGTGTCTTCATAGGATACCCGAAGGAGACTATTGGGTACACCTTCTATCACAGATCCGAAGGCAAGACATTTGTTGCTAAGAATAGATCCTTTCTAGAGAAGGAGTTTCTCTCGAAAGAAGTGAGTGGGAGGAAAGTAGAACTTGATGAGGTAACTGTACCTGCTCCCTTATTGGAAAGTAGTACATCACAGAAACCGGTTTCTGTGACACCTACACCAATTAGTGAGGAAGCTAATGATGATGATCATGAAACTTCAGAACAAGTTACCACTGAACCTCGTAGATCAACCAGAGTAAGATCCGCACCAGAGTGGTACGGTAATCCTGTTCTGGAAGTCATGCTACTAGATCATGATGAACCTACGAACTATGAAGAAGCAATGGTGAGCCCAGATTCCGCAAAATGGCTTGAAGCCATGAAATCTGAGATGGGATCCATGTATGAGAACAAAGTGTGGACTTTGGTTGACTTGCCCAATGATCGGCAAGCAATTGAAAATAAATGGATCTTTAAGAAGAAGACTGACGCTGACGGTAATGTTACTGTCTACAAAGCTCGACTTGTCGCAAAAGGTTTTTGACAAGTTCAAGGAATTGACTACGATGAGACCTTCTCACCCGTAGCGATGCTTAAGTCTGTCCGAATCATGTTAGCAATTGCCGCATTTTATGATTATGAAATTTGGCAGATGGATGTCAAAACTGCATTCCTGAATGGATTTCTGGAAGAAGAGTTGTATATGATGCAGCCGGAAGGTTTTGTCGATCCAAAAGGAGCTAACAAAGTGTGCAAGCTCCAGGGATCCATTTATGGACTGGTGCAAGCATCTCGGAGTTGGAATAAACGCTTTGATAGTGTGATCAAAGCATTTGGTTTTGTATAGACTTTTGGAGAAGCCTGTATTTACAAGAAAATGAGTGGAAGCACTGTAGCATTTCTGATATTATATGTGGATGACATATTGCTAATCGGAAATGATATAGAATTTCTAGATAGCATAAAGGGATACTTGAATAAGAGTTTTTCAATGAAAGACCTCGGTGAAGCTGCTTACATATTGGGCATTAAGATCTATAGAGATAGATCAAGACGCTTAATTAGACTTTCACAAAGCACATACCTTGACAAAGTTTTGAAGAAGTTCAAAATGGATCAAGCAAAGAAAGGATTCTTGCCTGTGTTACAAGGTGTGAAGTTGAGTAAGACTCAATGCCCGACCACTGCAGAAGATAGAGAGAAAATGAAAGATGTTCCCTATGCTTCAGCCATAGGCTCTATCATGTATGCAATGCCGTGTACCAGACCTGATGTGTGCCTTGCTATAAGTCTAGCAGGGAGGTACCAAAGTAATCCAGGAGTGGATCACTGGACAGCAGTCAAGAACATCCTGAAATACCTGAAAAGGACTAAGGATATGTTTATCGTATATGGAGGTGACAAAGAGCTCATCGTAAATGGTTACGTTGATGCAAGCTTTGACACTGATCCGGATGATTCTAAATCGCAAACCGGATACGTATTTACATTAAACGGTGGAACTATCCGTTGGTGCAGTTCTAAACAAAGCGTCGTGGCGGGATCTACATGTGAAGCGGAGTACATAGATGCTTTGGAAGTAGCAAACGAAGGAGTCTGGATGAAGGGGTTCATATCCAATCTAGGTGTCATACCTAGTGCATCGGGTCCAATGAAAATCTTTTGTGACAATACTGGTGCAATTGCCTTGGCAGAGGAATCCAGATTTTACAAGAGAACCAAGCACATCAAGAGACACTTCAATTCCATCCGGGATCTAGTCCAGGTGGGAGACATAGAGATTTGCAAGATACATACGGATCTGAATGTAGCAGACCCATTGACTAAGCCTCTTCCACGAGCAAAACATAATCAGCACCAAGGCTCCGTGGGTGTTAGAATCATTACTGTGTAATCTAGATTATTAACTCTAGTGCAAGTGGGAGACTGAAGGAAATATGCCCTAGAGGCAATAATAAAGTTATTATTTATTTCCTTATATCATGATAAATGTTTATTATTCATGCTAGAATTGTATTAACTGGAAACGTAATACTTGTGTGAATACACAGACAAACAAAGTGTCACTAGTATGCCTCTACTTGACTAGCTCGTTAATCGAAGATGGTTATGTTTCCTAACTATAGACATGAGTTGTCATTTGATTAACGGGATCACATCATTAGGAGAATGATGTGATTGACATGACCCATTCCATTAGCTTAGCACCCGATCGTTTAGTATGTTGCTATTGCTTTCTTCACGACTTATACATGTTCCTATGACTATGAGATTATGCAACTTCCGTTTACCGGAGGAACACTTTGTGTGCTACCAAACGTCACAACGTAACTGGGTGATTATAAAGGTACTCTACAGGTGTCTCCAAAGGTACATGTTGCGTTGGCGTATTTCGAGATTAGGATTTGTTGCTCCGATTGTCGGAGAGGTATCTCTGGGCCCTCTCGGTAATACACATCACTTAAGCCTTGCAAGCAATGCAACTAATAAGTTAGTTGTAAGATGATGTATTACGGAATGAGTAAAGAGACTTGCCGATAACGAGATTGAACTAGGTATTGAGATACCGACGATCGAATCTCGGGCAAGTAACATACTGATGACAAAGAAATAACGTATGTTGTTATGCGGTCTGACCGATAAAGATCTTCGTAGAATATGTAGGAGCCAATATGAGCATCCAGGTTCCGCTATTGGTTATTGACCGGAGACGTGTCTCGGTCATGTCTACATTGTTCTCGAACCCGTAGGGTCCGCACACTTAACGTTACGATGACAGTTTCATTATGAGTTTATATATTTTGATGTACCGAAGGTTGTTCGAAGTCCCGGATGTGATCGCGGACTTGACGAGGAGTCTCGAAATGGTCGAGACATAAAGATCGATATATTGGACGACTATATTTGGACACCGGAAAGGTTCCGAGTAAGATTGGGACAATACCGGATCACCGGGAGGTTATCGGAACCCCCCGGGAGGTATATGGGCCTTATTGGGTCTTAGTGGAAAGGAGGGGAAAGGAGCAAGGGAGGGGGCGCCCCCCCCAAGCCCAATCCAAATTGGGAGGGGGGCCGGCCCCCTCTTTCCTTCCTCCCTCCTTCCTCTTCCTTCCCCTCTCCTACTCCTAATAGGAAAAAGGGGAGTCCTACTCCCGGTGGGAGTTGGACTCCCCCCCTTGGGCGCGCCACCCTCCTTGGCCGGCCCCCTCCTCCACTCCTTTATATACGGGGGCAGGGGGGCACCCCAGAGACACAACAATTGATCATTGATCTCTTAGCCGTGTGCGGTGTCCCCCTCCACCATAATCCTCTATAATATTGTAGCGGTGCTTAGGCGAAGCCCTGCGACGGTAGAACATCAAGATCATCACTACGCCGTCGTGCTGACGGAACTCATCCCCGACACTTTGCTGGATCGGAGTCCGGGGATCGTCATCGAGCTGAACGTGTGCAAAAACTCGAATGTGCCGTAGTTTCGGTGCTTGATCGGTCGGGCCGTGAAGACGTACGACTACATCAGCCGCGTTGTTATAATGCTTTCGCTTCCGGTCTACGAGGGTACGTAGACAACACTCTTCCCTCTCGTTATTGTGTATCATCATGACCTTGCGTGTGCGTAGGAATTTTTTTAAAATTATTACGTTCCCCAACACTGTGTACGTTGGGAACTGGAACTGGTGACACACCAAGTCATTTTTGTGCCTACAGGATGCTGCCACCCGTCATCGGCGGTGCTACAACCATGCACGTCGAGAGCTGGGACCGGTGACGTGTGGAGCTGCACCGGTGCGTACAATTGCGGCGAGCCAACGTGCTGCGAGGTCATGGGGCGCTGTTGAGACAGTGAACAACCATGGACAATCTTGGCAGCGGATGAAGGAGCAACGCCAGCGGTGAGGGCCGCTATCAGCCGTGCTAGAAGCGGGGAAGTGGTGCTGCTGGCCATCGATGGAGGAGCATGTCGGCGGTCAACTATTCCACGCGCGAGCCATGGAAAAGGGAGGCACGCAGGAGGATTTATTTTCTCGCTCCGTGGGTGACACTGAAGAAACGGCAGTGTTGCATGTTCATGCAACTTTGATCACGCGGCTCCCAAGGCCACCAATTTTGATATTCTGACCGGTAGACCGACGACTAGCATTGCCCATCTCCTAATCGTTCATGCTGTGGACGATAGGGTGGTACTACGTCACTGCTGAAATTTTAGAGTAGAATTAAAATATTCTTTAGAAAAAAAAATCCTTCTAAAGCGGCCATAGTGAAGCGTGAACCACCTACTAAGCGGACAAGTGCAAATACCATACTCCGGGAGGGCTTCCATCCCAAAACAGCCGTTTTTATTCCCCTCCTCTCTTCTGTTTTCCCCCAGAGTTTCTTTTCTTTCTAATTTCTCGTGGAGGCGAGGAGATAGAGAAGAGAGAGAGAGAGAGAGGAAGGGGACGGAGGAGGAGGCGTCCCTCGCGATTGGACAGGGCGCGAGGAACCCGAGGAGAGCGCGCGTGCGATCCCCGAGGCGCGGGGAGTCGATTCCGGCGCCGGGACAGTCTCGCCCTCGCCGGGCCGGCCGTTTCGAGCACTCTATCACCGAGGATTTGGTGGGATCCGGCCAAGAGCTGGTTGGTGGAGGGGAGGGGAGG
>NC_041380.1:140982910-141012808 GCF_002162155.2 Triticum dicoccoides | reverse complement strand
GGCGGAGCCGAGGGAGGAGGAGCCCCTCGAGGCGGAGGAGGGGGCTGGCGGGAAGGAGGAGAAGGCGGCGGTGTCCTGCTCGATCTGCCTCGACGCGGTCGTTGCCGCCAGCGCGGAGAGGTCCACGGCGAGGCTGCAGTGCGGCCACGAGTTCCACCTCGGTAAGGGGCTATTGCCCGATCTGTTGATGCGTTATTGCACTGAATTATGCGACGCTATTTTTGGGATTATGACTGGGCTGGCGATTCTGGTGTGAAGGAGCTGCGGAATGATATTTATCCGTGGGTATATGGCTGAATTGCGATCATTTCACGCTGTTTTGATCTCCGACGAAGTTCCAGTATCCCGGTGCGGTAGGTTTTGGGAGCGTATTTTGCGTTATCTTACTCAGGCTCGATAGGAAATTGCAGTTTGGGGGCTGGATTTGGTAATTGTGTCTCGATTGACCTAGCCTCTTTGTTATTTCGGCGGAATAAGGTTGATTTGTCTAGATTCAACAAGAATTTGATGTAAAATGTGCTCCCTTTTCTGGAAATTTCTGGGCTTTCCAGCCAGCTGTCATTAAATTTTGTTGGAAGTGTGGATTTTGGAGGCTGTGGTCTTGATGAGATTCATACATTACCACGAAATTGCTAAAATTAAAGTTAAAACCTAGAGGGCCTTAAAGACGATACTCAAAAACTTCAGGAGTATTGAACTTTGTGGTTTCATCAAGCAGTCTGGGTTGGCTGTTGATCTCAGTATGATACTGTAAGGGATTTATTGTGAATGTTAACTTAACCGAGGAAGCACAATATATCATCACTAGCACACTATAATACTGTAATGGATTTATTGTGAATGTTGATCTCAGTATGATACCGTAATGGATTTATCATCTCACGCAACAATTACAAATGGTTGCAAGTCCTTTTTTATAAGGACACAGCACACAATCGAGTCCACAACTACTTGATCTGTGCATGGCTCTGCACTTACTTCACTCCCGCATAGTTTCAACACTAGCACAGCCTCTTCTCACTCATAGGCCATATAACTCGAACACATTGCATGCATATAAGATGTAGCCTGACACTAACACATACAATCAGGCCACATCTCCACTGCATGCACCAATTACGGGGTTATTTAACACATGAGTCATGACTAATTCTAGCAACATGTGCATATATGCACTCGACTAATGTCTGCTGATTCGCCAGCAGTGCACACACTTTGCTCTTTACTTATCTGATTCTGGGCACTGTAGAAGTGCATGTTCTAGCCGATGCAACCAAAAGACCGATCTGTGGGAGAGGGTGGGACATTATACTCCAACACTCCCCCTCACGTCTATGCTTCTTTAGAGTTTATGACGTGGGCAGCGGAAGCGGGGGCAGGCCGCAATTATTTATTGTGTTTACTGGGTTTTGAACCCTAAACCTCTTGGTTGCAAGCTTACGCACCTAACCAGTTCATCCATCAGACCGATCTGATGGAAGAGACTAGGCAATACATTTAGGCATCAACACTCCCCCTCACATGTGGCTCCCTCAGGCCTAAACGTGGACCGAAAGTGGGCTGCAATTTAATTGCGCCAGCCAGGCCTTGAACTCAAGACCTCTTGGCTCTGATACCATGTAGAAGTGCATGCTCTAGCCAATGCAACCAAAAGACCGATCTGTGGGAGAGGGTCGGACATTATACTCCAACACACACATGCAACTAACAAGAACTTAGTTGACCACCACCCTGCCTCTATACGGTAACAGTGCCATGCATCACAATGAAACATGAACAAAACACCTAGACAACATGGTTAACTCCAACAGTGTGAAGTATGTAAGGTAAGATTAAACTCTGAGAAGCAGTTTTGTGCAAGGGGATATGGTTATAGTGGCCCTTCGGGGTACAGAAGTGCAACTACATGGTTTAATGCAATACTACTTATTCTGTTTTCGTCATGATACTGTGGTATGCTTTAACCAACCTTAAAGCAGTGCTCCTTAATTATACTGTTTGTTGTTCTTTGGTTTATTCAAAGGAAAAAATAATCATTTCCATGTCTCATTGACATCGGGGCCCTGGGCCCACATGTCAGCTAAACATGGAGGGGCATGTTATGGATGCCATTTGTTTGGACTGCAAATTATTTAATCTGAGTGTCAACGTTTTCAGATTGCATTGGATCGGCATTCAACGCCAAAGGAGTTATGCAATGCCCGAACTGCCGCAAAATTGAGAAAGGGAATTGGCTGTATGCAAATGGTTCCCGCCCCTCACATGATATTAACATGGATGAGTGGGCTCATGAAGAGGACCTTTATGATGTTAGTTACTCTGAGATGGTACGTGACCATGTGAACTTCATTTGTTGAATATTATGAAATCGTTGTTTAAGTAGTGATCTGTATTTTTTTTCTTGCCGGCAATGTGCATTGTTTGCAACACAATTTCCTTGTGTTTGAAATTTTAGTTATGTTCTGATTACCTAGCGATATTCAGTTTGTCTGCACTCAAATGGTTGACACTTGACCATGCTTGATTATTTGACTATTTGTTTTGTAGAAACTTGCCATTTTTATGCAAAAATTGCTATGCCTTCTATTCCTCTAATAACACAAGCTTTAAGCTTGTACATATTTTTGCTGGAAACATTTGATTACCATGTGGGTATCTTCACCACCAAAGTCTTTTAACACTGATCTGATAGGTCGCTGGCTGCTTATGTGAATTCCGTAACCAGAGTTATCATGCTATTATGAATTTGATACAATTCCATGGTATTATGACTTCGATACAATATTGCCGAGACCATGCCTTAGTCGTGCACTTACAGAGCAACGTTCTTATGCCTCGATTTTGACCCTGTCTTAGTTTAACATCGTAGAAAAATATTCTTTTGTCTCCTATTTCAAGGTGGTTCATCTTGTGTCCAGATTGTTCGCTTTGTTTCTGTAGATATTGTCCATTCACTTAAAGGCTACACTGGATTACTTTTGAAATAAGTAACACACTACTACGCTAGAGATCATGCTAATTTTGTTATGCATAAACCAGTGTAGACCTGCTGAGTGCTTCATTCTGGAGTTTTCCCAAATAATTTTGCTGCTTGTCCGTACTGTTATATTCCACATTCTGCCAAATGCATGAGTAGTCCTGACCTATGTTCTTTCTGCTTATTCAACTTCCCTGCATGTCTATGCGTCATTATTGTATTTTTCCGAAACAGTTGTGCAGCCTATCTATAAATCATCTGAGTTTTTTTATTCTTGATTGTTTGTTTGCTGTCTTATTTTAACTTCCGTACTTTTTTTTCCTTACGAGAAGGTAGTTACTTCTTCATACTCCCTCCGGTCCTTTTTACTCTGCATATAAGAGTTGTCTGAAGTCAAACTTCACAAAGTTTGACCATATTTATATGAAAAAATATCAACATCTACCATGCTAAAATTATACAATATGAAATGTTAAGTCATGACGCATCTACTGGTATTGATTTCACATTGTGAATGTTGGTATTTTTTCCTATAAAGTTAGTCAAATTTTACGAGGCTTGACTTCAGACAAATCTTGTATGCGAACTAAAAAGGACCGGAGAGAGTACATTGTTAATTATATCTGTGAATTTATTCCTGCATGCCCATTCTGACAAATATATATCTTGAATCTGCAGCCATTTCGTTTTCATTGGTGTCCATTTGGTCGCTTAGCACAGCTTCCATCATTCTTTGAGTATGTTCTATACTCCAAATTATCATTTTTAATCGTATAATAACTCTCCACAGAGTTAGTTTCCGTGCATCCATGGTTGGACAGATAGCTTTTATATAAAGGTTTTACTTTTGTCCTGTAAATTTGTAGCGCAGGTCTAGTAGCTCAAATATTTCACCTATCGAATCTTGCTCATGTAGAAAAATGTGGGGCCATAGCTAGTTCCTGTTATTTGTTTTCACTAGATGTTGTATTTATACTGGCTAATGTTACACTTGTCCGTTTACTGTTTGGAGACTAAAGATGAAAATGGTAACTTAGAACTCTGTTTTGTCTACTCTACAATCTATTGAAGTGATTCGATAAAATCAGATGAACACCTTTGTCGGTTTATCCTTTTGCAATGAAGGGTCTAACAATGTGCAACTCTAGATAGGCTTAACCCTGTCATTCTGCATGAGGTTATTGGCAATCTTCATAGTGGCTTTCTTGTCAGAGTATACATGGATCTTCTGACATGCATAGTGCATGTAATAGTTTACAAACCATACTGACATAGTGATACAGTCTATCTACAGCAGACATAATTTTAGCCAAAGCACCGGCCACTCTAATGGTTGACAATATTGGGAACAGTCATTCCTGTCATCTCTTAATGCCAGTATCAGTCAGTCAACATATACCGCATTGAATGGATATCTGTTGCTGTATCACACTTGTTCTGTACGATGTAGTTTCAGAGATCATGGTTATGCCATATTTATATTAAAGTTTTCAGCATATTGGAAAGTTATGTTATTATTCTCTTATGTTGCTAAATGTTTTACCCTCTTCTGCCAGGGAAGGAGAATCACCACCCCCAGTTACTTGTAAGTTCTTATTCAAATGACATCTATTTGAGTTTAAGTTATGTCGAGGTCTAAACATGTCTGGATATATTTCATGCAGTTCATGACTTCATGGGACAGCATGTGTTTCCGGAGAATTTATCCGTATCTGCTGCACCAGGGGCACATCCTTGCCCATATGTGGCATACTTGCATCCTCTTCCATCGCTGGCATCATCATCAAGCTCCCATGTCCCTGAGAGAACTATGGATGGTTCCGCTTATCATGATCACTGGAATCACCTGGCTGGCCCATCAGATGGTAGGCCCTTGCAAACGGTGCAACCCACTGATTTCCATCATAACCATTGGGCGCATCTGCCCCATTCCTATGTGCAATCCAACGGCAATAACGGGGTGACGGAGCAGCCAGGGGTCCCTTTTGGATCAATGAGGGCTGCAAGGGTGGATGGTGATAGCCAACGTCGAGGATCTGTTGTTTCTCCATCGTACTTCAGTAATGGGTAACCTCTTGTCTATTTCTGCTCTCATGGCATACTATTAGGGCATGTCCATACTGTGATGTTGTCAGTCTCTAGCGTTGCCATCTAGTGTTTTTGGTGATGGCGAATGGAGCTGTATTTCATGCATGAGATGGCTTGGGAATATGGATAACTTAGGCACAATGACATATAATGAGACAATGAAACAGAAAACTGAAAAGTGCTCCGTGGAATCATTTTGTCTTGAGATGTGAGATGCATCATGTTCTCTTGAGATTTGGTGTTTTATTAGGGCTAACATAAGAGACTACAGTACTGTTGATGCCTGTATGGCCTTGCTTTTATAACTGAGAAGGCACTTAAAAAATATTGCATTTGTGCTTTTATCAAAATATTAACTCGCTAAAACAGATGATGTTTCTGAACTTGAATAGTTTCAAACATTACTTCCACCATTACCTCTGTATAATAATGTAAATAGGGGATCAATTCTTTTACACTGCAAAACAGTTCTTCATGGTGAATCTAATGGTACCATTTGCACCTAATCAATAGAACTAGTTTTTTGTTAATCAGATGTCAAAGATTGAGAGGTTTGACTGCATGCTTTCTAAAACACCATCCATTTAGGAACAGAGGTAGTATCCTTATTGTGACGTCATCTAAACTTAACAATGAAAAGTTGTTGGTTGGAAGCACTCTACTATCTTATTATAAATTGGAGTTGGTGGTGGTGGCAGTGACTTCACTCCCCACTCAAGTCCAATCTTCCTCATCCATTAGAACCCGCCAGAGCCCTCCGGTTTGATTTATTTATTTATAAACAAAGCAGTAAAAAATAATGCAGTTGGGGAGCCTGAAACCACACACCTGCTTCTTCACCCAGTTTAATCAAACCAACGAAACCACTGCCTCGCTCATGTTTTGAGTGAGAAAGCATTTTATAAGTAACGTCAGTCCTGCCATGTCTGTGCAGTTACACAGGTGCAATGTTGCGTGCTTGCTTGAGTTTTTCTTTACAGTGTTGCAAGTCCATTGGTTGTTGCATACTGCTAATCCAATACAACTTCAATTATTCTGTAGTTCCGTAGCAATGCACGTGTGTTATGCTAGTATTACCCTAAAAAGGATGCTGTGACTTGTGCATTTACTGTGACCTACTCCCTCCGTCCCATAATATAAGAGCGTTTTTTACACTAGTGTAGTGTCAAAAACGCTCTTATATTATGGGACGGAGGGAGTACATTTGATGCTGTTGCATTGTTTCCTCTACCATGTCAGCTTTATCTAAATCTCCTGAGGTTTTCGGAGTTATGCTATGTTGGTTGCACATGCTATGATGTAGTAATATGTGTCGGGTAGTCTGGAAGTCTGAAACTAGACTAGTCTAAGGCTATAAGACCATTTACAAACAATAACATTTTCCCAAGTATCCCTTGAGAATTAAACTATTTTGTTATAGCAGAAATTGTTGCAGTATGATGCAGCTTGTGATGCATGAATATCAATGCGTGATGATTTCTTTTTTCTTTTCAGATCTGGCTCTAGATCTAGAGCTCCTAATGTTCCTCCTCTGGTACCTCAGTTCATGAGGGCACATGGCAACATCAACGAACAGTACACTCAGAGTTCATCATCCAGCCTTTTTGCTGGAGCTCATAGATCAGGAGGCATGCGACCTGCCCCTCCGCCACCACAACCGGAGAACCCAACATTTTGCCTGTTCCCACCGGGTTCATCTGGCCATAGTTCAATGGACACCGATGAAGCTGGAGGAAGCCGATTCTATGCCTGGGAGCGCGATCGCTTCGCGCCGTACCCATTGATGCCGGTCGACTGCGAGACAAGCTGGTGGAGCTCACAGCAGTCTCATGGCGCATCAGAATCCACACCCGCACCCGCGCCAAGGAGACTCTTTGGGCAGTGGATCGGCCTCGGCAGGTCGTCGCCCGAGAATAGATCGCCCGAGGGCTCATCATATCGACAAATGCACTCTCCTCGGATGTAGCCAACCTCCTGCGGAGGCAACCTAAGTTAAAACTTCACATTTGGAACCTGAGTTGCTTGTAAGAAAAGATGGGGGAAAACCCATCTGTAAGGAATTAAACAGGGTTTGCGCGCGAAACTTCCGGAGAATTCTGCGAGGGAGAAACAGGAAATAACCCGGAGGGAAAACGTTTTGGTTTGGTTTATGTGAATTCCGTCTCGTACATATTTGAAAATCAAACTGGGATATTCGAAGTTTCGCCCTGTGTTATGATTTCCTATCTGCTTTTTTGGTTGATGGTTGAATACTTTTTTTTTGCGAAAGGAACAAAATCATTATTTAAATAGAGTTATTACACTCAAGTTGACATAGAGTCTCAACTTCCTCACGCGCACAACGCAACCAGATAGCTGTTTTAGGGAGAGATGGGCCCATGCGAGCTAGTACATGACTAGCTTTGTTCTGGGCACGTCCTACGAGCTTTATTTCACGTGTTCTAGAGCTCAGTAATTGCTTAATGTCATTCACCATAGCAGCAGTTGGGGATCTATCAGAAGCTTGGGAAGTAATCATGCGTGCTGCCGCCATGCAGTCCGTCTCGATCAACAGCCGGTCTGTGCTCCTATCCAGTGCGATAGACACCCCTTCCATGATAGCTGCAATCTCAGCTTCAAGCCCACTTGCACAGCGAGGGATGAAATGACATGAGGCAAAGATGATGGCCCCTGTACAGTCTTGAAGAATCATGTCAGCTCCACCTGTACTCTCCTCCTCTAACCATGACCCATCAGTGTTAAATTTCACCAAGCCCAGTGGCGGTGGTGTCCATTGCTCAGGGGTTTGTCTCGTAAAAGCATTTCATGTGATTTTTGCTTTCTGTCCCGTCCAACATAGGAGACCACCGTCTTCTCCATATCAGCACTTGGGTGCTGCCGTATGTGGTCGTCGTGCCACATTACTTTCTTAACTGCATATTCTACTTGTCACAACGTGGGTTTAGTACAATCGTGTAGAAATGCATTGCACTTTACGTGCTTTTCAGGTCACGAAATAGAAATGCCTGGACGATCACCGAAGAATAGAAAAACCGTTAGTTCTACCATGTCGAAAGGAGTGTGCTTATGGGCATCATTGCTTAACCGTGCAAGCGCCTTTTGTCCGTCCTGCCCCAGTGATTTTAGGGTTCAATGCCTTTTGTCCGTTCTGCCCCCCAGTGATTTTAGGGTTTGATGATATGAGCTCCTATTGAAGCCATCAATGCAATGTGAATAGATTGAAATGAAATGATTATAATTTTTTGGGGGGAATAAAATGATTATGTTTGATTATCAATGGCAACAATTGAAATAAAATGATTGTATAATTATCAATGGACAATATATGTATAATATCAATGACAATAATAGACGGTACAATGGAAAGATAATGAGACCAAAAACAACCAGAAAAAGAAGTTATATCAAAAATCACACTTGTCGTCTTCTTTCTTTGATTGTATGTCCCAGTCTAAAAAATATGTTGAACCAATAATAAGGAAAAGAAACATGTGCAAACATCCCCGTATGCAATAACAACTCGTCACTAGAAATAAGATCTAATAACCGTCAAGAAAGCATTCCCATGCAACACAAAACAACTTGAAAGAAGAGGTCGACGAAGCCGTCAAACCATGCGACTGCTTTTTCCAACGGACACATAAATTGTCAATATCTGAAGAGAGACAATAAATTTGGTAACACCTACTCTCATAGGCCCTTCGTCAGTGCTGGATCAGACATTATGGAGGTAGGAAAAGAATGAAGAGACCTTATTCCAACACATCATCGTCACTGCCACCTGTCAATGTTGCTAGAGAGTCAAAACCTATAGGAAATAGGAACCTACAAGAGCTAAGAAACCACTCCCTTGGTTGTTCTTGCATTGTTAATAAAGTCAACAAAGATTCACAGAGAATACTACAAAATCGTAGAGGCTTGCAAGAGCATTCACGGTGACCGAGATTCAATTTTTTTGACATATCATTTTTTTTAATTTTTAATAAAATATCCGGTTTCTACAATCCTCTTGATTGATGGTGGATGATTTCTAGCCCACACTACATGGGGTGCTGCCCCAACTAATTTTCTTTCAACGACTACTGGATCTTGTTGTTACTGGCGAGTGGTTATTGCGGTCTTCAAAGCACTGTATGGCGAGGAAGTTTGTAGGTGTCCCTATCCCTTGCTATATGTTTAGTGTATTTTTCAAGCTTCGGCAAAATGACGGACATGTGAAGAAAAAAGACGATCAATATGATTTTTGGTGTAATTTTTTTACAAGTTGTTTTGCGTCTTGTTCTCCCTCAATTGTACTAGCTACTTTTTTCCATGATAAATATCAGATATAAGATGCCTTGTGCGTGTTTTTTCTGAATAAAGAAATCCTCTATTATTTACCTAGCAACATAAAAAAGTGAAAATAAGAAACTTCACACTTTTTTCATCCATGGTTGTTTGATTTGTATAATTGCAATTCATGGACCTTTGCCCTCTAAGTATTCATTTGCACCATGATGAAATTTCACGACTCAAAAACATTTGAAAATTCATATGTTTTTCTCTGCGAATGAAAAATCCATATGTTGTTGTGGCAGTAAAGAAAATGTTCTTCAGTCTTATAGAACTGCAGATGACAAATATATTTCATATTTTTTTATTTTTTTATTATGAGAACAATAAAAAGGTAGGCAACATTGAATAATTTCAAAAACCACACAAAACAAATTAAGGGAGGTTTCTTGCTTGCCTTGCAATGAAGTGAGGTTCTTGTTGTTATCGAGCCTGATTGCTTGGAGGCCATTGATCTACTGAGGAAAAAAAACATGGGCAGATCCCGGTATACCTTCATCGTTCATGAGATCATACAACTCATGGAACAACCAAATTCTGGTATCACTTATATTCATAGAACCCAACACCATGTAAGCTAGTGGTAGAACCAGCAGACGTACTATAGTATGGCTTGCTTCAGGACCTGGTGATCCGATACAACTTTATAAGAATGATTATAGAGTTGCTACCCGAGTAATACAAATATTTTTCTGCTAATGTTCTCTATCAAGGAACCACTTAGGTGATCAATATATTATCGAAACATTTCCCTCCTCCACGAGAGGCTCCCAAGATGACTAGGGTTTCCTGCCTTCCGTTGATGCCATCGCCGATTTTGCCTCGTCTCCTGTGGCCTTATGTCCATAAAAGCGCGGTGGATCTCGACCCTTGACGACAGGAAGGCTCCTACTTTGTTTTTTACTTTTTAGGTGTTTTCTTGAGTTTCGTTAGGGTTTCTATCCTGCTCAGGAAGGCGAGGCCGCGGTCCCTAGCATCGTCGAAGTGTGTGACTCCGATGGATTTTGTAAGATTTGTTTGTCTTCGATGGATTTGCTTGGATCGGTTTTTTCCATTTGCATCCGTGCATCTACTGGTTGGATTCTTCTGATCTACGCTTATCATTAGCAACGATTGCTGTTTTTGTGCGTTGGTTCTTCAGGCCTTACCACGAAGACTTTCCGACTGTCTAGTACAACAAGGTTTGCCCGGCTTTCGGCTCCCTTCAGTGCTTGCAGTCGTTGGTAGGTGGTCTATGAAGGTGTAATTTCTATTGTTTGTGTTCTTTGCACTGTTTGATGAATGGATCAGAATTTTTTTTAAATACAAGTAATTTCCCCCAAAAAAGAATAATTTGAAAACCCACACAAAAAACAAAACCTGAATTCCGCCGTCCCCGCCCTTCCCCCCACTCCACTCCGTCGCTCTCCTTCCCATTCTCTCTCCCTCGCGATCTCGCCGAAACCCTAGGAGAACCCCGGGGAGACCGGGATGCTGCACGAGCTCCTCCTTGCCCTTCTCGGCTTCACCGGTGACTTCGTGCTCGACAACTCCTCCGCCCGCCGCGGCCCCGAGCCGGCCGAAGCCGGTGGCGCCGGAGACGGCGACGTGGGCCCCGCCTTCCGCCTGGCGCCCGACCTCACCTTCCTCCAGCCGTCAGAGAGGTATGGGAGACCCGAGACCTGTCCTGTGCTGCGAATCTGTAACCGCGCCGTGGTGTCTGCGATCTGTGGTGTAGTTAGGTGGTCGAATTCGATGCGATGCGGCACAAGCAAGCAAACATGAATAGCCAGGGGACTTGTTTCCCTGGTCGTATTGCTTGAGTAAGCATAGTTTCTCCCGCGTTAAGTGCTTTATGGCTGCCTAAATCAGAGTTAACCGCAACCGGTGGATGGAGGATTGGACCAAATTGCTTCGTTTTCATCATTTAGCTTGTAATAATGCCTACCAGTCGGTCCGCAAGTGTATCAGTTGATACAGAATTTCATAATGCCATGATTGACCGTGCTGTGCGAACATTGGGATGGAGTAAGACACTGGCACATGCTGAATTTACGAGAAGTATGGCTTCAACTAAGGGACAAACTAACAAGTTCTGAAATGAGATATTTCGTAGAAATGTAGCCTCAGTAGTCCAAGTCTATACTTAAGAGCTTCAAATGTTTCACACTTTAGTTCTCGTCAACCTCTGTAGATAACTAGGTTTGGTAGATAATTTAAACTAGTTAAGCAGATAGAGATGAATGCACCTCAGAAGCAAGCACATACATTTACAGGTTCATCCATTGCACATTTAGTGCTTTCCGTGTCTACCCAATCTGCTCTTTTACATGATAAATACACAAAAACTACTGCTTAACAATTGTAAAAAAAAGGGCAGCCCGGTGCATGTAGCTCCCGCTTGCGCAGGGTCCAGGGAAGGGTCCGACCACTTTACATGATAAATACACAAAAAACTACTACTTAACAATTGTACCTGAAAATATTCATATTTAATACATATACAGTGCTTTTGCTCTACATGTAAGTGTTCATTTTGTGCGTGAACTGCGAAGTACTCTACTGGATACAAGAAGTCGTATCTAATAGGAAGGAATATTACATCAGAATCTCAATGTATAGAAGTTTCCAGTGCCCAGAAGTATTAGCAATCATCTTGGTGCATTTAGTTCTTAGAATCGTCATCAATGCTGTAGGACATGGCCTGGCAAGCAAGATATAGATAGAAGAAAGTATGTTTTGTCATTAGATCATGGTTCACCAAATACTAAATGGCTTTTCCCATTTGCGCAGGAGTGCTATTGAAAGGCTCATATCTCTGGGATTTTATTACAGAGAACTGAATCGTTTTGCGACCGAGTCTCGTGATCTGAGTTGGATTCAGTCTTCTGTTGAGGTTTCATCACCTAATGCTGATATTACTCTGAAGGGCAAAGTGAGAAAAGGGAGTGCATACCGGAGGGCAATTGCCAATGGTATTGCTGAGATTTTATCAGTTTATAGGTCAGCTGTTCTGCAGGTTGAGCAAAACCTGTTGTCAGACCCATTGCCTATCCTGGCGACAGTAACCCATGGGCTAAATAAGGTCTGTTCTTCGACATCTTGCACTTACAGTTTCTGTCTCCATGTGTCATTTTTTAATTTCCGCACAACCATGGACCTAACTATTGCATTTACAACATTTGTTAAGTACTGTCTCTACTGTCTTTATGAGCTTTTGCACAGAGATCAATATTATATTCCTTCGGCGTGCATTATCTGATGTGATTAGTCTGGTTTTTGACACCGACCCTATTCACTGTTGTGTGAATCTGTAGTTTGAGGTTCTTCTGCCTCCACTTTATGAGCTTGTTACGGAAATCGAGCAGAAAGACATCAAGGGAGGACAGCTTCTTAACCTGTTACATAAAAGATGCCATTGTGGGGTTCCAGAATTGCAAAGCTGCATTCAGAGGTATTGCCTCAATTATTCTTATATATATGCGGCTTTTGAAGAAATATAACTGACATTTCCAGTCCTTTCGTGTTTGCATGGGAAACATTGTACTTCTATTTTCATTGCCACTACTTCACTGCATATTTCTTATGCCCCTTATGATCAATTGTTTGCTTATTCATTTTCTTTTTATTGATGGTAAAAATAAGAATAGGCTGCTTTGGCATGGACACCAGGTCATGTTTAACCAGCTGACTTCTTGGATGGTTTATGGTATTCTTCAAGATCAGTACCATGAATTTTTCATCAGAAGGTCAGCATGACTTACAGAGCTTCCATTAAATTATCTTGTAATTTTGTCATTGCTATTCTCCTATCCAGTTGCTGCTTCTGATATATTATAGCGGCATATCCAGTTAGACATTTTGGCCTGCTAAATGGCATGTGAAATTTCAACTATAGGAGCACATATCCCGAGTGCTTTTGAAGTTTTGGTTATAATATGAATAATTCTATATTTTGTTGTGCATATTTACTTTATTTTATAATTTCGCCCCTTAATCAGCAAACAGTTCTGTGAGAATTCTAATTATGATTCACAAAAAGTCTAATATTGTCAACTGATATGCACGAGAATTTGCTCGTTGGAGCTTTGTCTAATGATTTTGAGTATCTCTATATCCAACAGTCTATAGCAGGAATTGTATCAGTTGCCTTTTGCATGAAAACTACTAGTTTTCTTTTGAACATGAAATAACTGTAGGAGAGTTTCCTACAGTCTTAAGTTAATAAACGAGAGAAGACAAGTTACATGTTACAATATTTACAAGGGCAGGCCTTTGGCCAAAACCCAGAGGAGCTTGAACTAAGGGCACCAAGAAAGTATCAAAAGAGGGAAAAATAAGCTAATTGAGCCCCTGAGCCAGAGTAATATAAAACTTCTTACCTTTCTTTTCAGACAGGTTGACAGAGACGAGGAGAATGAATCGGCTCAGTCTGATGTTGCTGATAAATTTGCGCAGAAATTAGCTAAAGACACATCCCTTACTAGTTGGCACTCAGGATTTCATGTATCATTGGTATGCTTATACTCTTATTCTGAAATGCATGTGTATGAGGCAATAAATGTTCCCCTAGCTATTTATATCTGTTTTTCTCTCACTTGACAGGACATGTTGCCGGAGTATATCCACATGCGAGTTGCAGAATCAATTCTATTCGCTGGCAAAGCAATAAGGGTTCTTAGAAACCCTAGTCCTGGTGCTACATTGCTGGAACCAACCAACCAAAGTCAGACATTGAAAGGATCTCATAGAATGCAAAGCTTCACGGGGGGCTCCGGTGCTCTGAAGGAGCTGCCAAACTTCTCTAACATTAGTGCAGAAGAATTATTGCCACAGGCTGAAGCAGATAAAGTTGATGCCATGCTTAAGCAGCTAAAGGTTAGTTGTTAGCTTTCTGCTTGCAATATTTAAAATCAGCATCTTATATTGCTGTATGCATCTTTCCCTGTTTTGTGTGTCAAAGTTTTCGTTTATCCTTATCCTTTATGGGAGGAGCATTATTGACATATGTCCATATTGTTTCTGCAGCATGCTTCCGAGTTCCATAAAAGGTTGTTTGAGTCTGCTGTTAGCTCAATACGTACAATTGCAGCTAACCATCTTTGGCAGGTATTAGATGGCTTAAAGCATTATATTTTATCAATGTTTTATTGCACATGAGATTCACCGATTGTTTTCTTTGGTAAAAGTTAGTGGTTGTACGCGCTGATCTCAATGGCCACTTGAAGGCACTTAAAGATTATTTTCTTTTGGCGAAAGGTGATTTTTTCCAGGTAATATACCTTTTGTATTCCTTCTTTTGCATGTATGTATCTCCGTGGTTGCGCTAGTACAGTGCAAATTGTGCTATAGTGCCTTCTTTGGTTGTTTTCGGAAACTCAAAATCATGATTTTGAACCAGTGTTTTCTTGAGGAAAGCCGTCAATTAATGCGCTTACCACCTCGTCAATCTACAGCTGAAGCAGATCTCATTGTCCCATTTCAGTTGGTAAGTGACATAACCCCTTTTTGTTGCCAAAGACCTACAGATACACAATTTTATTATTTCAGTTTATCATGTGGTTTAATTGTCACCAACTTAACAGAATCCTGCTGAGTTCTGTTTTCTGCTGCGTTACCTCATGTTAGCAAATAGGTTTGATTTATTTCCTGTTCTTAATTCTGCAGGCTGCGCTGAAAACTATAGGCGATGAAGACAAATACTTCACCAGGGTATCTCTAAGGTTAGCATTTCTGTTTGGCACATAGAGTAATCGATGCCAAGCCATTTTTGAATTTCAGTACTGTACATTGACAACTGATTTTGTTTGTCTTTCGTAGGATGCCACTGTTTGGTATGAAATCTAGTACATCACAGAAAGATTTTCAGAAGTCCAACACATCAGATCTTTCCTTGCAAGGAAAGGCTAGCTCAGAGTTGGCACTTGATGGTTGGCATAGTATTGCTCTGGAATATTCCGTCGATTGGCCACTACAACTCTTCTTTACTCCTGACGTTCTTTCTAAGTAAGTGCTGTACTTCGTATGTTACTCTCAACAAAATGATTATATTTTGAAATCCATAGATCTTTGAGTTTTGAGTGTGATTAATATCCTGAAAAGCTACATCAAGACTTGCTAAACTCAACTGGGAAGTCAGGGGAAGTCTTTTGAGCTTTTTACATTCCCATTTCTAAGATACACAAACTGTATCCAGGTATCGCAAAGTTTTTCAGTATCTCATTCGGTTGAAGAGGACACAAATGGAATTGGAGAAATCCTGGACAGCTGTAATGCATCAAGATCATGTTGATTTTTCTGATTATTGCAAGGATCGGAAGAATTCCTCTGCAACACAACTGCGTCGGTTACGCACGAAGCCTTTTTGGCGAGTAAGGGAGCATATGGCTTTCTTGATCAGAAACCTACAGTTCTACATCCAGGTAATAACCAGATAAACTACCATTTACCTTTGGTAATAATTCGGAGGATGTACATGATGTTTGCTTAATAACGAGAAGCTACAACATGACAGCATTTGACCAGATAGCTGCTAGGAATGTGCTAGTTTCAAAATTATTCTAGACGTTAATAGAAATTTGTTTAGTTTGATAATTTTCACTTTTCCTCTTATTGACTTCCTTTTGCAGGTTGATGTAATTGAGTCACAGTGGAATGTTTTACAAACTCACGTTCAAGACTCGCATGATTTTACAGAACTAGTGACCTTTCATCAAGAGTAAGCAACTGTTTTTCACTTTATGCTGTCTAACTTTTGTTATTTGTTTTTCCCGATAGGAAGGTTAAGCTTTTTATTTGATAGTGTACTGTTTACTGAATCCATGCTACAACACGTTCATCTTCTTTTGAGTAGAATATTTTCATAAGGTCTGATCCTAGAAGATAAGGAAACATTATGGATCTGTGTTCATACTTCATACCAACTTGTTCTTTTGCTTCACCACCAAATGGTGTTGGTTTCATTGCATATTGGTGCTGTCTATTATCTGAAGCTTATATAGATGGATGTTTTGGTTTTGCATAGCCCTTTCTACAACAACAACAACAACAACAAAGCCTTTAGCCCCAAACAAGCCTTTAGCCCTTTCTACAGGTTGCAATAATTTCTCCTGTACTTTTGTCTAGTCGACCCTGGCCACTTAATTATACTATAGTGATTTCCTTGCCTAGTTACATGGAAATACTACCACAACTAGTGTTACCTTTGAATTTCCACGGCCGCAACAGATTTAATCTGTTATGGTATCTTGGCTGACTATAACCTCTTGCATTGCAGCTATTTGTCGGCATTGATATCACAGTCCTTCTTGGATATAGGATCAGTTTCTAGAATACTGGACAGTATAATGAAGCTCTGCTTGCAGTTCTGCTGGAGTATCGAGCAATACGAAACAGGCGCAAACATGTTTGAGATTGATCACATAACTGAGGTATTGTCCCACCTAACACCATGGGCCTTCTGTGAACAAATAGGGACATGCCAGTGCTTGGCACATCACTCATGGATGTCTAAGCTAGCCAGCTTTTTGCTCAGTTTCCTAGTATATGTAGCATAAACTTACATACAATTGGTGATATTCAGGAGTTCAACAAGAAATCAAATTCGCTGTACACTATCCTAAGGAGTAGTCGACTTGCGGGAAGTCAGAGAGCACCTTTCCTGAGGCAGTTTCTGATGAGACTGAACTTTAACTCTTTCTTTGAGGTAAGCTCTTCCAATTCGGGATCGGTTAACTATCCATAGACATTGCCCTTGTACTTGATACAATTTTCTCCCTATGTTAGACAACTGCGAGGGGTGTGATGAATTCAGGCAGGCTGCGGCCAGGCACAGCGAGTACCCAGCTGTAAGCCTATAGCTACAGTGGCTGTTCTCGCCGTGATTTGCATGACAATGCTGCTACATACTGACAATGGCGCAAACCCGTCACACAAGAAGGGGAGGAAGAATCTGTAGGATCTGTAAATTAGCTGTAGCATGTGAGTTGTTTTGCCCTGGGAAGTAAACACTTGGTGATGTTTGTTTGGCTAGTGTTGTGCTGTGCACGTCTTTGCGTTGCTTGCCTACCTTCCCCATGTTATTGGTATCTCTATTGGGAACATGGTGTGTGGCCTTAGATGAAATGGTAGCAGACTAGCAGACCCGTTCAGTATTTCAGCAACACTGCAAGGTTTACATTGCAACTGTTCTGGAAGGATGAATGCAACAATGAAATGAAATGCCAAAGAATATGGGGATTTACAATAGGTATACCGACGTGCTTCTTCTTCTACAACCTCCGAAATGTTCTAGAAGCTTCTATATGCATGAACATTTGTTGGCCTGGCGATTCGGGCGGGGCGGGGTCATCGGTACGAGTTGGAGATCATGAGCATGGCCATGGTGATGGCAAGGTCCATCCCCGGCTGCACCACCAGCGACAGCACGTCCTTGCCCAGCAATGTCGCCTTCTCTGGCCCCCCTCGTTTCCGCCGCACCTCGGCGATGAGCGTCTCGTCGCTGGTCGAGCTGCGACGGTGGATCCTCGACCACTCCTCCTGCCGGGACCAGCTCAGGCGGTAGAGTTCTGGCTCGTCCACGGCAAGCACGGAGGCGGTGCAGCTGGACCTCCCCAGGTCCTTGATGGCTCTCATCATGAGGTGCGGCTCACTGTGGCCGTCGTTCGAGTTCGAGTCGTCGTCGACGTCGCCATTGTACACCTCCCATGTCTCCGGCATCAAGCTCAGAATCTGCATGCGGCCAATTGTCGAACGGGTTCATGTCATGCACGAAGCTAACTAATCAGCGCGTGTAATGTATATTACCAGTAGCCAAAAAACAAGTAGATGAGTAGAATAGATCTACCCGATCGATCAGTGATCACCTTGCGTTGGCGGCGGCGGACGGTGAGGAGGACGCGGCCGGCGTGGTCCATGAGCGCCATGCTTCCCGGGCCGACGCCGTAGTTGTCCACGCGGAACACCATCCGGCCGTCCGCGTCGTCGAACACCGCGTACCCGTCGCCGCGGAACACCAGCGACTTGCACCACACCGTCAGCCGCCGAGGCGCCGCCGCCGCGGGCGGGGACGGCTCGACGGCAACGGCGCCACCGCCCGCCGACGGCCTCTGGGGTCTCGGGGTCTCCTCCGGCTCCGCCATCACCATGGTCGGTCGTTGCCAAGCTAGCTCCGACGACGTGCGCGCCTGCGCGTGCTGCTCTTCTTTATAAGCCAATATCTGGACTCCGTTGCGTCTGCATGGATGCGACACTGTTTTGACCCTGGATTGCTCAATTTTTATTATAAGATTTTTTTATGCATAGAATTATTTTTGAGATCACCGATTGCATTTTTTGCATTTCTATTTGGTAAATTATTAATGGATACTGCTGATTCTTTGGGACCATGCATGAGATAATAACTTATTTATTTTTGCGCGTCGGAGTTAATTTGTGGGGATGCCAGAGTTGACCTAGCTGGACCAGCTAGCTAGCTAGTAACATATAGTAGAACTTTTTCTAAAGTTTGTGAGATATATTTTGTGCTATCTTATCTTTCAAATACTCCTTCAATATATCAGATGCAACTCGTGTGATTGCGCAACTCCAATTCTGTTGGAACATCAGATCAACATGGAAAATTTCAACCAAATAAAATAACTCAATATCTACTCAGAAAAGAAAAAGGTTGGGCCATCAGATTTCTCTACCTTTGACAATTGACAAAAAATTTGTTTGAAATGGCCAGATACAAATGATACCGTTAGATTGGCCATGGATATGTAAACAAACTTGATTGTTGAACTCTGAAAATGTATCCTTGCGCAGGGCGGTGGTCCTGTGAGTGTATTTCTTTGCCAATTTTTGGTGTAAATATGTAATATTCTCCCTAGAGTTGACATTTGGGTTGTGATTCACGTGTACAAATAGTTTATGGCTACGATATTACGTGAAGATATCCCAGGATCGGAATAATAATTCACTTGGGAAACGGTCTGCTTGATACAGCTAATTCAGGAAAGCTTAAGTTTGTTAAAGCAATCAATCAGTCAACTACAACTAATTATTCTGAATTTCCCAAAAACTATTAGCTATTCTAAATTTCTGATAGCGACTGGTGCTGAATTTTAGTTAAATGAATTAAATTATATATGGACCGAACAACCACATATTTCGTTAACAATTTGGTTCTTTGACTATTTTTACAAAGAAGAAACCGTGTTCACTTATGGCACAATCAAATTTGTGACGATTTCTAGAAATACTGATGACATAAGAATAATTAGTACGTTGAAACATGTTATATATGTAATCTAGAGGGAGAGCTATCCATACATGCAAGAGTAATTAAACAAAAAAGTCACTACATAGGAATGAATACATGAGAAAATGTTATATATTTGTGCATGTCAACATTCATCCCGATATTTCGCCAAAAGAAGGACATCCAACTCAATCTCCATTTACACCGAACGGTTTTGCTAAAACCTAACTAGCTGAAATTGAGTTGTGTCTCATTCACACCCATGACCGTCCGATTAGACACTGCGTCAAGATTCTTTTCTTGGGGGGAAGAGACTTAATCAATGTTCATAGACATAGGTATACAAGATATATCAGGAGGACTGCTGGAATATTAGTCAAATTCATGATTATTTTCCGCAAATAATTCATGATTAGAACAGTAATTAGCATGCATAGCTCTAGCATACTAGATGAACAAAACAACGACAGCGCACATACACATCAACCATAATTATAGACATGATCAAATCACAATACACCATTGTTTGTTGGTAGCCATGACTGCTGCAAAAGCAATGTTGTAGACGATGAGTTGGTGAAGACCGGTCGACGGAGATGACACTGCAAACGCCAGTACTCGGCTTCGCCTGACTTGGATGGAAGACTAACCATCATGGAGAACGCGAGCAGTCGCACAAAGTGCTCCCCAAAATCCGAATTCACCCTCTCCTTGTGTAGGATCACAAGGACGAGAGGTTCTAGAGACCCGCTCTCCCGCTCGTTGGTGTACGCCAGCGTCCGGTATGAAGTAGAAAGGAGGAAAAACCGTAGCTTATTCCGGTGTATATTTGCCTGCGACAGGTCAGTCATATATATAGAAGAACCCATTCGGTATCGTGTAACGATCATGATCTCAAACCGACTTGATTTCCAAGTCCTAAACTGCCGGACAAGAAAACAATCAACTTATCTGCCAAGAAATCAAAAAATAGAACGACAAAGGAGAGCTGCAGTCCTCCAAGGCCATGGAGCGGATTTTGGCGAATCATTCACGTGCATGTCGCACGCCCGCACCCTTCGCCTCGGCCCGTACCTAAGCCGGGTCACGCGAGGCGAGCGAGTGCATGCTGTTCTCTTTCTCTCCTCTTACTCATCATAAGGTGCAGTGAGGACTGAGGAGAATCCACTATATAAAGTGGCCTCACATCTCCTCCACTAGAAGTATGGAACTAAAGATTTACACCACTTCTTGCCATTTATTCAGGGGGGCTTTGAGATTTCTTATGGTCTAGCTATTGGGCCTAGCCCAAATATTCTAGAAATCTCCAGCAGATCTCAAATATTCACTTAGAGATTTGCCTTATTTTGCTACTTGTTTAATATACCACTTGAAATGATCGATACGGTCGACTAGGGGGGGGGGGTGTGAATAGGAGACTACAAATTTTAATCTTTCTTGTCAATTTTAAGGTTTAGCGGATAAATAGGGTTCACTAGATATGCAACTAGGTGACCACAACCTATATGACAAGCAAGCTTAAAGCAAGGTAGGCTAGGCAACAATCTAATTAGCAAGCCAACAAGCATAAAAGGCAAAAGTAAGGTGCGGGAAAGGATTAACCACAAGTAAGGCGAGGACACGGATTTTATCCCGAAGTTCACTCTTCCTTGAGGAAGAGCTACTCTCCGTTTAGAGCGGTGCCAGATCCAAAGCTTGCGGAACACCACGAAGACTCACCATAGTCTCTTTCGAGTCACCCCCAATGGGTGAGCCTCGAATCACTTGGGGTTGGTCTTGATGGCGACCACCACACATTTACAAACTTCTCCGGAGCACACCACAAGCAAGGAAGCTTTCGGAGGAACCTCTAACTGCCTAGGAGCCCAAGCTCCAAGAGTAACAAGTCAATGGGGAGAAATGTTGCGGGGAATGCCATTTGGTTTGGCCAAGATGTAGATCGGGTCTTGCTCTCCCAATCCCCAAAGTTCCAACAAGTTTGGGTGGAGGGATTGAGAGTATTGAGCAAAATGAGGTGTAGCAATGGTGGAGCTCAACAAGACATTAACATGAACATCATCATCAACATTAGCACTAGGTTCATGTTCATTACCAGATTGTGTCTCAAGATCAGAAATAGAAATATCATTGGGATTCGTAGGTGTGTCTATAACAGGTTCACTAGAAGCATGCAAAGTCCTACCAGTTTTCCTTTTCTTTTTATTACTAGGAGGACTAGGTGCATCAGTATTCGTTTTTTGAGAATCTTGCTCAATGCTCTTAGGATGCCCCTCAGGATACAAAGGTTCCTGAGTCATTTTATCACCTCTAGTCATAACCCTGACAGCATTATCATTGTTCTTACTATTCAACTGATTGAGGAAATCATCCCGTGCCTTAAGTACTTGTTCTACTTGAGTTTTCACCATGAAAGCATGCTTACTAATAATCTTAAGATCACTAACAGTTCTACTCATATAGTCACTCAAGCAGTCGAGCATGTAAGCATTACGTTTCAATTGTCTACTAACATAAGCATTGAAGTTTTCTTCAATAAATTTATCAAAATCATCCAAGCATTGACTAGCAGACTTATTATGAGGAATATCACCTTCATCAAATCTATAGAGAGAATTTATCTATACTACCTGTGTTGGGTTATCAAGACCATGTATTTCTTCAATAGACAGTAAATTCTTAACATCTTCAGCTTTAATACCTTTTTCTTTCATAGATTTCTTTGCCTCTTGCATATCTTCAGCACTGAGAAATAGAATACCTCTTTTCTTTGGAGTTGGCTTAGGAGTTGGTTCAGGAAGTGTCCAATCATTATCATTACTCAATATATTATTCAATAGCAATTCATCTTGCTCAACAGTTTGTTCCATGAAAACACAACTAGCACAACTATGTAGGTGGTCCCTAGAAGCATCGGTTAGTCCATTATAAAAGATATCAAGTATTTCATTTTTCTTAAGAGGATGATCAGGAAAATGATTAAGTAATTGGAGAAGCCTCCCACAAGCTTGTGGGAGACTCTCTTCTTCAATTTGCACAAAGTTAAATATTTCCTTTAAAGCACTTGTTTCTTATGAGCAGGGAAACATTTTCCAGAGAAGTAGTAAATCATATCCTGGGTACTACGCACACAACCAGGAGCAAGAGAATTAAACCATAACTTAGCATCACCCTTTAACGAGAAAGGAAACAACTTAAGAATATAGTAATAGTGATTTTTTCCTCATGAGCAAATAGGGTGGCTATATCATTCAATTTAGTAAGATGTGCCACAACAGTTTTAGATTCATAACCATGGAAAGGATCAGATTCAACCAAAGTAATTAACTCAGGATCGACAGAGAATTCATAATCCTTATCAGTAACAAAGATAGGTGAAGTAGCAAACTTATGATCATATTGCATTCTAGCATTCAAAGACTTTTCTTTCCACTTGCATAATAATTTCTTAAGATCATCTCTATCCTTACAAGCAAGAAAGTCCCTAGCTACCTCTCCATCCATAACATAATCCTCAGGCATAACAGGAAGTTCATATCTAGGAGAGCTAGTCTTATCAGGTGTTTAAAGTTTCCAGTTTTAATAATTTCATCAGTTTTAGAAATATCATCATCTTCAGCATAATCAATAGTTCTAACTCTAGCAATATGTTCATCAAGTAATTCACCCAGTTGCACAGTTTTATCAAGAAAAGTAGTGGCATCATAAGCATCATTCATAGTAGAAGTAGCATCATCAATAACATGCGACATATCAGAATCAATAGCAGGTGTAGGTGTCGCAAGATTACTCAAAACAGAGTTTCAAAAAAAAGATTACTCAAAACAGAAGGTGAATCAAATACAAAGCTAGATGGCAGTTCCTTACCTCCCCTCATAGTAGAGGGAAAAATCTTGGTTCTAGTATCTTTCAAATTCCTCATAGTGATCAACAGATATAAATCCCAAGTGACTCATAGAATAGAGCTATGCTCCTCGGCAACGGCGCCAGAAAAAGGTCTTGATAACCCACAAGTATAGGGGATTACAACAGTTTTTGAGGGTAGAGTATTCAACCCAAATTTATTGATTCGACACAAGGGGAGCCAAAGAATATTCTCAAGTATTAGCAGCTGAGTTTTCAATTCAACCACACCTGAAAGACTTAATATCTGTAGCAAAGTTTTTAGTAGCAAAGTAGTATGGAAGTAACGGTAATGGTGGCAAAAGTAACATTAGCAGTTTTGTAGCAATTGTGACAGTGGCAACGACAAAGTAACGTAGCAAAGATCAACATGTGAAAAGCTCATAGGCAATGGATCAATGATGGATAATTATGTTGGATGGCATTCATCATGCAACAATTATAACCTAGGGTGACACAGAACTAGTTCCAATTCATCAATATAATGTAGGCATGTATTTCAAATATAGTCATACGTGCTTATGGAAAAGAACTTGCATGGCATCTTTTGTCCTACCCTCCCGTGGCAGCGGGGTCCTAATGGAAACTAAGGGATATTAATGCCTCCTTTTAATAGAGAACCGAACCAAAGCATTAGCACTTAGGCTAGTCATAGTGGGAGTAACTTAGCTAGTAACATAGCGCACTCCAAGAAATTGTTGCTTATGTGGCAAGTAATTAATGAGAGGTGGTAAAATAATATGTTACTGTAACATAGTGCTTTCTAAGACAAGATGAGTCTACAAGCTAATAAATGAAGCCATCTAAGATACTACAATTATGTTACTTTGCATTATGAAGGTAGTAACTTAGGCTAGTGTCATATACATGACACTAGTCTAAGTTACTCCCCACTATGACCAGCCTTAGTGAATACATGAACTCCTCAAACTATGGTAATCACCGGAAAGAATCCCAATTATAGTCACCTTTGGATATGCGGATCATAACTCATAATAAGGTCTACAACTTGCAAGACAGGATCAAGAACACAAATATATTCATGAAAACATAATAGGTCCAGATCTGAAATCATGGCACTCGGGCCCTAGTGACAAGCATTAAGCATAGCAAAGTCATAGCAACATCAATCTCAGAACATAGTGGACACTAGGGATCGAACCCTAACAAAACTAACTCGGTGACATGATAAATCTCATCCAACCCATCACCATGCAGCAAGCCTACGATGAAATTACCCACGCACATCGGTGAGCATCATGAATTTGGTGATGGAGGAAGGTTGGTGATGATGATGGCGACAAAGCCCCCTCTCTAGAGCCTCGAACGGACTCCAGATCTGCCCTCCTGATGAAGAACAGGAGGTGGCGGCGGCTCCGTATTGTAAAACGTGATGAATCCTCCTCTCTAATTTTTTTCTCCCCGAACGTGAATATATAGAGTTGGAGTTGAGGTCGATGGAGGTCCAGGGGACCCACAAGATAGGGGCACGCGCCCAGGGGGTTAGGGCGCGCCCTCCACCCTTGTGGACAGCAGGTGGGTCCCCTCTGGTTGATTGTTTCGCCAATATTTTTTATTTATTCCAAAAATATTATCCGTAAATTTTTAGGTCATTTTGAGAACTTTTATTTCTGCACAAAAAAACACCAAGGCAATTCTGCTGAAAACAACGTCAGTCCGGGTTAGTTCCATTCAAATAATGCAAATTAGAGTCCAAAACAAGGGCAAAAGAGTTTGGAAAAGTAGATACGATGGAGACGTATCAACCATGTGGCGGTGCAAAATAATAAAGGCAAGAGTGATGGCTTAGCTTTGTTTTGGCGTTGAGGAATAAATGTAAAAGTGAGATGGATGGATCGAATGCACATTGAGGGAGTCCTGGATTAGGGGGTCTCCGGACAGCCGGACTATATCCTTTGGCCGGACTGTTGGACTATGAAGATGCAAAATTGAAGACTTCCCGTGTCCGGATGGGACTCTCGGCGTGGAAGGCAAGCTTGGCAATATAGATATGTGGATCTCCTCCCTTGTAACCGACTCTATGTAACCCTAGCCCCCTCCCGTGTCTATATAAACCAGAGGGTTTAGTCCGTAGGACAACAGACAATCATACCATAGGCTAGCTTCTAGGATTTTAGCCTCTACGATCTCGTGGTAGATCAACTCTTGTAATACTCATATCATAAAGAACAATCAAGCAGGACGTAGGATATTACCTCCACCAAGAGGGCCCGAACCTGGGTAAACATCGTGTCCCCTGCCTCCTGTTACCATCCGCCTTAGACGCACAGTTCGGGACCCCCTACCCGAGATCCGCCGATTTTGACACCGACATTGGTGCTTTCATTGAGAGTTCCACCATGCCGTCACCATAAGGCTCGATGGCCCCTTCAATCATCGGTAACGATGCGGTCCAGGGTGAGGTTTTCCTCTCCAGACAGATCTTCCACTACAAAAAAATACACTTCCGTGATGATACGTGTTTGTCACAGTAGGTCGCTTTTTTGTCATGCATGTACATCCATGAGAAATTTATGACAGAATCAAGATAGTCATACCTGTGCTGTCGTAGAAGTGTTCCATGACATTACCAAAATTATCATCACGGAAGTGTCCACTTCCATGACGATAAATCACGCGTCACAGAAGTGCTTTCGTCAAGGGTGACCGACACGTGGCATCCACCGTAACGGAACACCGTTAAGCTATCGGGTCGGGTTTTGGATCCGATAGCCCGTTAATAGCCCCGACCAATGGGAAATTTCCACGTGTAAAATTCTTATTGGCTGGACAAAACACGTGTCAGCTCGTTAGTGGGTCAGATAGGCGCCTATGATACGTCGACACGTGGCACGGCCCAATAGAGGCCCATTCCTGTGAAAAGGCCGACCCGTTTGACTTGGTCAAAAGCTGGCGGGCCGGCACATGGAAAGCCTGTTAACGGCCTGTTCGAACATAGCCCATTTGCAGCCCGCTAGCCCAAGGCCCATTACGCCCTATCCGAATTAGGCACAGTAGCGTCATCTGGGCCATCCAATATGATTTCAGCCCGTTTTCACTTCTGGCCCATGTATGGCCCATGACGTCTTTCGGCCCATATGAGGCCCTATGTAACTCTTGGCCTACTAACGACCCGTGGTGAAACTGGCCCGTAATGAACAGTGTATCACTTTACACCCATTAACGGCCCATGGTGAAACTGGCCTGTAATGAACAGTGTATCACTTTATACCCATTAACGGCTCGTTATTCCGTTGGGCCGTTTCCAGCCCATGTTATCTTTCGGCCTTCTCAGAGCCCATTTATTCTTGGGCTCATTTCTAGCATTCGTTTACTTACGGCCCGTTACTGTCATTTTCTGCTTGTGGGCCAAATTCAGCCCGTGGTTACAGTCGGCCCGTTTGTGGTCCGTTAATACGTTGGGCCGATTTCATAGCGTCATCAAATACGGCCTATTAACGATGGCCCGTTATGGTTGGCTCATGTACGGACGATTCCAACTCTAGCCCGTTTACGACCATAATGCGGTCTGTTTGGCCCATGTTTGGCCAATCGATTATACGGCCCGTATAAGGCCCATTGATAATACGGCCCGCAGAAGGCCCATTGTTTCTACGGCTCGTAGAAGGCCCATTGTTTCTACGACCCGTAGAAGGCCCACTGTTTCTACGGCCAGTAGGAGGCCCAGTGTCACTACAGTAAATATTAGCCCATGGTTATTGTGGCCTAGTTTTAAAAAATAGGTTATTGCAGCCACTAGCTAACCGCGGAAAAAGAACTGCAATGACTACAAGCAAACAAATAAACAAGACAACAAGGAAATAAATACGCAAGCAACTAACGCTAGGCTATCACGGCTATTACACATATTACATCCACTGGGCATCAAAGTTCGCCACCAGTGTAAATATAGGGAACAAAGCAGCATATCATATACACTGGTTGTCAAAGTTGGCGACCAGCGCAAATAAACCCCGCAGCAAAACAAATCCAGAACTGAAACCACTTCAGAAGATCTCAAGAAACAATATCCCGGGTACCCATAATGCTGGCAAGATGCTTAGCAAGCTTATTAACTTTCTCTTGTTTGGCACTTAAATCCTCCAGCGCTTGCTGTTGCACCAGAAAATATGCATCTGAATTCTGCAGGGACTTCCTCAGTCCTTCAGCTTCCTGTCGCAACACATCTGATCGATGTCTTTCAACTTGAAGTTGAGACTCAAGAAGACGAACTGATTCAGGCAGCGAGTTCGAAGAGCTTGTGCCAGCAGTAGTGGCCAGTAACTCGAATACTACATCAAGACAGGACTTTTGGGTTCCCTCACTATCGTTAAGATAGTTTTTATCAGCTTTCTTGGAGACCAACAGGGATGTCTCACTATCTTGAACCTTATTTGCATTACTTCCTTTACCATTGGATAACGCGGTACTGTTCTCCAATATTTTGTCCGCATTCTAAAAGAGAAACAAGCAGACACATCACATGTTTACCATGTTGTATATGAAACTCATTTTGGTAAATGAGTTCAATAGTAAAGTGGACAGGATAACAGCATGAAACAAACATATATCTATGTACCATGGTCACTTTATGGTCTATATCATTCTAGTTTTTGTTGCCAAATCAAGATAGAGACACAGTTCAAATAATATTTGTTCAAGACAAAGCAGAATAAACCGAATATAAGTGTGGGTAACTATAGAGCAATAACAACACTTGTAATGTGCATGACATGAGAACATAACTGTTTATTCAATTGAAACTAAAATCAACATAGAGCAGGTTACAACAGCAAACCAGTTAAAGAAACAAGTTTAAAACATACCTGTTGCACCATTGGAGTTTCAATTCCATCCTTCAAATTTGAAAATAGTTGGTATGAGTAAATACAGTCATGCAAGAGCAAAGGAGTATGAACCATAGCTACAGAACCTGACCTGAGAACAAATCTTCTTCTCCTTTAAGCGTTGAGTTGGGATTCGGAGTGGTGGTCCTCGTGCTTTGGGCATTGTAGTTCCCTTACTAATTGCTCGTGTTTGGGTGCTCTGTGGTGGAGACGGTGTTGTGTCAACTGGAACTGGGTTACTATCTGCCGAGGTTGGGGTTAGAAGGGGTGTAGCTGGTTCTCTGTCCAACTGGGTCCACAATCTGCGAGAGTCTGGGTTATGTGCGGTGGATCTGGTCCTTGGGCATGTACAACCGTGGTTCTATCTGCATCAACTGGTAGCACTATCTTTTCTGAAGACCGTGTTGTTACTCCCTTAGATACTGCCATCACGCTCTCCAATTCAAATGGCTGATAAACAAGAAAAGTAATTGAAAGTATATACATTGTATGATAGATAGGTGCAATGGATAGTGGAGAATAAAAGAGGGCATGAAATAATTCATATTTATGTTGTCTAACCAAACAGGATAGCATGACACAATTTCACATATATGATGGCTAACTAAACAGGATAGCATGACACAATTTCACATTATGATGGCTAACTAAAAAATATGGAAAGACATAGTTCAAAATATGAGACTATGTAAACAGGATGACATGACATAACTATATAATGTGTTTATTAAATAGGTTGGCATGCCATAATTCACATACATTCACGGATAGAATGCCATAATTCAAAATATGATGACTGTAAACACTAAACAGGATGAGATGATATAACTATATGATGTCTTTATTAAATGGGTTGCCATGCCATAATTCAGATAGATGATGTGTATGTACTATGTAAACATGATGGCATGATATAATTCAAATATATGATTTATATAGTAAGCAAGTAAGCAGATGGCAATCCATATATGATGTAAAAACTAAATGTAAGACAACATGCATGACATGGGTAATATAACCCTGCCAAGTTTGAGCATAGACCTCAGGGGGAAAATAGGACTGATCATCGATCTTTGAATCCTACTCTGAGGAGCTCTCTGTAACCAGCAAGATGTCTGCTTCAGCAGGTAGCATTGTCTACTCTGAATACCTGGTTTTCACTCCAGATACTTCCATCACCGCTTCAAATGGCTGATGCACAGGAAGAGTAGTTGAATATACAAACGTTGTCGACAAATGGAACACGTAATACAAAAAAATGATAGCATGATATAATTCACATACATGATGATTGGCTAAATAGCATGGCATTGCATAATTCACATATAGAATGCCTTTGCAACAAGATAGCATTATATAATTCACATATATAATGTCTTGCAACAAGATGGCAATGCATAATTCACATATATGGTAATTAGACATTGAACAAGTGGCATTCACACAAAGCATGTCTAAACTAATCAAATGACATAGCAATGCGAGACACCATATGCACGATATGAGCAACATAACCCTGCCAAGTTAGAGCA
>NC_041380.1:140970061-140982524 GCF_002162155.2 Triticum dicoccoides | reverse complement strand
AGATAGCATAGTCTGCTCTGAAGACCTTGTTTTCACTCCAGAATTTGCCATCACCGTGTCAAATGGCTAATGCACACGAAGAGCAGTTGAATGTAATAACATTTTTGAAAAATGTAATATGTAACCAAAAAAAAGGATGGACTGATATAATTTACATATAAGATGACTGGCTAAGCAGGATGGCATTGCAAAATTCACATATATGATGCCTGGCTAAATAAGATGGCGTTGCATAATTCACATAAACGATGAATAAACTAAACAGATGGCATTCGCACAAAGGATGTCTAAACTAAGCAGATGACATATTTGATGTATAAAGTAAGCAATGCAAGACACCATATGCATGATATAACCAACATCAGCATGCCAAGTTAGAGCGAAGACCTCAGGGGGTAAATAGGAGTTGTCTTCTCCTTCTGAATCCCCCTCAGAACAGATATCTTCCCCTCGATTACAATCCGAAATGCGTGGAGGGGGGCCTGCCTTTGCGCCTACCATGGAGCGACGTCTGCATGAAATTTTATTGCCACGCAAGGCTCGTCTCTTTTGCTCTACATGTTCAGTTCCATATTTTACAATAACTGTCATGCATAGGAATAAAACATAGTGAGATTATGTAAGGAGTGCATGCACAAATCCATAGTGGTGGTAGCAACCTGTGGATAGACCCAAAACAAATAATAGCAGACAGATAATGGCTTCAGTTAAAAAATACAGATAATGACTTCTTTACTGTTTGTTTCCCACCCAACATGAGACTCATAGTAGACACCAGAGATTAACCAGATAGTAGATAGATACTATTGATAGCGGCCCCGATATGTACCCCACAACCATTTAAATACTCAAGTTTGACCATTAGTTTGGAGCTGACTCAGAGTCTAATCTGTGAATAGGACGATAAAGTAGCATGTAATATTAAGCGATGCATAACGTAAGCAAACACGAAAGAGTGAGACCTCTCTTGCGGACTCGTGTAGTCCTCGAGGTCATCTGCTCGGTTGATGATGGTAGTGCAGTTTTCATGGCTGCCAGCAGTGGGGAAGAAGATCTGAGGCGGCGAAAGACAGTCTGGAGGCCGGATCCCTGCTGTGCTGGACCCTTCTGTCGTTGGAGCAACTGAGCTGGGGTGGACGACGACGCAGCAGGAGCGGGACAAACCACACAAGGTTTTCTTTGACAACTATCTGTAAGAGAAGTAATTCTGCAAGGGCTCGTTTGAATTGGAGGATTCCAACAATGCGGGGATAGGAAATAGACAGGAATAGGATAGGAATGCACGTGCAAAACAGAGAATTTAAAAACACAGGATTTCTGCCAATCTGGGTGTTTGATTCACAACAATTGGAAGATCACATGATGCAAAGAAGCATGGTGACATTAAGTCCTATTCCTGTGCTTCATGAATTGTTGGCCGGGGAGCGAGAGCAAGAGCAATAGCAAGAGCAAACCAGGCAGGGGACCGAGAGCAAGAGCAGAGCAGCAGCGCGAGCGAGAGCTAAAGCAGCAGCAGGTCCTACTGATGTGGACGTCACCGCCAAGGGAGCGACGCCGTGGAGGAAGTGGCCAGCGACTCCGCCGTGGATGGAGCCGCGCCGTGTCGGCTCGGGACCGAGGGCCGGCAGCACCGTGAGATCGAATCAAGAAGAAAATGCGGCGATTAGTGTACAACCTCTTTCGTGGCGCCGATTAGGCCGCAGCTTCATCCGAGGAAACGGTGATGACGATGCTCTTCCGGTGGTGTAGGTGAAGACGGCGGTGTGGGAATGGAGGTGGCGCGAAAGACAAGGGGAACGTCGGAGCAGCTCCTTGGAGGTGGAGGACGGGGTGGCTGAACCGGCGGGATGATGAGATCGACGACGGATCCTCATCTGGTACGGAGGATGAGGGACGTCGAGGTGTTGCTGTGGACGACGTCATCGGGGAAGAGGCTCCGGCTGGGTGGCGGACGGAGCAGGGTGTGGGGTTTCGTCGCGGGTTTTCGCGGCCTCGGTGTACGAATGGGTGGGCAGATGGGATGGTAGTGGGGAACCATGGCTTAGAGACGCGCTTGTCCGAAATGTGGGGTAAGTTACGAAAGTACCCCCACCGATTTGAGGCGGTTCTTTCGGTTCAGGGGTACCTCGGGCATTTCGCGTGTCTGGATTTCACAGGAGGTGGGAGTTTTCGCGCGCGTTGTAATTTCGGAATAGCAAGGCGCGGGTTGAGATGGAGGGAGTTGTCGGAGCACAACGAGACAAAGATATATCTTAAATATTTCGGGCTAACAAGGCGCGGGTTGAAATTTCCGGACAAGCCTAACATGTACTGTCCCAAATCAATGCGCCCTACAAATGTCATTCAAAACTTTGAATTCATGTTATGTTCAATTAAAATATTTCGCTACGTGTATAATGCATGAAACCTACTACTCAAATGAATGTTTTAGTGCATTCAAACGTATATACTACCGCTTCAATATGAACTAAATTTGAATTCGTTTCTCTATTTGAATAAGATCTACAGTAATGATTGTTGTGAAGTCAAAGCATTTGAATTTGTTTCTCTATTTTAATAAGATCTACAATCATCATTATTGTCAAGTTAAACCATTGTTTGTGTATTATCTTCACAGCACATATGAACTATGTGTACTCCTATATGAACTCCAACTAGATTTTTTGAATCCACTTTATTTTGATTTCAAATCACATTACATTTCTAGCTCTACCTAGATCTTCATAATCTAAACCATGTCTCATATGTATAATGTGTTTATCACATTATGTATGGTGCCCCGCCCCTACGCATACAAGTATTTAGATGTGAGTTGCAAACACCACACATTACCACAAATTCAAATAAAATGTGAGAATGTTCAATATATAGTATTGTTTAGATTGTTTGATATTTAGTTGTAAGCTGGGAACACCACACATTATCACAAATTCAAATAAAATGTGAGATTGTTTGATGTATAATATGGTTTAGATTGTTCGACATTTAGCTGCGAGTTGCAAACGCCATGCATTATCACATTATGGTATAACATGTGCACAACACGTGTATCACCGCTATATTCATGCATGCAATGTTTAAAACACTATGATCTCCTATTCAAATATATGAATCCGCTTTCATATCAAATTATGATCTTTGTTAGTCTCTTACACCCACACAAACCTCTAACCTTTGTAGCTACCACTAACTTTCTCTCGTGCATGCACATGCCCTCCTCGCCCCCCCCTCCCTCGGCATTCTATCCACCTGGCACATTCATTTTTTTCTTTAGGTCATTCTCCCAGAGTCTCCACAACTCCTTTCCAACACACACCAATCAATAAACCTCTCCAGCGGTGCCTGCCTACACATACAAACACACCTTCAATCTCCTCCTTTATGTGTCCTTGCCTCGTGTCTCTCATACGGTCAGACACACGTGTAAACTCTCGCCCCTCTTTTCATCGCTCTCACAACCGCACACTCCTCCCCCTATCTAGCTAGTAGTTGGGCCTCTCGCACCACCTCCTAGCTCCATTCTCTCTATCTATCCGTCTCGCTGGGCCTTATTTGCCTCTAACAAATGGACATACACCAACCGATCTCTCGCTATACATATAGCTAGCTAGGTCCTTATAACTCGTTTTTACCCACACTTCAATCGATCTACCTCATTAGTTGTGTCTCTCCCTTCCTCCGACAAACAACAATTGATCTACCGATCTAGTTAGGTTTGCTTACCAAACACATGGTTCCCCTTCATCATCCATGGATGCGTCCCGACAGATCTATCACGCACAGGCACACACAGAAACACATCCCCACTCTTATTGATAACATTGCAGTTCCACCCTCAGTTTGTCTAGTAGGCCTCTCCCACCATCTTCGAGAAGCAACTCCATCACCCATCCATCACTCTACCCCTCTCCCTCCCTCTCCCTCCCTCTCTCCCTCCTCTCTCTCTCTGTCCCATCACATTTCCCGTCCTTCAGTTATGTATGGATGTCGACCTATCTCCCTCAAGACATAGCTGGATCTCTCCTTCTCAACACATATACGAGTCATTCTACCTCTATAGTTAGGCCTCTGCCTACCCCTCCCACCACCCCCTCCCCCCCACACACACCAATACATCGAGCGCTCTAGTCATGTCTCCCTGCCACACACAAACTTGACGTGTGCCCTCTAACGTTCTGGTAGGCTAGTCGCCCTATATCTTTGACTTGTACACACAAACAATTTCGATGGCTCTCTTCATCGATCTCGCACCCACCCACTTGATCCTCTCTTTGACTCTATCGATAGCTATGACCCCTCCCTCTCTTCTCGTGGATTGCCTGACCCTCTATGTATGATATGGATAGGCCTCCATTTCACACACATTGCATGCAGAATTTTGTTTGAGATGTGATCGACACATATTCCCACAAATAATTCACGAAATCAACCCCCACCCCACCCCCACCCCCAAACAAAAAACACTCACGAACGCGGTTTGTATCTCTCACACGCACCCCACGTAGGTGGGGGACGTGCACGAAGAGAAGAGGTGCATGCACGGCGCACGTACTCTCGTCTCTTTCCCAACCACACCCACGCGGGTACACGGTGGAGCTCATTTCTGTATGAAAAAGGCAGCCCACGTGGTAATTTAGCACGTGTACTGGTTGTCCACTTGGTGGAGGGAGGATCGTCTACCATGGGTGAACAAACAAATTGCGACTTGACGTGTTATGTTAAAAAAAGAGGCAAACCATGTGGGGCCTACCTTAGAGGCAAGGCTCTATACACTGGAGTACTTTTGATGTGTCCCGTCAACTCACAGAACGAGGAGAAGCTTGCTTAGTACGCCGTATCCCCCGCCCACGGGCGCGGTGGCTCGCAGGATGAGGTGAAGCTTGCTTACCACGCCTTACGCCCGCTCCCTCGCCCACGCGCGCGGTGGCTCGCAGCCCGAGGAGAAAATTTTACTACTCCCTCCGTTTACTCCTCGTCCCTACTACCTTGGTTATAGAGATTATACTATCATATTGTTTGGAATATATATGTCCTTTAGTAGATTTCAATATGAACTACTAGTACATACTCCAAACACTGATGTATATAGACGTATTTTAGAGTGTAGATTCACTCATTTTGCCCCGTATGTAGCACTCTCCCTCGCCCCTCGACCCTCGCCCACGTGGTGGACGTGCATCAATTCATTCGGTCTCATATAGCCAGAACGATATATACTGCACTACCATTATTGCTCGACTTCCCGAAGAGGCGAAGAGCCAATCGCAAGGTTAATACCTTGGAGATGTCAAGCGCAAGGTTATAGGAGAACGAGTAGTAGGTGTCGCGTCATTTATAAATAAAGTTTTTTTTTCTTTAGTGGCACGTACGCAATATGATAGGTTCATATGGAGAGAAAAGGAAACCGCTCCACTATATAAATAGTCAGGACCGGCCAGCCTACACGGTTGCTTGCTGGGTTTGCTCTCTTCACATTCTCTCGAACAAAATGACTGTGGCCACATCTCTAACATCCCGGTGGATCACGTCCGCTTGGGGAAGGGGTGGATGCTTAGTGTAGATGCGGTGGCCGTCGCCGACGGCGAAAAACTACTGTCGGCACGTCTCAATCAGGGGTCCCCGCCGTTCTCTCTCAGAAAGCCGGTGAGGTTGCCTTCATCCCTTGCTCACTGCCGCGACGTGGGCAGTTGTCGCCTCCCGCCGCCCTCCTCAAGGTTGAGCTACGCCCCTCAGGTACAACTCCCTTTACAGCCGGCTTGCACCACTGCTCCAGCTGCCCACATCACTCCCTGTGGATATTTCTCTACTTCTTTGCCCCGCACATACCTCTACTGGCTTCTACATACTGTATTTGTGATGAGTTTATGTCTCATCAACTAGTCCCAGTAATCTTATTCTAATCATGCTTGTTCAATTTCTTTGCCACAGGGATGCTCATCTCGATTTTGGTGAAACTGCACAAAATGATCCGATGGTCAAAAGGTTGCAAACTTCATTTATTAGGAAGCTCGAACGTTACCAGCAAATTGAAGCCTGGTCAGGGTTCACGGTTCAAGGGCTAGGGACTGCATGGATCGTTTTTTTCTTTAGCTGCCTCTGTTCCAAAATAAGTGTCAACTTTAGTAGTAGTACAAATTTGTACCAAAGTTTGCACAAAGTTGAGAAACTTATTTTGGAACGGAGGGAGTACATATTTGCTATGATCTGTCAATCATTGAGATGCAATAGCATGCATGTTAGTCTCCTTTGTATTTGATGAAATGTTGCAACGGGAAACCTTGGAGGCAAGATACATGTAACAAAAGCTGGAAGCTTCATAGCATTGTACAAATTTATCTCGCTGATAAATTATAGTACGTACTATACTAGTACTTCCTCCGTTCCTAAATATAAGTCTTTGTAGAGATTTCACCATGAACCACATGTGGATCACTGAGCCTGCGTGTTTTCACTGCTCTTGCACCCTCCACTGTAAGAATGGAGAAAATTGTAATCTAGTAGGTATACCTCCTTTCGCCGAAAGCGTGGGACATCCAGCAGTCCTACGACCTCAGTAATAAAGACCAATGAGCCATCAAATCACATAGACCCAGCAGTAAGTTGGACGGACGAAGCAACCATCACTCTTGCGCTAGTGAGAGGTCACGTCGGCATGAATGCGGCACCGATTCTTTGGAGCAGCGCTGACCATTTCGGGCGGGAAGCGCGCAGGGGCGATGGAGGGGCTTTGGGTGGGCCAGGCTGGCCAGGAGCGGCCGTGGCAGCTGTCCGCATGTCCCTATCGGACACGCCCGGAAACGAGAGGATGCACCGACTCTCGCGGCTAAAATCATACACTACACAACATCTCTCTATAGGAGTAGGTCGATCTGTCGCTCTCTCTAACACACACATGGTGTTAAACACACACACACACACACGCGCGCGCGCGCGCGCGCGCACACGCACGCACCTTGGTCCTGTTGCACCTTCTAACGTGACTTATTACACCTAGATGGAGGGAGTAGTAAGTATACGAGATACGGTGGCACACTGACTTAAGTCGAATACAAGTGCCCAAAATTTGTGTGCATGTTATAATAAGGATTCAGGAATGTATAAAAGGTTATTTCCCTCTCGTTGAACATAACGGAGGGTTGTGTAGCTGGTTAGCCTGTTCGCTCATCAAACTTGAGGTCTCGAGTTCGATAACTACACTTGAGCATAATTTTTGCCAGGAGGATTCTTTGACTGGTCAAAATGTTTTCTAGGGTTTGCACGCTTCACACTCTCTCTCCAGTATATATATACACGCTGGAGCCTCAGCGCTTGTAGTTGCTCTCTTCACACTCTCTCGCCCTCTCCAGATCTAAACAAGACTTTGTTGGCCTCTCTCTCCCCTCACTGCTGCTCAGAGCTGGCAGGATCCGTCCACCGGGAAGGGAAGGAGGCTTAATGCTGTCGCCGTTAGCGAGGGACTACCGGCGCAGCTGTTCACTTTCCACCCAGCGGCGGCGTGGGAGGGCCTCTGACCCCTTCTTCTTCGCCGCTGTCCCGTTGCCCGCCGAACCACGCCCCAAGAACCTTAAGGTATAATTTACTTACTCCACATGCATTGCTCTAGCTGCATGTATACCATGAATCTAGGACGCGGTTCAAAGAGGAAAGGAGTGGGAAAAGTTGTATATAGCATGAATCTCGGACGTGGTTCAAAGAGGAAATGAAGGGGGAAAGTTGTATAGCATTAATCTAGGACGTGGTTCAAAGAGGAAAGGAATGGGGGAAAGTAGTGGGGAAAGTTGTATCGCATAAATCTAGGACGTGGTTCAAAAAGGAAAGGAAGGGGCGAAAGTACTAGTTCAAAAAGGAAAGGAAGGGACAAGGCTGTAGAGTTTGAGCAGGACTAGATTTGTTGCGCTCACATAGGGAAAGACGTCTGATAACAAAACTGGGACCAACACGGACTGACACGGAGTTTTTTTAGTCCCTACACCAAAATGTCCCTGTAAACAAACACCCTCTAATAATGCCGCTGCAAAATTGATGCAATGCCACAGTTAAAAGCAAATTACATGTTTAACGAATTTTATTGTTAATATAATCTCTATGTTAATATTAATCAATGCCACCATTTGAGAAATGCTACTGTCTTGCTTTCTTTCCCATTTAGATAAGGTAGATGCTTCTTTTTGTTGGCTTCTGTGTCATCCACCGTTATTGAGCACTGATTGTTTCCTTTGCACCTCTGTGTAAACAGGGTTATCTGCTTCACCTCGTTGCCATTGTGACCTTTTGTTGCACTGCACAAAACACTTTTGTTTTAAGAGTGTTTTGTGCAGTTCAACCAAAATGTCACACCGACAATGTTGCTTGATTGCTTGATCTTAGTGGAACTGCACAAGAGGAGATCTTACTTCCTATCCGTTAAGGCGAATTTGGTTCAGATCTTCTTCTTGCGAGTTGTTTGAATTCCGCATCATGAGAGGTCAGTACTAGCCTTCTTTCACATGATTCTGCATTGTGCATTCATATGTTGTGCTACTTGTACGATAATGTTGCTTGATTTTAGTGAACTGCACAAATGTAGACAAGACTTCCAATCTGTATGTGCACCATAATATCCCATTGAGGTAAGATAAGGATATTTCACAACTGTTGGCTTGTATTTTGCCACTTTCATCAGAAAATTAAGTTTAGTACTATACTTGTGCTCCCTAATTGACATGCCAAATCTTACATTGAAGGCGAAGCTTGTTTGTTATTGAACCAAGTGATGAAGGGGAAGAACAAGGGGAAGAAAAACAAAAATCAACTCCCGGTGCTGTAATGAAGCACTGGAACTATGATGGCACAAGTAATGATATAGTTTTGCATCTTAATTTATTGCTATGGCTGGAACGAGCAATTGTTTTGCCACTGATTTGATGCCACTCTTAATGTAATATGTAATTATCTCTACTTGTGCAAATAGGGATCTTCTTTGAAGATACCATATATTTTAGTGGAACTGCACAAGAAGATGTTGGGAACATTAAACTAATCAAGGAGTATATAGTAAGCTTGGCCACCACTGTAGATGCTTCATCTGTATGCTCTACACAATAAGCCTCCTGACAAAGGTTGGTACTCGCCCACTGATTTCATCCATATGATTGAGCTTTGTCATCTCTATTGGTGTTGTGCTACTATTTAGATACTGTCATGAAAAAGTGGTATTGTCCTTGAGAAGTGCTTCATCTGTGCCGTTTTAAATATTTCCTTTCCTTTTTTCGAGCAAACAGTGATGCTAGCATTTAGTAGTCCTCTTGTCGTTGCACAACAAGATCATCTTCCTCTGAAGAAGAATATGGAGCACGTGAAGTGACTAGTTCTGATTATGCCAGGATGAAGAAGCCCTGTCTATCTTATCATCAGAAGGAGCAGTTGAAGGATGGTTACATTACTCCCCACAAGACCAAACTAACTTCAGCTCAGAAGGACTGACAAAATCTCCATTTTTTTGCTGTTGTTCTAGGATTCTTTCTGGTGAGTTCCATTTTTCTAAAAGTGTGCTCTACATGGACCATGTATGTGCCTGTTGAAACTGTCAATTCATAGTACAGTTTGCTCTATACTAATCACTTTTTTGTATTTGTGCAAACAGGGGTGCCCAGCTTGATTTCAATGGGAACTGCACAAAATGTTCATGAATACATCGAATCATTCATTTCCACCACAAGAAAGGAGGTGCCGATAAGTTCAAGGCGTTGCAACATATAAGGGTGAAATCATACAAGCTATGCGCGAATTTGGTTGATTTTGGTGGAACTGCACAAAAAGAACAGCTGGTTTATTTAGCACGAGGTGCCATGTCAATGTCCGAACTGATGGCAAACCCTGTCCATTCCACAATCGCAGGCATTTGATATTTTGGAATGGGACAACCTTGTCAAATTTTGCTCATTGATTTTAGCAAGACATGCGTTTGATATTTTTGAATGGGATGCCCTTTGCTATCAGCAGCGTCGATCATTTTTTTCTTTGTTCTTTAGTTGTGAAGTAAATATTGCCTCTGACATGTGAGTCGCTGAGATGCATAATCATCGATTGTTTTGAATGTTCTCTATGGATTGCCAGGCCTGTGTGTTTGATTGCAATGTACAGAAATGCTAAAAAGCTGCTCAAACTCTTTGTACTCCTTCTGTTCCTTTTTACTTCACATATTGTGTAAGTGCATACTTTTTTGTATAAGATTGGTCAAAGTAGAGATACTTTGACTGCAAACAAAACTTGTACGCACACTAGAAAGGACCGGAGGGAGTACATGTGAAACTGCTGCAAACGAGGTGATCACCCTGGGAATAATGCTAGTACGTATTGTTTTGCATGTTCGTCCAATGCCAGTGATACAGGAATTCGAACTAATCGAAATAAATTCATTCATACACGGTCGGATTTCATATAAACATGCCGGATTTCATTACATTTCAACTATAAAGGGGTGTGCTGGATGTATAATTAATTAACCGGCCTAGCTTGTCATAGCGATTAGGGCAACTAGGAGCCCAATGATCAGGATCACCACATGACAAACACCTTTCTTCTTGTCATTCTTCTTCTTGAAGTTCGTGTGTTGCACAGCCTTGTTCTTCCCATCAAACTTTGCTTTACCATCAAACTTTCCCTTATTCTTGAACTTGTGGGGCTGGAATTTCTTCTGTACCATATTGGCACTAGATCCTCTCTCAATTCCTCAAGCATGTGTGACCTTTGCTCTCGCCTTTTCTTCCACATCAAGAGTGCCAATGAGATCCACGAAGGAGGAAGCTTGGTGACAAAGGAGGTATAATTAATTAACCGAAGCCACCCACCTGTGTCCCGCTGAGCCGAACAGAAGCTTCAGTGACTTAACTGCAGGTGCAGTTGCGTAACTGACATGTGGCCTGTTGGGCCCACGTGTCAGTCAGCCAACTGCACCAGCAGTTAAGTAGAAGCAGCGTTATTCTCCAGCAGAACTCCCCGACTCCACGTCACCGCCAAGAAGCTAACCGAGCATCAATGGTCAACCCGCCTAGCTTGGCTTCAATAGGAGGGTAGCAGCGGTGGCCTTACTTGGACCCGAGCGGTGGCGACCTACCGTGTTCTACTCTTCCTTGTTTTCTGTGTGGCGCGGCCTCGTTTGCAGCGGGGCGGGGCCTCGGCGGAGCCGGCGATGTCCTCTGTCTCGTTGCTGGCGGGCGGTGCCTCAGCGCAGCGGTGGAAATCCTGCCCCGCGTTGCCGGCAGGGTGGGGCCTCGGCTGAGCCGGCAATGTCCTCTGCCTCGTTGTTGGCGGGGCGGGGCCTCGGCGGAGCCGCCGGTGTCCTCTGCCTCGTTGTTGGCGCCGCGGGGCCTCGGCGGAGCAGGGCCTCGTCGACGCCAGCAGAGCGGGGACTCGTCGGAGCCGGCATTGTCCTCTGCCTCGTCCTCGGTCTCGCCAAACAGCGCCTCGCCCGCTTCATCGCCCTCTTTGTTAGCCTCTTTGTAGGCGGCCGCAGCCTCCGCCACCCGCATGCGGTACCGCCAGCGCTCGAGGCGGCCCTTGCGGGCGGAGCGGTACGAGTCGAGTAGCGCCTCCTGCTCCGCCCGCTTCGCGGTGATCTGCTCCTCCGCCTGCAGGTGCTCCTGGAGGAGATGGTGGTTGTAGGCGGCGTCGGCCTGCGCCTCCCGGAACTGCTCCTGACGCATCTGCCTCACACTGTCCATATATTGGGCACGGGCCTCGCCGATGGTCATGGTGCAATGCACCAGCGAGGATGGCGCGGAGGAAGGGGTTGGCGCCGGATCGTCGACTACCATGTTCTCCATTGGGACGTCGTCCTCCTCCGGCTGCCTGCCGGCCAGCCGGTCGGTAGCAATGGCTGCCATCTCCTTGTGGTCCGTCGTCCGCCCGTCCCGAAGTGTGCTGGAGCGCGAGGAAGCCATGGTGGGCAGTAATGGTGTGGACAGGAGAAAGGGAACGGATGCGGATGACTGTGGCTATGGCCGGCGCAGCAGTTTATATAGCAATGGTGGGCGGGCGGAGGGACGGACGTGTGGCGCCGGAGTAGCCGCCTTGGCAACCGCGTATCATTAATGTGGGCGGCAGATGGACGGACGGACGACACTTGTGTCATTTGAAGGCGGAGCAATCGCCTGCACCGGGAAGCGGGGCGGGCGTCGCTGACTATTTTGGGCGGAAAGCGCGCGCGGGCGAGGAGATGACTTTACTTGGAGAGGATGACAATGGGGACCCACCAGGTCCATAGCCTCACGTACGCAAGTGCCTCCTTATTATATATATATATATATATATATATATATATATATATATATATATATTTATAAAACTATATTCCCTCCGCCTAGGTGAATAAGTCGTATTAGAAGGTGCATCACGACCTAGGTGCAAGCAGATTGGTGGAAAAGAAGAATATTTCTCTCTTCTAAACATAACATTTAATCACAATAGTTAAGAGGATGCCTTA
>NC_041380.1:140967458-140969761 GCF_002162155.2 Triticum dicoccoides | reverse complement strand
CAATCGCCTGCACCGGGAAGCGGGGCGGGCGTCGCTGACTATTTTGGGCGGAAAGCGCGCGCGGGCGAGGAGATGACTTTACTTGGAGAGGATGACAATGGGGACCCACCAGGTCCATAGCCTCACGTACGCAAGTGCCTCCTTATTATATATATATATATATATATATATATATATATATATATATATATTTATAAAACTATATTCCCTCCGCCTAGGTGAATAAGTCGTATTAGAAGGTGCATCACGACCTAGGTGCAAGCAGATTGGTGGAAAAGAAGAATATTTCTCTCTTCTAAACATAACATTTAATCACAATAGTTAAGAGGATGCCTTATTAGCTACCCATGCAGGCCATCGTAATTCATAGCATGCAAAGCGCTTTTATTTCTTGCCTAATAACCGCATGGACATGCTGCATGCATTGGTCCTTGCCCGAGAAAAAAAAGAGAGGAAAGGGGTTTCCACGGGAGACAACAAGGCAGAGGTGGAAGCGCTCGCTGGAGTAATTTATTTTGCTTCCCCCTGGTTTCCTGACATCACGGTCCCACACCATTGTCAACCTATGTAGTAGTCAATAAACGAGAGAATTGCACAAGAAGCGGCCGACAGCTGGGACCAAGCAGCTCCAGCAGTATTTGTGTTTTTGAGGTGTGAGCACTACATAGTTTTTCGATGTTTAACCCAGATATTAATTTTTCTCCTCTGAACAATAATGAAAACATCGCTGCAGGTATTAACTGGGCGAGCTGTGGCCCATCTAGCCCAGGCCAGATATCCAACCCAGATATTAATTTTTTTCAAGCTGAAAATGGCTAGCCCAGCTATACTTCTTTTAGGAATACCCAGGCAAGGTCAAGTTGTTATTCTTCGCCCCGCTGGGCTGCAAATCTTTCCTAGGAGGGATGCATTAGGCTTAACAAGAAAATGGGCTTTAAGAAATAATAAATGGGATGTAATTAAAAAAACTAGGCAGTAACTATAAAAAAATGCACCAAACACGTGATTACTTTATAAAATATTATTTTTGGATATTGAAAATTTTAATTTCATTAACTGTTGCGAGCGCAATGTTTCGTTGGATTTTTACGTAATATAAATTTATTTAATCTGACTAGAAATTTCGGGATAAAAATATTTTGGATCCCATCAAAATGTGGGAAATTTTATTGAATTCTGTTTTGAACGGTTGGTTGAAATGGGTTGTACTTTTAACAAACTGTAAATGGGCTGTAGTAAATTCCATTAGAATTCAAAAATGGGCTACACATTCTTACAAATCTCAAATGGGATATAAGTTCTCTGCCACACACTTCTGGCCTTACTAAGTTGACGCGTCCCCTAAAAAAACAGAGTTGACGCATATGCAAGGCTTTGTCAACTTATAGTCAACACACGGTTCTAGCAGCAGTGGCCGTTGGATGTCCATCCAACGGATGCCGTGCTTCTTCTTCAATCTCGGATATTCTAGCTTCACCCGCCCAAAAAATGATTCCTCCCCCTGACATCTGGGGCACACCGTTTCGGAAACTGACCTGTGGGCCTACTAAGTTGACGTACCAAGGACTTTGTCAACTTAGTCAATATAAACGATTCTAGTTGTAGTGACCGTACAATGTCCATCCAACGGCCGTAGTGCTTCTTCAACCTCTGGTCTTCTTGCTCCAGCCGCCCAAAGCAGCGCCGGTCGTGCCGCCTGCTCCTGCCTCCCGTGGCCGGCTGTGCTACCGCGGAGGCCTCAATGCCCCTACTATTCCCACCGCTGGCCAGGCCCTGTGGCGACGACAGCCTCACACCGCAGCCGAACGAGTGAACCCTCATACTCCTCTCCGTGTGGGCATCCACTGCCGCGTCTTCACCGGCTCTACGTCATCCCCTTCCTAGGCCTCGCCGTCGTCCAGCGCCCTGGTGCTCTCGGCGCGGCGTGGTCAACGTGGTCAAGGAACGACTTCCATCGGACGTGGACTATACGTGGAGAGGCTGACAGTTGGGTCCATGGCGGCAGCAAGGAAGTGCCTCCTTATTACGCAGAAAATAATGATTCCTCCACCTGACAGTAGGGACCCATCGGACGGGCCACCGTATTTTGCGAAAAAAACGTTTCCCCCTGACTGTTGGGACCCACCAGCTACACCTTCGCACGCAAGGAAATGTGTCCGGGCAAAAAAAAACGATTCACCCCCCTGACTGCTGGGACCCACCAGCTACATCTTCGCACGCAAGGAAGTGCGTCCGGGCAAAAAAAAAGAAAACCAAAACGATTCGCCCCCCCGACTGCTGGGACCCACCGCCCCCCGACTGCT
>NC_041380.1:140962828-140967401 GCF_002162155.2 Triticum dicoccoides | reverse complement strand
AGCTACATCTTCGCACGCAAGGAAGTGCGTCCGGGCAAAAAAAAAATGATTCACCCCCTGACTGCTGGGACCCACCAGCTACATCTTCGCAGGCAAGGAAGTGCCTGACAGTCGGGACCCACCTGGTCGAAGCGTATGTAGCGTTGTCATTCTGGTCACGAACGTGTACGTACATACTGTTCGATGTAGAGGCACGCACGTGTCGTAGTAGAGGCGCGCACGTAGCATGTACACGTACGTACAGCGGCCAGGGTGCAAGAAAGAAAATACGGCCACGTATGTGTACATACGGGCGGGGTCTCGAACACCTACTCGCGCATACGTACGGCGAGGGCTCGTGTACATGGTTGGGTCGGAACAGAGAAACAACGTCGTCGTCGTGTTCATGGGTCAGAACGGAATGCGTGATCGTGTTCATCGGGAGGGCTTGGACAGAAGAGGCGATGGAAACGAGGCCTGGCGTACCGCACAACGGATGAAACGTACCTCCTACGGTCGAAACGGGGGTCCTGTTGATCGGGAGGGGTGTGGCGTACCGCAAAACGGAGGAAACAGACCTCCTATGGTCGAAACGGGGGTCCTGTTGATCGGGAGGGGTGTGGCGAACCGCAAAACGGAGGAAATAGACCTCCTACGGTCGAAACGGGGGTCCTGTTGATTGGGAAGGGTGTGGCATACTGCAAAACGGAGGAAACGGACTTGTGTTGGAGCACTACGGTCGAAACAGGGGTCCTGTTCATCGGGAGGGGTGTGGCGTACCGCAAAACGGAAATCCACGGGATACTGTTCATCTCCACTGTCGACCCCCTCCAGCCTCCACGAGCTACTGTTCATCCACCGCCGAGCTCCTCCAGCCTCCACGGGCTCCTGTTCATCCAGCCTCCACCGCGCACTACTCCACCGGCTACTGTTCAACCACCCCTCCACCGTCTACTGTTCATCCAGCCCTCCACACCACGGGGTCCTGTTCAACCACCCCTCCACGGGCACCCCTCCACCGTCTACTGTTCATCCTGCCCTCCACACCACGGGGTCATGTTCATCCACCCCTCCACGGGCACCCCTCCACTGTCTACTGTTCATCCAGCCCTCCACCACACTATGGGGTCCTATTCATCCAGAGGCAACGCCACCACCCACTGTTCATCCACCCCCCCGCAACGCTCACTGTTCATCCCATCGACCGGCTTCAGTTAGCAGCAGTAGCCAAGGAATCGCTCGATCGGGTTTAGTTAACAGCCATCGATCGATCGCTCGGGTTCAGTAACGCGTAGCCTGTAGTGCAATCGCTCGGATTCAGTTAGAGCCTAACGCCTCGCTCGGGTTCAGTTAGAGCCAACGCCTCGCACACACGCGCGTACGTGTACGAGAGAAACGCGCATCGCTCGGCCCCGACCTCCCACCGTAACCGGGAACTCCCCGAAATTTTCCTCCCCCTCGCTTCTACCATGGTTTTTTCCGTCATGGACGGCCCAAAGAATGTCATGCAGCTGCGTCTCCGGCCCGCCCAGGACGAAAAGCCCATTTTCTGTCATGATTTTTTGTCATAGAAGTAGGAGCCCACCACATCTATGATGATATCGGGTTTTATCACAATTATCGTCATAGAAGTGTCATATGTATGACAGAAATTTTTTTCGTTCGGCCCAAAATGTCATGGATGTGTCTTTTTTTGTAGTGTTCGTATTCGGCGGCTTCGCACTGTGGGCCAATTCGCTTGGCCGTTTGGAGCAGATCGAGAGCTATGCCCCTGGCCATCAGGTCAGGTTCGGAAACTTAAACTACACTGCCGACATCCACGGAGACTTGATCTTAGACAGATTCGAGCCCATGTCAGGTGCGCCGCACAATCACGACGAGTATGACGTAACTCTGCCATCGGACAGTGTTCAGGAGATCGCATCTGCAACTACTCCGGCCTTCAATCCGGAGCAAATTGCGCCATCCGAGGACGAAGGGATAGACCCCTCCATGGAGGCCGCACTCTCAGTGGCGATGAAGCCGGATACTGACTTCACCCCTTGCGAGAGCCGTGTTGCCGAACCACTGGATTCGTCTCCAACCACGGACTCTGAGCCGCCTGCATCCATGCCTATCGAATCCGATTGGACGCCAATCATGGAGTTCACCTCCACGGAGATCTTTCAGCACTCGCCTTTCGGCGATGTGCTAAATTCATTAAAATCTCTCTCTCCTTGTCAGGGGAACCTTGGCTGAACTATGTCCGGCTAGAATGGGATGTGGACGATGAAGAAATTCGCTGCCCAAATGATGATGAGGAACGGGAGGAGACATCGGAGGATGACCCCTCCAAGAAGCAAACAAACCGTCGGTGTAGGCGCCGCTCCAAATCCTGCCTCAGCAAAAACAGCGATAACAGCGCAAGAGAAAATAACACTCCAGTCGACTCTAGAGGAAACGATGACCACATTGCCCCAGCGGCAGAGCACGATGCAGCTGCAAACGACGATCATATTACGGATCCGACGTCCAAACACGGCGACACCGAGGATAAACCTCATCAAACCCCCTCTGGGGAGGAAAACAGTCCGAAAGAAGATGCACACATCATCCCGGAAACGCACTTGGAGCAAGAGAACCTCCGCAGAAGGCTTATTGCCACAGCGAGGAGTCTGAAGAAGCAAAAGCAAAGGCTTAAAGCCGAACAAAATACGCTCAACAATAGGTGGAACAAAGTGCTCGACAACGAAGAAAAGTATGGTGGAGATTACCACACAAAGAGCAATCCAAAGCACAAACTATTACCCGAATTCGACGATGAGGCCTTAGACCCCATACAACCGAAAAATAAAATGGCCAACCGGCCGGATCAACCACCTTGTGACCGTGATAGAGCGGCTAACGAGGTCGCACATAAGTCAACACACGATCTACGTGAGGACTTGTGCCAAAAATCCAGTATGACCAGATCCATCTATGGATCTAGGAAGCGTGCTCCGGCACAAAATCAAAACCGAATACTACAACCGTCCGAACGCCATGATACATCCAAATACAGGGGTGCGCACACCCCCGATGTTTCACTGATGAGGTGCTGGACCACGAATTCCCAGAAGGATTCAAACCAGTGAACATAGAGGCGTACGACGACTTTATCCTCCACATCCACATGGCTCGTGGAGACGATCTCCATGCCATCAAGTACTTGCCCCTGAAGCTTAAAGGACCAGCTCGGCACTGGCTGAAAAGCCTCCCCAGAAACTCAATTGGAAGTTGGGAGCAGCTCGAGGACGCTTTTTGGGCTAATTTTCAAGGGACCTATGTCCGACCTCCGGATGCAGACGATTTAAGTCATATATTTCAACAGCCCAGAGAGTCAACCCGAAAGCTTTGGAACAGGTTTCTCACTAAGAAGAACCAAATCGTCGACTGTCCGGACACCGAAGCCTTAGCAGCTTTCAAGCACAGCGTCCGAGACGAATGGCTTGCTAGACACCTCGGCCAAGAAAAACCGAGAACAATGGTAGCCCTGACAAGCCTCATGACCCGCTTTTGCGCGGGCGAAGATAGCTGGTTAGCCCGCAGTAGCACCAACGACCCAAGCACATCCGAAGTCAGGGATGGCAATGGAAAACCACGATGCAGTAAAAACAAGCGTCGAAATAAAGAAGACAACCCAGATAATACGGCGTTCAACGCCGGATTCAGGGGCTCTCGACCAGGTCAGCGAAAAAAGCCTTTCAAAGGCAGCTGAGATGGACCATCTAGACTAAACAAGATTCTCGACAAACTATGTCAGATTCACGGCACCCCCGACAAACTTGCAAATCACACCCATAGAGAATGCTGGGTCTTCAAGCAGGCCGGTAAGCTAAACGCCGAACACAAGGGGGGAGGGGAGACACCAAGTGAAGACGAGGACGAACCTCGCCAGCTGCGACACCCGGATAATTAAGCTACAGTGAACCTCTGCTAATGATGCCACGTCACCTCGGTTACTGTTGATAATCTCGCGTTTGTTCAAAACGATTCAAATTCAAATTTAAGTTAATGGCAAACATCAAAAGTTTTCAAACATTAAAACTAAAACATTCGGTTTGCGGAATAATCCATACATTATTTTGGTGAAGTAACCACACTTTTACAAAATGTTTAAGTATTCTGAAATAAATAAAACAATTGCAGAAACAGATAATTAAATGCCTTTTTCAGTTAATAAAATATTAAGCTAATTTATTTAATTGCGCGAACTAATGGGTAGTGATATAATTTGTGAAACTAAATTAGGAACTAGTTTTGTATTTTGTCTAAACTATAGCCAAGTGGAACTAAAAAAATACAGAAAAGAATAAATAAGAATAAAATAAAACAACAGGTAGAAACCCCCTGGGCCACTTGGCCCAAATGGCCGAAATTGCCACGCCGGCCCAGCTTCCCTCCCTGGCCTATAACCCCCCAGCGAAACCCTAACCCCCCATGACCGCACCCACTCCCCCCACTCCCTCGTCTCTCCCTCTCACCCGATCCAGATCGGATCGGGCCGACCCATCGCCGTCGCCCGAAGCCGCTCTCCCCGTCGCCCAGCCTCACTGGACGCCCCCGCCGCCTCGAC
>NC_041380.1:140954871-140962477 GCF_002162155.2 Triticum dicoccoides | reverse complement strand
CGCCACCTCGTCCGCGTCGTGCTCGCCGCCCCGACCTCCTCCTCAACACTTGCTGCCCGAACCCTACACCAACCTGTGAGGCCCCTCTCCTCCTTTCCCCACGGTCATCGCCGCCCACGCACCCGCCGCCCGCGCCCGCTGCCGCTCGGCCATGCCCTTGGCTGCGGCATCCACTCCGCACCGCGCCTGGACCGTCCCCTGCTCGCCGGCAGCGCGCGTCTGCTGCTGTGGCCGCGCTCGCCGCCCGCCCGCGCGCACCTTGGCCACTCGCCCGCGTCGACCAGGCCCTGCCTTGCCCTCCCTTATCGCGCCGACTCCCGCAGCTCTGGTGCTGCTCTCCCGCTGTGCCCCCTCCCTACGCTGCCATCGCTACCTGCTAGTGCCCTGGCCGCGTGCCCCTGCTCGCAGCGCGACCCCGCCTCCCGCTTCCTTGGCCGCACCCGCCAGCGACCACCCGCCGAGGCCGCCACCGGCCGTGGCTATGGCCTCGCGCTGACTGTCGTGGCCCCCCTGCCTGCCACTACTCACCGGCCGGCGTCCGCTTCAGCCGGCCCACGCCCGCAGACCCCCCTGCTCGCCCCGCGTCATCAGGCGGGCTACCCTGTCGCCCCGGGTTGCACCCCAGCGCCCGTAACCACCCCGATTGGCATCTGTGCCACTGGACAGCGAGCCCCACACCCAAAATGTTAAAAAAATAAAAATAAAAATAAAAATAAAATTAATAATTAAATTAATTAATTAACCAAGTTAATTAACTTAACTAATCATGTTTAATAAATCTAATTAAGTTTAATTAACCTAATAACTACTTAAACTGTTAGTTAGTCCATGTTTGAATGACACTAGGGACCCACTGGTCAATTGGACAAGTCAACGGTCAATGCTGACTGGGCTATTGACTTTGACTGGCCCACCAGTCAGTCTCTACTGACTGGGCAGTTGACCAAGTCAACTGGGCCTACTGGTCAGCCACACAAGCCCATCTGTGGGTACACTTATGTGTACTCATAGCAATTTAACATTTAATTTTCAAATTAAAATAATTTAGAAAATGATTAAAACTTTGAAAATTAATATAAAATAATCCGTAGCTCGGATGAAAATACTTTGCACATGAAAATTGCTCAGAACGACGAGACGAATCCGGATACGCAACGCGTTCGTCCGCCACGCATCCCTTGCATAGCAAACACGCAAGTTCCCCCTCCGGTTCATTTGTCCGAAAATGCGAAACACTGGGAATACTTTCCCGGATGTTTTCCCCCTTCACCGGTACCACCTCGTACCGCGTTAGGGCACACCTAGCATCACGCTTTGTCATGTCATGCATTGTCATGCTTTTGTTTGCATTATATTTATTGTTTCTTCCCCCTCTTCTCTCGCTAGACACCGAGACCGACGCCGCTATTACCCAGTACGACTATGGTGTTGACGACCCCTCTCTCTTGCCAGACCAACCAGGCAAGCCCCCCCCCTGATCACCAGATATCGCCTACTCTACTCTCTACTGCTTGCATTAGAGTAGTGTAACATGTTACTGCTTTTCGTTAATCCTATCCTGATGCATAGCCTGTCCTTGCTACTACTGTTGTTACCTTTACCTGCAATCCTAATGCATAGTATAGGATGCTAGTTTATCATCCATGGCCCTACATTCTTGTCCGTCTGCCATGCTATACTATCGGGCCGTGATCACTCGGGAAGTGATCACCGGTATATACTTATACATATATACATGCTATACAGGTGGTGATTAAAGTCGGGTCGGCTCGTAGGAGTACCCGCGAGTGATTCCGATGTTGGGGGCTGAAGGGGCAGGTGGCTCCATCCCGGTAGAGGTGGGCCTGAGTTCCCGAAGGCCCCCGTCTGTTACTTTGTGGCGGAGCGACAGGGCAGGTTGAGACCACCTAGGAGAGAGGTGGGCCTGGCCCTGGTCGGCGTCCGTGGTTATTTCAAAATAACACGCTTAACGAGATCTTTGTATTTTATCTGAGTCTGGCTACTGGCCTATACACACTAACCATCTACGCGGGGACAGTTATGGGCACTCAACGTCATGGTATCAGCCGAAGCCTTCGTGACGTCAGCAACTGAGCGGCGCGCGCCGGGTTGGACCGCGTAACGCAACTTCCTTTGTAATGGAGGTTGCTAGGTCTGCTCTCTGGCCACATACGCAACATGCAGGTGTGCAATGGGCGATGGGGCCAGACCCCTGTGCCACAGGATTTAGACCGGCGTGCTGACCTCTCTGTTGTGCCTAGGTAGGGCTGCGACGTGTTGATCTTCCGAGGCCGGGCATGACCCAGAAAGGTGTGTCCGGACAAAGGGGATCGAGAGTGTTGGGAAATGTGGTGCACCCCTGCAGGGAAGTTAATCTATTCGAATAGCCGTGATCTTCGGTAACAGGACGACTTGGAGTTGTACCTTGACCTTATGACAACTAGAACCGGATACTTAATAAAATACACCCTTCCAAGTGCCAGATACAACCGGTGATTGCTCTCTCACAGGGCGACGAGAGGAGGATCATCGGTTAGGATTATGTTATGCGATGTTACTTGGTGAACTTACCATCTACTCTCTTCTCCTGCTGCAAGATGGAGGTTACCAGAAGCGTAGTCTTCGAAAGGACTAGCTATCCCCCTCTTATTTCGGCTTTCTGCAGTTCAGTCCACATATGATACCCTTATTCCATTTGATACCAATGCATACATATGTAGTGTAGCTCCTTGCTTGCGAGTACTTTGGATGAGTACTCACACTTGCTTTGCTCCCTCTTTTCCCCTTTCTATACTCGATTGTTGCGCCAGACGTTGGAGCCCAGGAGCCAGACGCCACCGTCGACAACGACTACTACTACTCGGGAGGTGCCTACTACTACGTGCAACCCACTGACGACGACCAAGAGTAGTTTAGGATGATCCTAGGCAGGAGGCCTGCGCCTCTTTCGATCTGTATCCCAGTTTGTCCTAGCCTTCTTAAGGCATACTTGTTTAACTTATGTCTGTACTCAGATATTGTTGCTTCCGCTGACTCGTCTATGATCGAGCTCTTGTATTCGAGCCTTTGAGGCCCTTTGCTTGTAATATGATGCTTGTATGACTTATTTTATTTATAGAGTTGTGTTGTGATATCTTCCCGTGAGTCCCTGATCTTGATCGTACACATTTGCGTGTATGATTAGTGTATGATTGAATCGGGGGCGTCACAAGTTGGTATCAGAGCCGACTGCCTGTAGGAATCCCCCTTTCCAACTCCTTGGCTGAAGTTGAGTCTAGTCGATGAAAACTGTTTTACTAACATGGTTGTGCGACCCATGGGCCCACGTCGCCATTGGGTGGTATTAGGATATTTTACTCCTCGTCTATACTCCAGGACTTTGATCTCCCTTCTATTCGGGTTAAATGAATTTTTGCTAACTCTAACATTAGGATCTCGTGATCACTTTCACCCGGAGAGCCCCTTATCACAGATGATCGCCGACTGCACCAGAAGATTCGGAAGATACTCTCCGAGGTTTTCCCGAGACCCTTGTGCACACCGACTTTACAATCCCCTACCACCGATATACCCTTATGGATAACTACCTACAGTTGTCGTTCATACCTTCATCCTCAGTTGCTCTTGTTATTACAAGATGCCCTAAATTGCTCTCCGTTGTTCCGAAAATCCTTTACGCTTACTGCCTTGCAGTTCTTTACCACATGAATACCCCTATTGAAAATTCCTCGCACTTATTGAGTATCTGTTCATCCCCAATTGTTTGTATGCTTCATAGGATACTCTGAAATACTATCCGACCTTCTGAGCCTCCTATTCAAACTATTGCTCTGCAAATACTTGTATGCTTACATTATGGGTGCTCCCATATCACTAGCAATATTCACTAGTATCTTTTGACACCGTCATTTTGATCCTATTGATTCGACATGTGTGCGAATGCACACAATCATCAATCAACCCTTATAAATTATCTTTCCGGCTCAGACATCATTTTGAACATGAGCTGGTTCTCGACCAAACTATTTGTCGTCAAATGTGCCTCTGGTCTATCCAACTTATCCGTCCTTGATCAGAGCGTCTGCTTCTGATCCTTCGTTTCGGAAACCGTAATTTCTTTCTATTTAAGCATCAGACTAATCAGGTGATTCTTGAATCTGATGCCTCTGCATTCTTTCTTCCTCTAGGTGAGTACTGATACTCACATTGGCTCTGTTGTGGATCGCCCGATCCATTATTGGATTGTTATCCGACAGTGTCCTTCATATTCTATCACCTTGTGAGTTCTTCCCCTGACACATAATGCCTTTGGTAAATTGTATCCTCTGCTTGGCCAACCAGGCTCTTCTTTCGAGCTTGTGTATTTACTTTTGAAACTTGTGGTATATGTTACTAAGATGCCCGATGGGTTGAACCTATGCCTTCCCCTAATCCGTGAGAACCCAGAAGTTTTCACAAGTCATACCTTTCCGGTGTTCTACCAAATAAAATCCCAACACTACAGTTTTATCAAGACGAGAAGTGAATGAAAGGTTATGCATTGAATAAGTGGGAGTCGACCTTGAACTTTGTGTTCATGCCCATGGACCCGATGTGGAACTTATCATGGGAGCTTCTTGTAGTAATAACTATTTCCTTGATCTAATATCCTTTGGTATCGGTGAATTGATTCTTTTATAATCATGGTTTCGACCATATGTTCTTCTTAGATCCCATTTCTCGGGCAAGTTTAAGTACTTGTCTTCTGTGGATCAATACACCAGTCCAACCTTTACCTTGATCTTTCGTCGAGTATTATCCCCATGGTATCTCGAGATTATCTTGGATCTTCCCGGAACACAATCTTTTACGCTGAGCTAAGCTTGTGTTGATTTCCTTGTCTTATCATTCCACCTCGAACAACAAGCTTGGTTTCGAGTTCGTGTCGTACCCATGGTTCCGATAACCTCTTGCTTCATCATTCCTTTGACTTGATGTCGTCGATGAGCGATTATATCTTCATGAAACCTCTTGACAAATGTGTCATGATCTTCATCAACATTTTGACCCCTTCCAGGATATCAATTGAATTCATGATGAGAAGTACCATCCTTGCCCTCAATGATTTGTGTTATCATCGACCACTTTATTGCCTTCCGTTCAATACAAATTTGTTCCTGCTTCTAGCAACCCTATTGCTTTCAAGTTAATGGTCGATATTTCATTCTTAGACTATTGGTTGTTGAATCATCTTTCTAACATTGATCATGCTACCTAAGACCATATTTTGGGTGCACTTTTCAACCAATGCTTAACTGTGTATGTTTTCCTCGAGCATACATCCTTATATCATTTGATCCGACAAATGTTATCTCCTTGTTCACATAAGTGTGGAAATCCATCTTTTTAAAATCTCACTGAATTGTCGCTGAGTTCATCAGCCACCTCTTCATCCTCTCCTTGGTTTTAATGATGAAATCTTGTTTTGAAACTCGCTTCCATAGTAAATCTCCCGAGAATCTTACAATATCGAATCGTCAATTGTGTTGCACCTTTTCTTCTCAGGCATCCTGAGTCTGAGGCATCCTGGCACCAATCAGATCTGAATCTCGGTCAGATATGATGATTGGGACATATTTCCAATAGTTATAACATTGGTCTTTATATGACCCGGTAAGATGATGTCATGCCTAGCACACCTGGCCGGAGGCCCTATTGTTATAGTTTCCTTTTCAGCAAGGCTATCCATTCTTCCGTGAGGAAACTATAAGACTTATTCTACAAGTTGTTCCTGATGAATCCTTCGCGTATCCAAAGTCTGACATTTGCTTGAAGGCAATGTCAATGCTATCTCGAAGCATGTCTGTAGTAATCCGATTTTCAATAAGAGCATTTGAAGCACAATGCTAAATTTTCTTTAGCATTTATCCTAACACCGTTGTATGGGTAATATCATGAGATTCCTCCCCCCTTACCTAAATGATTTTCTACTTTCTATCCTGTCATGGATATCATGATCCGCTTGTCCTTGGAAAGGATATACCCTTGAAATATGTGTTTAAACACATTTTCCTTTCCATTGTTTTGTTTAACCTTCTTGAGGTTTATATGATCTAAGCAGTATTAAGTCACTGTTTTTGTAAGCACCTCGGTGTACAAATCTGTCAGTAAGAACCTGTTACTATTGTTGATAACATTCTGGTAGCCACCGATGGACGAGAACTTTGCCTATTGGTCCGCCTCGTTCCACGAGCAAGAGAATGGTTCTCTTTGTCCCTCGCCCTTGGTACCGACGTTGTTGTTGACATAATTCACAGGCTATCCTCTGACAGGCCTTGCTATCATGACCATGCAAGATGTCGCTGCCCCTCTTACTTTAACCCACATGGTGGGCCATAACCCACAGTTCCACAGGATCAAAACCCGACTCTTCTGTATATCCCTGTCTCCAAAGTTATTTCTCGTGCCTAGCTATGTATGTACTTGACGGGTCACCTCCCTAGTGATCTATTCTGGTATTAGACGCAATACTTATTCTTGTTGCCTTGAAAACCCTTTCACCTTCTGATTAGGCATATAACGATTGTCTATCTGCTTGAAACTGCTTATGGTACCTTCTTACTTTTCTCTCGATGTGTTTCATTTGTTCAACTCGAGAGATACTCATGTGTTAATTCTTGGGATGCTCCCAGATGATTTTACTTTATAATCCTATCATTGTAGAGCTGCCCCTTACCTATTCGTTAGTATGATGGAGATCCTGAAGAAAGGATGACAACTTCAGCATGATGCAATGACGCATAGGAATGAAGAAATCCACGCTATGGATCGACCTCTTCGAGAAGAGCAACCAAGACTGAGAAGATTCGTTACAATTTTGTGACCAGATCTTTCCCCCTTACTCCATCTCTTAAAATCTCGGGACGAGATTTCTTGTAGTAGAGGAGAATTGTGACGCCCGGATAATTAAGCTATAGTGAACCTCTGCTAATGATGCCACGTCACCTCGGTTACTGTTGATAATCTCGCGTTTGTTCAAAATGATTCAAATTAAATTTGAGTTAATGGCAAACATCAAAAGTTTTCAAACATTAAAACTAAAACGTTCGGTTTGCGGAATAATCCATACATTATTTAGGTGAAGTAACCACACTTTTACAAAATGTTTAAGTATTCTGAAATAAATAAAACAGTAGCAGAAATAGATGATTAAATGCCTTTTTCAGTTAATAAAATATTAAGCTAATTTATTTAATTGCGCGAACTAATGGGCAGTGACATATTTGTGAAACTAAATTAGGAACTAGTTTCGTATTTTATCTGAACTATAGCAAAGTGGAACTAAAATAATACAGAAAAGAATAAATAAAAATAAAATAAAACAACAGGTAGAAACCCCCTGGGCCACTTGGCCCAAATGGCCGAAATTGCCAGGCCGGCCCAGCTTCCCTCCCTGGCCTATAACCCCCCAGCGAAACCCTAACCCCCCCACGACCGCACCCACTCCCCCCACTCCCTCGTCTCTCCCTCTCACCTGATCCAGATCGGATCGGGCCGACCCATCACCGTCGCCCGAAGCCGCTCTTCCCGTCGCACTGCCTTGTTGGACGCCCCCGCCGCCTCGACG
>NC_041380.1:140947303-140954223 GCF_002162155.2 Triticum dicoccoides | reverse complement strand
CTCGACGCTGCGCCCCTGCCTCGGGTTGTCGTCCACCCGTCGCCTCGCCGACGCCGCCCGACCCGCGCCACCTCGTCTATGCTTGCCGCCCCGACCTCCTCCTCAACACTCGCTGCCCGAACCCCTACACCACCCTGTGAGGCCCCCTTCTCCTTTCCCCGCGGTCACCGCCGCTCACGCACCCGCCGCCCGCGCCCGCTGCCGCTCGGCCATGCCCTTGGCCACGGCATCCACCCTGCACCGCGCCTGGACCGTCCCCTGCTCGCCGGCCAGCGCGCCTCCGCTGCTGTGGCCGCGCTCACCGCCCGCCCGCGTGCGCCTTGGCCACGCGCCCGCATAGACCAGGCCCTGCCTTGCCCCCCTTATCGCGCCGACTCCCGCAGCTCTGCTGCTGCTCTCCCGCTGTGCCCCCTCCCTGCGCTGCCATCGCTACCTGCTAGTGCCCTGGCCGCGCGCCCCTGCTCGCGGCGCGACCCCGCCTCCCGCTTCCTTGGCCGCACCCGCCGGCGACCACCCGCCGAGGCCGCCACCGGCCATGGCTATGGCCTCGCGCTGACTGCCGTGGCCCCCCTGCCTGCCTCTACTCACCGGCCGGCGTCCGCTGTAGCCGGCCCATGCCAGCAGACCCCCCTGCTCGCCCCGCGTCATCAGGCGGGCTCCCTTGTCGCCCCGGGTTGCGCCCCAGTGTCCGTAACCGCCCCGATTGGCATCTGTGCCACTGGACAGCGAGCCCCACACCTAGAATGTTTAAAAAAAAATAAAAATAACAATATAATTAATAATTAAATTAATTAATTAACCAAGTTAATTAACTTAACTAATCATGTTTAATTAATCTAATTAAGTTTAATTAACCTAATAACTACTTAAACTGTTAGTTAGTCCATGTTTCAATGACACTAGGGACCCACTGGTCAATTGGACAAGTCAACGGTCAATGCTGTCTGGGCTGTTGACTTTGACTGGCCCACCGGTCAGTCTCTACTGACTGGGCAGTTGACCAAGTCAACTGGGCCTACTAGTCAGCCACACAAGCCCATCTGTGGGTACACTTATGTGTGCCCATAGCAATTTAACATTTAATTTTCAAATTAAAATAATTTAGAAAATGATTAAAACTTTGAAAATTAATATAAAATAATCCGTAGCTCGGATGAAAATACTTTGTACATGAAAGTTGCTCAGAACGACGAGACGAATCTGGATACGCAGCGCATTCGTCCGCCACACATCCCTAGCATAGAAAACACGCAACTTTTCCCCTCTGGTTCATCTGTCCGAAAACGCGAAACACCGGGAATACTTTCCCGAATGTTTTCCCCCTTCATCGGTACCACCTCGTACCGCGTTAGGGCACACCTAGCATCACGCTTTGTCATGTCATGTATTGTCATGCTTTTGTTTGCATTATATTTATTGTTTCTTCCCCCTCTTCTCTCTCTAGACACCGAGACCGACGCCGCTACTACCCAGTACGACTACGGTGTTGACGACCCCTCTCTCTTGCCAGAGCAACCAGGAAAGCCCCTCCTTGATCACCAGATATCGCCTACTCTACTCTCTACTGCTTGCATTAGAGTAGTGTAACATGTTACTGCTTTTCGTTAATCCTATCCTGATGCATAGCTTGTCCTTGCTACTACTGTTGTTACCTTTACCTGCAATCCTAATGCTTAGTATAGGATGCTAGTTTATCATCCATGGCCCTACATTCTTGTCCGTCTGCCATGCTATACTATCGGGTCGTGATCACTCGGGAAGTGATCACGGGTATATACTTATACATATATACATGCTATATAGGTGGTGATTAAAGTCGGGTCGGCTCGTTGGAGTACCCGCGAGTGATTCCGATGTTGGGGGCTGAAGGGGCAGGTGGCTCCATCCCGGTAGAGGTGGGCCTGAGTTCCCGAAGGCCCCCAACTGTTACTTTGTGGCGGAGCGACAGGGCAGGTTGAGACCACCTAGGAGATAGGTGGGCCTGGCCCTGGTCGGTGTCCGTGGTTATTTCAAAATAACACGCTTAACGAGATCTTGGTATTTGATCTGAGTCTGGCTACTGGCCTATACGCACTAACCATCTACGCAGGGACAATTATGGGCACTCGACGTCGTGGTATCAGCCTAAGTCTTCATGACGTCAGCGACTGAGCGGCGCCGTCGGGTTGGACCGCGTAACGCAACTTCCTTTGTAATGGAGGTTGCTAGGTCTGCTCTCCGGCCACGTACGCAACGTGCAGGTGTGCAATGGGCGATGGGCCCAGGCCCCTATGGCACAGGATTTAGACCGGCGTGCTGACCTCTCTGTTGTGCCTAGGTAGGGCTGCGACGTGTTGATCTTCCGAGGCCGGGCATGACCCAGAAAAGTGTGTCCGGACAAAGGGGATCTAGCGTGTTGGGAAATGTGGTGCACCCCTGCAGGGAAGTTAATCTATTCGAATAGCCGCGATCTTCGGTAACATGACGACTTGGAGTTGTACCTTGACCTTATGACAACTAGAACCGGATACTTAATAAAATATACCCTTCCAAGTGCCAGATACAACCGGTGAGCGCTCTCTCACAGGGCGATGAGGGGAGGATCATCGGTTAGTATTATGCTATGCGATGTTACTTGGTGAACTTACCATCTACTCTCTTCTCCTGCTGCAAGATGGAGGTTACCAGAAGCGTAGTCTTCGAAAGGACTAGCTATCCCCGTCTTATTCCGGCTTTCTGCAGTTCAGTCCACATATTATACCCTTATTCCATTTGATACCAATGCATACATATGTAGTGTAGCTCTTTGCTTGCGAGTACTTTGGATGAGTACTCACGCTTGCTTTGCTCCCTCTTTTCCCCTTTCTATACTCGATTGCTGCGACCAGACGTTGGAGCCCAGGAGCCAGACGCCACCATGACGATGACTACTACTACTCGGGAGGTGCCTACTACTACGTGCAGCCCGCTGACGACGACCAGGAGTAGTTTAGGAGGATCTTAGGCAGGAGGCCTGCGCCTCTTTCGATCTGTATCCCAGTTTGTGCTAGCCTTCTTAAGGCATACTTGTTTAACTTATGTCTGTACTCAGATATTGTTGCTTCCGCTGACTCGTCTATGATCGAGCTCTTGTATTTGAGCCTTCGAGGCCCCTGACTTGTAATATGATGCTTGTATGACTTATTTTATTTGTAGGGTTGCGTTGTGATATCTTCCCGTGAGTCCCTGATCTTGATCGTACACATTTGCGTGTATGATTAGTGTACAATTGAATCGGATGCGTCACACCAGCAAAGCACTGGAGGACCGAAAAAATTTCCACCAGAGGTTAAAACAGTAAACATGATCCATGTGACGAAGAGGAGAAGCACACATGCACTCCGAGACATACGTGACATAGAGCCCGTCACTCCTAAGTTCAACCCCTGGTTGGTCTGCCCGATCACTCGCGGGGATCACGCGACAAACATCCGGCATGAAGGATTGGCTGCCTTGGTGTTAGACCCAACAATAAACGGATACGACCTCACACGAGTCCTTATGGACGGCGGCAGTGGTCTAAACTTGATATATCAGGACACAGTCCGCAAAATGGGGATAGACCCGACAAAAATAAGCCATAGTAATACTACCTTCAAGGGAGTAATACCAGGTCCAGAGGCCCTCTGTACGCGCTCTCTATTACTAGAGGTTGTATTCGGTTCTCCCGACAACTTCCGAAGCGAAAAATTAACTTTCTACATCGCTCCATTCCGAAGTGGCTATCAAGAACTACTCGGAAGAGTGGCTTTCGCTCGTTTTAATGCAGTACTGCATTACGCTTCTCTCAAGCTTAAGATGCCCGGTCCACGCGGCACCATCACAGTTAGTGGAAATATTGAGCGTTCTCTACGCGCGGAAGAATGTGCGGCGGCCTTAACAGCCGAGCACTAGACGGCCTCACCAACCAGAATAAGTGACAGGTCGTCAAGACCACGGACACGGTTAGACGAGTCCGGTGCATCATTACATATACATGAGATTGGTTTGATGGTTAAACCCTCATCGACGGTACCAGGGGGTTATGTGAACCACCAACTTTGTTCAGGGTAGTAAAATGGACTTTTTTTTTATTTGGATTCGATTTTCGCAATTTTGCTATTCTATATCCTTCTGTATGAATGTTGAGACTTGATTTTAATTGCTCATTTAAAATTTAGAAAGAAAAAATGGGCCTACCAGTCCGAGAGCCGCGATGCAGTCTCTCAAAAGAAGCTGCGACAGGGTTTGCTCGACCTCGGCGGCGTTCTCATGGCGGAAGGCGACCTAAGTGTTCTCATGGCGGAAGGCGGCCTAGGGGTGGAGGAGGTAGTAGACGAGAGTGGCTGCTTAGAGCCTTTCTTCTACGACGAGGCGGAGGTTGTGGCCGAAGCGGCGGCAGCGGCGGAGAGGCGGCGGAGCATGCGCGGAAGATGGAGAAATTGAGGCGGAGAAAGGAAGCGCATCAGGCCGTGATCGACAGGATCCGCGAGTGCGATCCCAAGACGGGGGAAGTCTGCTACACCTGATTCTACAACAGGGACATGTCCAAATTTGACATCGACCAGGAGTGTAAGTCCCAAATCCAATTCCTCCTGATTCCCCCATGTAATGCATGTTTAATTGCCCCTCCAATGCGATTTTGATTTCTCCTACCGCACGCACGCAGCTCCTCTGGCTCCAATGCGATACACTCACAAAACACCATCCAAATACACCAACTCACTCGGAAGACAGGTGTACGACGTGTCTGACTCTGTAAACATCCCACAGTGAAGATAGCCTCTTCGGATATGGGATTTCCGTTAAAGGTGTATGGTACCGTGATTGCAAGAGATTACCTCGATTTCAAGTGTGTCTATCTGTTCCGGCGCCATAGAGAGGATTACCAGCTCATCAACTCAGAGGTAGTACAGCTTTTCTTTGAAGACCATATACTTACTTACGACAAGTCATTTCTCATTGTGCGGTGATGGCCGCTTTTTTTCCTTGGCTAGTCAGTTCTTTTACATTTCTGCTCCGGGAATAAATTATAGGGTGTTGGAAATTGTATGGCTCAATCATCAAATTATAGGTTGAAGGGGAGCCTTGGCGCAACGGTAAAGTTGTTGCCTTGTGACCATGAGGTCACGGGTTCAAGTCCTGGAAACAGCCTCTTCCAGAAATGTAGGGAAAGGCTGCGTACTGTAGACCCAAAGTGGTCGGACCCTTCCCCGGACCCTGCGCAAGCGGAAGCTACGTGCACCAGGTTGCCCTTTTTAATCATCAGATTATAGGTTGCAATCTCTTGGTATTCATTCATAAAAATACGCAAGTATTGTTAATGAAGCTTATGCTTGTTGTTTTGTATGGCTGGATCGTCATACAATCATGTCTTGGTATTCATAATAATACGCAAGGATAGTTAAATGTATTCTTGTTGTTTACACATGTTTAAGCATAAGAATAATGCATGGTTATGGTGGAACAGAGGTTGCAACCTTCCATTTCCTTGTAAATTTTAGGGCCTATTGAATCACAGAATTCCAAAAAGGCATGAATAGAAAAAAGCGCAGGATTTTAGTGGCATTATTTTTGCCAAAGTTTGTTTGGTTGCACAATAACATAAACAAAGGTTTCTTTCCTAGAGGTTTGAGTCGATGTAAAATTCAGTTTGAAATTTGTGGTTTGTAGTGCAAAGGTATCGGTAGGAAAATATCCTATGTGATTCAATCTTACAAGTCAAACAACCTACATAGGAAAAAATATTAAGGGTTTAAATCCTCCCAAACATGTATGAATATCCTTTGTACCAAAAAAGCCCTTAGTAAGATTAAAAAAATGAGTGATCATGATATCATAAGAAAAAATGCTTTGAATATGGTATGGAGCAGATTAGAACCGAACATGCTCACATACAATCAGATATCAGTACAAATCTTTAAAAACAGTTTTATACTTGCATGCATGACAACAACTTTCCTCCGATGCTTGTTTTTACTTCCATTGCGTTATCCAGATGAGGTTACTGCTAATCTGTTATGTGACCTTTTCTCATAGGATCAATCGTTGATCTTGACTGGACCAACTCGAGGACTAGTGTTACTAGATAGTACATATTTTGAGGTGGATCTTAAGATCAAGGATGACCAAGGGAAGAAAGACCAAGAACTTAGCAAGGGACTGTGTGTGATTGATGGCATATTAATGGGAGGGGAGGAACATGGTCATGTTGGATGTGAAGACCTCGATAGCAGGCTGAGCACTGTAGAGGTGAAATTTGCAGTTGTTAAACTTGCAGTGGAGGCTACCCTTGAAATCAAGGTTCTCAAAGGAGATTTCTATGGAGAAATGACAGCTTGCACCTCCAGGATTCAGGATCGCCTGGTGCTTCATGATAGCAAAGCAGGTGGTGTAATCTGTGATGGTACTGGAATGCTCCAGTTGTGGCGCCGTGTTGTAACTATTGGAATGAAGGATATGCTTTTATTAACGATTGCTACCCAGGCTAGTGATGTGGCAACTGCCTCTGCTACACGAACCATTAATTTCACTCCACATGTGAACGGTGCAGAGGAAGATGAAATTACCTGTGGTGCTGTTAAGATGCTTATCAAGGTCAACTGGTCCTTATTTGAATTGTGAACTTTGATGCACCTATGCTTATAATTGACCTATGTAGTGGTTGCTAATGCGTCTCTTCATGGAGCTAAGTAGTGTTTGATGCAATTATATTTCAGCTGTAGACTCTGATTTGTTGCCTATATGACAAGTTGAGCTATCTAGAGGTTGCTAATGTACTTAATCTCATGGAACTAAATAGGCTCCCCGTGACTACTGTTATCTTGTTGGACTTGTGATGGAAATGTACCTGCTGTAGTCTTGACTGCAATATTATGTCTTTATATATGGGTTTTTTTTCTTTCGAAAAAATGTCTTTATAT
>NC_041380.1:140899069-140947151 GCF_002162155.2 Triticum dicoccoides | reverse complement strand
TGATTGTTGTGAGTCATGGACTATTGGAGCTGGAAGAACATCACCGGGAACTATCTACTCTTTCAGTTCGCTTGCAATGGTGTAGTTCTGTTTTGGAATCACAGTTTGGCAAGTTTTATGTTTAAAATTTGGACGCCGATAACTGCCACACGTGTGGTGTATCGGATAGTTGTGCCACACGCCTCGTGTGGCATGGATAGGAACCAGCCCGCACAACCGCGTCCGGGCGCGCAAAGGCACGGCCCGCACGTCCGGTGTGTGGCAATCCCGCCCGCACGTCCGGGCCAGAGGACCCAGCAGCCTGCACGACCCAGCCGTCCCGGCCTATGGTCGATCCCCAATTCCGACTGCCGCCATCTTCTCCCACCTCCCGAACCCCTACCTCCATCGCCGGCCTTCTCTGGTTGCCATGGCAACCAGAGCAGATCCGTAGAGCAGATCCGTAGGGCAGATCCGTAGGGCCTTCCCACCGCAAACCACACCCCTTATCTCCCCACGACGATAACCACAGACGGTTGCCACACGACGATATGTTATGCCGCAAAAATTTGTAAGAATGCCGTGTAGATAAAGAAACCAGAACTAACCTGCAGTTTTCCATATTTGGTATCAGTTATCCTGTCCGCAGCAAGCACAGCCTTGACAGCATCGATAGTCCACGCAGAAATAGCAAACTTGTGCGTAGGCGGCGGGCCTCCTGTCCCAGTGAAATCCACGGTGGACAGATCAAGACAGTCGACGTACATGAGCTGATGTACAATAATTTTAAAAAGAAAGAAATATCAGTTGCGATCATGGTATTTTACGAAAAAACAGGATAATATATATGTTCCTATGATCATCAAGTTGAAGTGCATGAAAAAAGAGAGAAAGAACAAGTTGCCATCTGTATGTGCTAGTTGCCATCATAGTGTGATGACAGTTGTCATATTGTCATGATGGCAGTTGCCATATTGTTATGATGGTAGTTGCCATCGTAGTATGATGGCAGTTGCCATATTGTCATGATGACAATTGCCATATTGTCATTATGGCAGTTGCCATCTTGTTATGATCAGGTTGCCATGCATGAATAAAAAGGTGTTAAAAAAGAGTGTTCACAGAAAGGACTGGTAAAAAATACCATTAAATGTAGTCGACAACCCTTCTAGTACATCTTGCTTGAGAATACATCATGTAGGAAGTCGGCAATGAATTTACAACAATTCATGTTCTTCACATCTTTCAGATTCGCCTGCACCGCACAAAATTCAGAACGAGTTGCCGCATCAGAAAATCAAATGGGAAAAACATCAAAAAACACTGGCAGTGACTAGCTTGCACATGACATCGGAGCAAAAAAATTGAAGGAAAAATAATGTAGTAAAGATAGATCATTCACCAGGATGGGGAAGCATTTTTTGCTTGGGCGAAGAGAAGTGGTCGGCGCGAAAACAGCTGAGATGAGGTACATGAGTAGTTTCATCTTAAAAACCTCGCCATGTGTTGTCATGGCCTGCAGCGAATCTGCCAGTACAGACGTGTTCGGCATGGATTCCAACCCAGAAAACAAACGGGGGAACAACGTTTCCTCGATCTTGTTATTGACCTTATACGGGACTTTGATTTGTCCACGGGGCACACCCAAAGTGCAGAACACGGATTCCTCGTCCAACGACAGTCTTCCACGTCCCGAAATCACAAATTCCCTAGAGGGGGGTCGTAAATCTCACCAAGCCAGTCGCACACAGGGTTGACTAGATCCGTGCACCGGACATTCATCATAGCCTGCATATCCATCTCATCAGCAGCTCCCTTCTGATCGTCAGTAAATCTGTCAGTCAATGAAGTCAACCGTTCCTGGGAGGCCCTGTTGCAAGTACGTTTCTTCTTCTGCAAAAGATAGACAAATGATTAGTTGTTGCCATGTTTTCACTGTCATGAAATTTTAGTTCATGACAGACGACTGCAAAGCTCGAGGTGGCAACCAATAACATATGCAGGAGGAAGAGGGTGTGTGGACAGTTACCTCGTCGCCCTCTTTTCGCCGTCCAGTTGCCCGATTCCGCTGTGGTGGATCCATGAAATCATCATCATCGTTTTGATGATCGCTGCGAACCATTCTGTTGAGGTAAGAACAGACCAAATTGTCACCGTGGAAATGAAATTGCAGGAAGTAAGCAGTTGCCACCTAACAGAATGTCCTTGCCGCATGGGCTCGAGTGAAAAAATGTCAAATAGTGAATGCAAAAATATCACATGAACATGCACGCACCCCCCCTTTGATTGTTGAAAACATAAATATGACAATTAAGCACATTGGTTACATTTGAAAAAAATGTACAGATCATAAATGCACTTAAAAACAAAAATGTTGAAGTTGCCATGTTAGCATAAGATAGTACGAAAAGAAAGTCACAAAATCCTCCACTGCAGAAACCTAACATGTGGCAGCGCACACCCTGTCCTCGTACAACAAATGACTTGCCATGTGTTTCAATGGCAAAAATGTGCTAGGTTGAAATTGCCATGTTAAAATGCAACACAAATATCACAAGTGTGTTCAGATAGCACAAAAGCGATAAAAAACATCTAATGAACAACCTGAAAATTGCCACATTGTGTTCAGATATCACAAGTCAGCATGGCAGAAACACGAAAATTGCGTCTGCCGTACAATGAATTTACCACATTGTACTGACTGTAACATGGCAATAGACAAAGACTTGCCACATGGAAAGCATATATATGGCATCTGACACAGTTGATGTGCAAATTAGTTGCCATGTTATGCAGCCAATTCGCCATATTATCCTGTCTACAACATGGCAACAGCCACAGTGTGTTCATACTCTATTGCCACAAGAATATACTATCCAGATGGCAACATGCATAGTTGATGTGCAGATTAGTTGCCATCCAGTCTAATTGGTTACTGAAACTGCAGTGACCACCGATTTACTGTACTTTACCATTCCTACAGTGTGGCAACTATCACAATTAGTCAGGAAAAATTAGTTGCCACATGGAAAAAGCATGTTTGTGGCAACTATGACAGTCATTCAGGAAATTAGTTGCCACATGGAAAAATCATGTTTGTGGCAACTATGACAGTCATTCAGGAAATTAGTTGCCGCATGGGAATGAATGTTTGTGGCAACTATCACAGTCATTCAAGAAAATAGTTGCCGCATGGAAAAGCATGTTTGTGGCAACTATCACATTCATTCAGAAAAATTAGTTGCCATACAGTCATGATAGTTACTCAAACCATCGTGTTTGCCTTCATACTGCAGTTTTGGAAAACAACTAACTAGATCTAGGGTTCAATGGCAACTATAATGACTTGAAATTCATCCCCAAAATTCTCCCCGAACTGATCGCAAATACCAATTCGAAGCAATGCTCAACTATCAGACCGGAAAACAACGGCCCAATCTCAAGGCACAACCAGTGTGTGTCTCCGAACAGGCAGAACCACCCCGGCGAGACCGCCACCGCGGCGGCGACGAAACTGCCCAGTGCCACCGAAAAGGGCAAGCATGGGACTCCGCCGCCGGCGGCAACGCCGGCGCATCGCCAAATCGCCTGAATCTCTATGAATCTCGAGCGAAGCATCGAACACCGAGGGAAGGGGAGAAAAATGCAGGCAAGGATTGTGAGAGTGGGAGCGAGCATTACCTTCAATCTGCAGGCGCTCCGGCGAGGCCGTTCCGGTCCGGCAAGCACCACCGATGGCCGCGAACTCCGTCGACTCTTCCGCCTCCGCCGCCGCCTTCTCCTCTCGCCTTCTCTTCCAATCGAATGAACTGCAGGGTGGGTTGGGTGAGTAATGAAGTGGATAGTAAATGGAACCGTGAGGGGAGGGGGGCGAAGTGCGCGACGTGGTTGATGGCAACCACAGTTCGGGCGTGGCGTGCGGGTGCAGAGCAGTTCCACCTCACGCCTCCGAGTGACAACCGTTGACCGCGGGGGGCAACCGGCATGTGGGCGAACACTCTCACACATCACACACACGACTTGTCCTACGTGGCATACAAAATCAGGCAAAATGTGCCAAGATCCGTGCAGAAATTGTTGAACGATGATGGATGCGTGTGGTCGAGTTGCCAGACGCCCACACGTGTGGGCGTTAACATTTCCGTAAAATTTTGACTATCAATATAGCCATCAATGTATTCTGCCTATGTTGATAGCTAACTTTTTTTTACTTTGTATTTTTCCTTTTCTTTTTCTTCTATGGGAGGCCTTTGCATTACATTTGAACGGTGATAGTTTAGTTTATATTGTGCAAGATTTTACTAAATTAGCCAGCTAGGAATAATATGTCTTGATTGTAATCCTTTTTAGCAGCTACATTTGGATAGCTACCCCTGCCACCTTGCTACAGGCATCAGATCTTGTACTGTACTCCCAATGTTCCACGATATAAGTTGTAACGATTTAATAGTTTTCATGATGAATCTAATCTAATGGTATAAAGCGGGGCGTTGCGTATGTGTGTGTTGGATAATACCTTGTTGACTTTGTGCTTGGTGGTTGCTTTATTTATAAAGCGGGACGTAAGTCTTTTTTGGTAATCTAATAGTATAAATTTGGTATTGTATAGTATTTTTTCTAAAGGGTCAAACATGCCCGTGTTTGACTATTGAAAAACCTAAACCACCTTATATTTCGAAACGGGGGAGTATATGATTATGGGCTTCGTTAGTCTGTTTTAATTACTCAATGATGTTGTCGGTGCCTCTTGGTGATTCAAAATTACGACCGACATGGTTGGCACTAAAATTTGGACGTCTTCGTTGTGCCCAGGACATAGTCCATGAAGAGACCGAAGGCTACCATGAGATGGCAACACCACAAAGTTCACTCGCATGTAGTCTTTTTTAGTCCTTAAACATGGGACAGATATACAATCCATTAACGGTGGCGCAAGGAGCCATCTCTGGCGATAGCCACGTCATCACGCATACGACAAAAAGACAGCAGGTCGATCGCGAAGGGCTACGCAGCAGAAAAGATCGTCTCGCATTCTCTCCCACGCACGCGACCTTCTCTCGTTCCACGCGCCAACGCAGCCGCCGTCTCCTCTGCTCCTTTCTCTCTACATCGCCAGATCTAGGACGCCACCGGGAGGAGATCAGAGAGGCCACGGCCGCGGCAGAAGCACCATTCTCGACCAGATCCGCACTCAGCGCAGCTACCGCCCTTTTCTCTTGTTTACATACGCAGCGATTTCTGTGTTTCCTTTCCAACGAAGGCAGCTCCGCATCGGGCCGCACACGCACATCTTCGTCTCCACCTCTCCCCCCACATGCCACCGCCTCCTCTCTCTCAACGTCGCCAGCTGCAGCCGCCTCTTCTTCCTCTCTCTCTCTCTGCTTGTCTCCCCCCTCGCTGAACAAGGCTCACACGAGCGGCGGTGGCAGCAGACCTGTGAGAAACATGGAAAGGCAGGAGGTGGAAGTCCTCGCGGGAGTCATCGTCCATGAAGAACTGGATCGGAAGCAGTTCACGGCATGTACGTCCCCGACCAGCCGCCGGAGTCCCTCTGTCTGCTGTGTGCGATAGCTTTACTCGCTATCTGTTCTATTTGCAAGAGGAGGCAAGGGTCGGGAAGCGGTGGCACCGGCGACTGGCAAACCTCATCGGCTACTGCTGCGACGGGGTCGAGCGCCTGTTCGTCGCTGAGTTCATGCCCAACGACACCCTCGCCAAGCACCTCTTCCACTATCCCACTATGTCACCGGCCTGCTCTCCCTCCCCTGCACCAGGCTCTCCGACCGGCTCCTTCGCACCGCCTTCCACTTCAAAGTTCAAACAACTCAAAGACAAGGTAAGTTTTTTAGTTTGTTATGGTGTGATGCCATGGTGTGCGCATGAGGCGCTCGACTAATTGACAATTGACCTCTTATTGCTATGCAGAAATTCAAGCGTTCTGTGCCTCTTTGAGGTATTTTTGGCTGTAACAAATTTCTGAAGAGGGATGACACATTCAGAATTTCAGATAGACTTGTGTCTTTTTGGTTGTAATGGCATATGCTCGCTACTCCCTTCGTTTTTATTTACTCTGCATATTAGAGTTGACTGAAGTCAAACTTCGTAAACTTTGACCAAATTTATAGAAAACGATATAAATATTTACGATAACAAATCTATATAATGTGAAAGTACATATAATAATAAATCTAATGGTATTGATTTGTTATGGTATAGGTTAATATTTTTGTTTCTAAACTCTGTCAAAGTTTGCAAAGCTTGACTTTGACCAAAGCTAATACGCGAACTAAATAAAAACGGAGGGATTACAATCTTTACTGACAATGAGCAGTTAGATTGGATGCAGGCATGCAGCTACACTCTTTATTAATGCAAGAAACAAAAGAGCTATCTGAACTTCCCAATCATCAGATATATAGATGTTCCATACTTGTAGCAGATGTTCTTTGCTGCGATGTGTGTCACTAAACTTAGCACCAACCATAGAACAAGCTGCTAAACTGAACTCATCGTCTGCATTTGCTAGGCCTCATTTTATAGAACGAGAAATCGGGAGGAGTCAGAAAATTACATGCTTATAGTATGTACTAACAGTTAAAAACATATGCAGTTTGACTATGTATATGATCCTCCCGTTTACTTATTTATTTGTTGTCTCAAATGTAAATCTGTGAGGTTCACCCTGGCCGTTGTCAAGTCCTGACCATGGCCACACTGCAGAAACATCAAATTCTGTTGATGTCGATTTTATTGATGATAAATGTCAGGTATAATCTTCTATGTCCTTTTCAGTTACATGTATGCTTTATGTTCCGTGTTTCAAATTAAAGCATACGTCTTTCCCTTTTGTGAGTCTCAAGTGAGCTTCTACGGGTATTCTCCAATTATACACCTACTGGCTATATATTTCCCTACCATGTTGCTTTTCCACCTCAAATACCGAACTGAATATTTATGTTTGTTAGAAGCTTATGTATGATCAGACCTGAGACCTTAAGTCCAAAATCACTGATGTGCCACTCCTGACCATGGTGTGTCCATGAAGGGCTAGGAATTTATGTTCTAATGTGATCTATTTGATCTGTAGCGAGACGAAATGCCGGCATGCCTGTGCAGGTTGTCACTGAGCCCTCTTAATTTGGACAAGCTTCTTGAAACGATTGTAGACTACTTTTATCTGTTGACTACATTGTTTAATCTTTTTTCGAGCTTATATAATAGTTTCCGTCTCAGCTATTGGCACTGCAAGATATCCTAATATATAATGTTTTACCTGCCAGAAACATTGATGATATTATTGATTACAGTAACAAAAAACTCTTACCTATCCCTTATTCTATATATCTGATTTGGATTATTTGAGGAAGTAAACATTGGAAATGCAGTTTAGTTAATATTGGGTTCATTTCATTGGAGCGCTAAGCCATGTATTTGCAATTTTAGTAACAGACTTAGTTTGTGTAAAAGAGATAAACGCCTGCTAGCTTTTCAGGCATTAAAGAAAAACAATGAATCCCTTGCTAAATATGCCAGGGTGATGTCCAGGTAAGGCCTTGGCTTCGTTTGTAAAGAAGCGAGTAGCCATTCTACTTTTGTGTAAGCTGAACATATGTTTTGATGTATTTCTTGAGTTAATAACACCAGATTTCCGTATGACTTGGCCTATTTATATTGTGATATATTTACATAATGCATTCACCAAGTAAATCACAAAGTATGCATCTATACTGGAAAGGAACCGCTCAAATCTGATGTCCATCAAATACTTGGGTCAATTGGTGCCTGTTCTTTGTTGCCCCCGGTGTGTTTTAGTTATGATTTTGCACCTTACTGTGTTTGACAATCTGGCTAGATTGATTATGCTCCTCGGTCATGGTATGTCTGATTGTAGGTGCTTCATGGTTCATAGATTAATGGCTCTAGAAATAACGAACTTGTTGAGTGAATTTGGATCAGTAAATGTGACTGATGAACAAAGACCGCAAAGGAAGTATGATATTTGTCGTCTTATCGATCCATGTCATGTATGTTATGAACATGTTTAAAAAAATAGTCTTGGTGTAAAGTGCAAATTGGTTTCCATCTAATGGCAGATCTCTCTCCCTTTTTCATCTCTCTGTTTTGTAGATGACAGAGCAATCTATCTTACATACACACGCTGAAATTGATTCTGTGGATAGCTTATTTACATTTTTTCTTATTGATCCATCAAGAAGTGGCTGTAATGAATATTTTATATTGGTACATCCAAGAGAGCAAGAGATCCAAATGTTATAGCATACACCCATATTGATGTACATGAGTGAGACTGATGAATGTGCGGAGACGAGATAAATGCGCACAAGCCCGTCTCAGGAGGCGCCATCAGGTGGCGCCCCAGCCTCTAGTAGACCATACCGCGTTGACAGAGTCTTGAACTATAAATTTCTTGTCTCTGATACCATATTAAATTCATACTCTAGTCAATTCACTCAAAAGGCTGAACTGATGAAGAGAGACGGATAATATATTTTAACATTTAGACGTAAACCCTCGCGGTAATAAGATAGCCTTGTGGGTAACAAGCTGACCTATGTCAGTACCCGAAAGCAAGGTGACTTAGTTTAGATAATTTGTCCGCGAGTCATATGGTGTGGTGCAGCGTCTGGTCAACACATTTTATCCTTTTTACGACTGATAAAAATGGCCCTATTTTTAAAAAGTGCCACAAAATGAGAGCACAACATTTTTTGGACCCAAAACAAGTTAGAAAATATAGATGCGTCCACATCTTTTCTAAAGAGGACCCCAGACTGAGATAAAGAATAACGATCGAGTCCTAAATGTACTCCGCTTGAGTCATCCTCACCCTCGTCGGGGATGGGACCACTTGGGTGACGAGGTCTTCACAACATCCTGCCATGGACTTCAACCAAACATTGTGTTGCCTTCCTATTGGCAGCAAAGTTAGGAAGAATGAAGGCCGTCCTTTGACCAAAGAAGATTTAGTGGCATTGCAGTGAATGTCGGGCATCAACCGTGTCTGCATGCGTCGTAGCTCCACCGAGGACTTCTCTATATATTGTCGTCCACCACCATGACAACACAAGGATGGAGGACAAGCCGATGGTCCTATTTGCAGGGTCTTGAACTAGAGATTTCTTGTTTCTGATATTATATTGGACTCATACTCTAGTAAATTCGTTCAAAAGGCCAAACTGATGAAGAAAGACGGACAATATATTTTAATAGTTAGACATAGACCCGCACGATACTAAGATAGTCTTGTGGGCAACAAGTTGACCTATGTTAGTTACCGAAAGTAAGGTGACTTAATTTAGATAACCTATGTCCCCGAGTTGTATCGTGTGGTGTGGCGTCTGGTCAACACATTTTATCCTTTTTACTATTGATAAAAATGACCCTATCTTAAAAAAGCGCCACAAAATGAGAGCACAACATTTTTTTTGGACCCAAAAGAAATTATAAATTATATATGCATCCACAAATTTTCTAAAGAGGACCCCATACCGAGATAAGAAAGACGACCGAGTCCTAAATAGCCTCCGCTTGAGTCAACCTCATCCTCACCGTGGACTGGACCACTTGGCTGACGGGGTCTTCACAACATCCTGCCATAAACTTCGACCAAACATTGTGTTGCCTTCCTATTGGTATCTAAAGGAAATATGCCCTAGAGGCAATAATAAAGTTGTTGTCTTATATTTCCTTATATCATGATAAATGTTTATTATTCATGCTAGAATTGTATTAACCGAAAACTTGATACATGTGTGGATATATAGACAAAACACCGTGTCCCTAGTAAGCCTCTTCTAGACTAGCTCGTTAATCAAAGATGGTTAAGTTTCCTAACCACGGACATGTGTTGTCATTTGGTGAACGGGATCACATCATTAGGAGAATGATGTGATGGATAAGACCCATCCATTAGCTTAGCATATTGATCATTCAGTTTTATTGCTATTGCTTTCTTCATGTCATATACATATTCCTTTGACTATGAGATTATGCAACTCCCGGATACCGGAGGAATACCTTGTGTGCTATCAAACGTCACAACATAACTGGGTGATTATAAATATGCTCTACAGGTATCTCCAAAGGTGTTTGTTGGGTTGGCATAGATCGAGATTAGGATTTTTCACTCCGAGTATCGGAGAGGTATGTCTAGGCCCTCTCGGTAATACACATCATAATAATCCTTGCAAGCAATATGACTAATGAGTTAGTTGCGGGATGATGTATTACGGAACGAGTAAAGAGACTTGCCGGTAACGAGATTGAACTAGGTATGAAGATACCGTCGATCGAATCTCGGGCAAATAACATACCGATGACAAAGGGAATAATGTATGTTGTCATTACGGTACGACCGATAAAGATCTTCGTAGAATATGTGGGAACCAATATGAGCATCTAGGTTCCGCTGTTGGTTATTGACCGGAGAGGTGTCTCAGTCATGTCTACATAGTTCTCGAACCCGTAGGGTCCGCACGCTTAACGTTCAATGACGATTTCGTATTATATGAGTTATGTGATTTGGTGACCGAATGTTGTTCGGAGTCCCGGATGAGATCACAGACATGACAAGGAGTCTTGAAATGATCGATACGTAAAGATTCATATATTGAACGATGATATTCGGACATCAAAAATGTTCCGGGGGTACCGGGTACATATCGGGTCACCGGAAGGGGTTCTAGGCATCCCCCGGCAACTACATGGGTCTCATGGGCCAAGAAGGGGACAGACCAGCCCCTAGGAGGCTGGTGCGCCCCATGTAGGCCGAAATAAGGGGGAAGGAAAGAGGGGAGGAGAGAAAGGAAGGGGAGCAATTCGGCCTCCCCCTTCCTTCTCTCCTCCCTCCTCCGTATGAATATGGAAGGGGGGAGGCCGAATTGGTAGGCACCCAAGTAGGATTCTTCCTACTTGGATGGAGGACAAGCCGATGGTCCTATTTGCAGGGTCTTGAACTAGAGATTTCTTGTTTCTGATACTATATTGGACTCATACTCTAGTAAATTCGTTTAAAAGGCCAAACTGATGAAGAGAGACGGACAATATATTTTAAAAGTTAGACATAAACCCGCGCGATACTAAGATAGTCTTGTGGGCAACAAGTTGACCTATGTTAGTTACCGAAAGTAAGGTGACTTAATTTAAATAACCTATGTCCCCGAGTTGTATGGTGTGGTGCGGCATCTGGTCAACACACTTTATCCTTTTTACTACTGATAAAAATGACCCTATCTTAAAAAAGCACCACAAAATGAGAGCACAACATTTTTTGGACCCAAAAGAAATTATAAATTATATATGCATCCACAAATTTTCTAAAGAGGACCCCATACCAAGATAAAGAAACACGATCGAGTCCTAAATAGCCTCCACTTGAGTCAACCTCATCCTCACCGGGGACAGGACCACTTGGCTGACGAGGTCTTCACAATATCCTACCATGAACTTCAACCAAACATTGTGTTGCCTTCCTATTGGTATCAAGGCCAGGAAGAATGATGGCCACCCTTTGGCCAAAGAAGATTAGTGACGTTGCGGTGAAGGCCGAGTATCAACCTTGTCTGCATGCATCGTAGCTCCCACCGAGGAGACAACCATTGATGAGCGCATGCCTGATCTGCGAAGCTTAGACTTCATTTTCTCCATAGATTGTCGTCCACCACCATGATGAAACAAGGCGGAGGACAAGCCGATGGTCGTCTTTGGATGAGGGGTTGCACGTGCTTATTAAGGGAGATGTCAGTGTTAGATTTCCCCGGTCGCAAATAACCACAACTAGAAAGATAGTCGCCACTAGCCACAAACCGGAGCTCGCGTGCACGCTCTGGATGCTCCTCCCTCCTCCCAATAAAGCAACACTCTAGGCATACTATGTACATGGGAGTTCTGGGCAACTCTCCTTTCTCCACTCCCGCGAGCCTCGTCATAAGAGGAGATAGGGGAATGTGCCGTCCACATTCCATGGGCAGTGGTGGCTATCAAGATTTTGGTAAAGACAATATGTTTTTCAAAAAGGAGAATGACCCCCCGCCTCTGCATCCGGGAGATGCATGCAATCACTTTATTAATTATTAATGAAGACCTTACAAAGTAATACATCAATATGTCTAAAACCGCCATATTGGTAACATCTGCCGCTACTCCTATCCATTGATGAAGGGATGCAGAAAGTGTGAGCCGAATACCCAGACCTCTCACCTAAGCCTAACATCTAAAGCCGGAGGGCCCAACCAAGCCACACACCAGGTCTGAGGCACAAACCGCTATGATGCATTATCATAGGTTGTGGCTGATATGTCTCCAACGTATCTATAATTTTTGATTGTTCCATGCTATATTATATTCTGTTTTGGACATTATTGGGCTTTATTATACACTTTTATATTATTTTTGGGACTAACCTATTAACCGGAGGCCCAGGCCAGAATTGATGTTTTTTTTGCCTATTTTAGGGTTTCGCAGAAAAAGAATATCAAACGGAGTCCAAACGGAATGAAACCTTCGGGAACGTGATTTTCGGAACGAATATGATCCAGAGGACTTAGACCCTACGTCAAGACATCAACCAGGAGGCCACGAGGTAAGGGGGGCGCCTACCCCCTGGGCGCGCCCTCCACCCTCGTGGGCCCCCTGTTGCTCCACCGATGTACTCCTTCCTCCTATATATACCTACGTACCGCCAAACTACCAGATACGGAGCCAAAACCCTAATTCCACCGCCGTAACTTTTTGTATCCATGAGATCCCATCTTGGGGCCTGTTCCGGAGCTCCGCCGGAGGGGGCATCGATCACAGAGGGCTTCTACATCAACACCATAGCCCTTCCGATGAAGTGTGAGTAGTTTACCTCAGACCTACGGGTCCATAGTTATTAGCTAGATGGCTTCTTCTCTCTTTTTGGATCTCAATATAAAGTTCTCCCCCTCTCTTGTGGAGATCTATTCGATGTAATCTTATTTTGCGGTGTGTTTGTTGAATTGTGGGTTTATGATCAAGTTTATCTATGAACAATATTTGAATCTTCTCTGAATTCTTTTATGTATGATTGGTTATCTTTGCAAGTCTCTTCGAATTATCAGTTTGGTTTGGCCTACTAGATTGATCTTTCTTGCAATGGGAGAAGTGCTTAGCTTTGGGTTCAATCTTGCGGTTTCCTTTTCCAGTGACAGTAGGGGCAGCAAGGCACGTATTATATTGTTACCATCGAGGATAACAAGATGGGGTTTATTTCATATTGCATGAGTTTATCCCTCTACATCATGTCATCTTGCTTAAAGCGTTACTCTGTTCTCTTGAACTTAATACTCTAGATGCATGCTGGATAGCGGTCGATGTGTGGAGTAATAGTAGTAGATGCAGGCAGGAGTCGGTCTACTTTATCTTGGACGTGATGCCTATATACATGATCATACCTAGATATTCTCATAACTATGCTCAATTATGTCAACTGCTCAACAATAATTTGTTTACCCATCGTGAATACTTATGCTCTCGAGAGAAGCCACTAGTGAAACCTATGTCCCCCAGGTCTATCTTCCATCGTATTAATCTTCCAATACCTAGTTATTTTTATTGCCTTCTATTTTACTTTGCATCTTTATCATAAAAATACCAAAAAAATTATCTTATCATATCTATCAGATCTCACTCTCGTAAGTGACCGTGTAGGGATTGACAACCCCTTATCGCGTTGGTTGCGAGGATTTATTTGTTTGTGTAGGTACGACAGACTCGTGTGTGGCCTCCTACTGGATTGATACCTTGGTTCTCAAAAACCGAGGGAAATACTTATGCTACTTTGCTGCACCACCCTTTCCTCTTTAAGGGAAAACCAACGCAAGTGCTCAAGAGGTAGCAAGAAGGATTTCTGGCGCCGTTGCCGGGGAGGTCTACGCAAAAGTCAACATACCAAGTACCCATCACAACCCTTATCTCCAGCATTACATTATTTGCCATTTGCCTCTTGTTTTCCTCTCCCCCACTTCACCCTTATCGTTTTATTCGCCCTCTCTCTCTCTCTCTCTATCCGCCCTCTCTTTCTCTATTTGCCTCTTTTTGCCCGTCCCTCGTTTGCTTGTGTGTTGGATTGCTTGCCTGTCACGATGGCTCAAGATAACACTAAATTGTGTGACTTTACCAATACCAACAACAATGATTTTATTAGCACTCCGATTTCTCCTCTTACCGATGCTGAATCTTGTGAAATTAATGTTGCCTTACTGAATCTTGTCATGAAAGATCCATTTCCGGCCTTCCTAGTGAAGATGCCGCTACCCATCTAAATAGCTTCGTTGATTTGTGTGATATGCAAAAGAAGAAAGATGTGGATAATGATATTGTTAAATTGAAGCTATTTCCTTTTTCTCTTAGAGATCGTGCTAAAGCTTGGTTTTCGTCTTTGCCTAAAAATAGTATTGATTCGTGAAATAAGTGCAAAGATGCTTTTATCTCTAGGTATTTTCCTCCCGCTAAGATCATCTCTCTTAGAAATGATATTATGAATTTTAAGTAACTTGATCATGAACATGTTGCACAAGCTTGGGAGAGGATGAAATTAATGATACATAATTGCCCTACGCATGGTTTGAATTTGTGGATGATTATACAAAAATTTTATGCCGGATTGAATTTTGCTTCTAGAAATATTTTAGATTCGGCCGCGGGAGGCACTTTTATGGAAATCACTTTAGGAGAAGCTACTAAACTCCTAGATAATATTATGGTTAATTATTCTCAATGGCACACGAAAGATCTACTAATAAGAAAGTGCATGCGATAGAAGAAATTAATGTTTTGAGTGGAAAGATGGATGAACTTATGAAATTATTTGCTAATAAAAGTGTTTCTTCTGACCCTAATGATATGCCTTTGTCTACTTTGATTGATAATAATAACGAATCTATGGATGTGAATTTTGTTGGTAGGAATAATTTTGATAACAACGCATATAGAGTAAACTTTAACCCTAGGCCGTATCCTATTAATTCCACTAATAATTATGGTAATTCCTACAACAATACTTATGGAAATTATAATAATATGCCCTTTGATTTTGAATCTAATATTAAAGAATTTATTACTTCGCAAAAGAATTTCAATGCTTTGATTGAAGAAAAATTGCTTAAGAATGATGAGTTGGCTAGGAACGTTGATAGAATTTCTCTTGATGTTGATTCTTTGAAACTTAGATATATTCCACCTAAGCATGATATCAATGAGTCTCTCAAAGCCATGAGAATTTCCATTGATGAGTCCAAAAAAAGAACCGCTAGGATGCGTGCTAAGAAAGATTGCTTTATAAAAGTGTGTTCTTCTAGTTTCCATGATAATAAAGATGAAGATCTAAAAGTTATTGATGTGTCCCCTATTAATTATTTGTTTTGCAATATTAATTTATTATGAGAGCCACTTATGAATTGCCTACCAAAGATGGCAACACCTAGATCTATCCTTGCTTTTTATGCCTAGCTAGGGGCGTTAAACGATAGCGCTTGTTGGGAGGCAACCTAATTTTTTTTATTCCTTGATTTTTGCTCCTGTTTAGTAATAAATAATTTATATAGACTATGTTTTAGTTGTGTTTTTTGTGTTTAGTTAGTGTTTGTGCCAAGTAGAACCGTTGTGAAGACTTGGGAAAAGTCTTGTTAATCTTGCTGTAAAAAACAGAAACTTTAGCGCTCACGACAACTGCTGCCATTTTTATTTGGAAAGTGATATTTAGTTAATTTTTTTTGAAGATGATTAATATATAAATTCCTCACGTACATCAATTTATTTTATAATTTTTGGGGTTCCAGATTTTGCGTTAGCTACAGATTATTACAGACTGTTCTATTTTTGACAGATTCTATTTTTCGTGTGTTGTTTGCTTATTTTGATGAATCTATGGCTAGTAAAATAGTTTATAAACTATAGAGAAGTTGGAATAAAGTAGGTTTAACACAAATATAAATAAAGAATGAGTTCATTACATTACCTTGAAGTGGTGTTTTGTTTTCTTTCACTAACGGAGCTCACGAGATTTTCTACTTTAAGTTTTGTGTTGTGAAGTTTTCAAGTTTTGGGTAAAGATTTGATGGATTATGGAACAAGGGGTGGCAAGAGCCTAAGCTTGGGGATTCCCATGGTACCCCCAAGATAATCTAAGGACACCTAAAAGCCAAAGCTTGGGGATGCCCCGGAAGGCATCCCCTCTTCCGTCTACTTCTATCAGTAACTTTACTTGGAGCTATATTTTTATGATATGTGTTTTGCTTGGAACGTCTTGTATTATTTGAGTCTTTATTGGTTAGTTTTCCACAATCATCCTTGCAGCACACACCTTTTTGAGAGAGACACACATGATTCGGAAATTATTAGAATACTCTATGTGCTTCACTTATATCTTTTGAGTTATATAGTTTTTGCTCTAGTGCTTCACTTATATCTTTTAGAGCACGTCGGTAGATTTGTTTTATAGAAACCATTGTTCTCTCATGCTTCACTTAGATTATTTTGAGAGTCCTACAAAACAGCATGGTAATTTGCTTTAATTATTTGAGGCATTCAAGATTAAATAAATAAAAATTTCTTATGAATGTGTTGAATACTATGAGAAGTTTGAAACTTGATAATTGTTTTGAGATATGGAGATGGTGATATTAGAGTCGTGCTAGTCGAGTAGTTGTGAATTTGAGAAATGCTTGTGTTGAAGTTTGTGATTCCCGTAGCATGCACGTATGGTGAACTGTTATGTTAAGAAGTCGGAGCATGATGTATTTATTGATTGTCCTCCTTATGAGTGGCGGTCGGGGATGAGCGATGGTCTTTTCCTACCAATCTATCCCCCTAGGAGCATGCGCGTAGTACTTTGCTTCGATAACTAATAGATTTTTGCAATAAGTATGTGAGTTCTTTATGACTAATGTTGAGTCCATGGATTATATGCACTCTCACCCTTCCACCATTGCTAGCCTCTCTAATACCGCGCACATTTCGCCGGTATCATACACCCACCATATACCTTCCTCAAAACAGCCGCCATACCTGCCTATCATGGCATTTCCATAGCCATTCCGAGAATATTGCCATGTAACTTTCCACCGTTCCGTTTATCATGACACGCTACATCATTGTCATATTGCTTTGCATGATCATGTAGTTGACATTTTAGTAGTGGCAAAGCCACCGTTCATAATTCTTTCATGTAAGTCACTCATGCATCATTGCTATCCCGGTACACTGCCGGAGGCATTCATATAGAGTCATACTTTGTTCTAGTATCGAGTTGTAATCATTGAGTTGTAAATAAATAGAAGTGTGATGATCATCATTCATAGAGTATTGTCCCCAAAAAAGAGAAAGGCCAAGAAAAAATGGAAGGCCCCCCAAAAAAGATAAAAAGGGGCAATACTACTATCCTTTTTTCCACACTTGTGCTTCAAAGTAGCACCATGATCTTCATAATAGAGAGTCTCCTATGTTATCACTTTCATATACTAGTGGGAATTTTTTATTATAGAACTTGGCTTGTATATTCCAATGATGGGCTTCCTCAAAATTCCCTAGGTCTACATGAGCAAGCAAGTTGGATGCACACCCACTTAGTTTCTTTTTGTTGAGCTTTCATATATTTATAGCTCTAGTGCATCCATTGCATGGCAATCCCTACTCACTCACATTGATATCTATTGATGGGTATCTCCATAGCCCGTTGATACGCCTAGTTGATGTGAGACTATCTTATCCCTTTTTGTCTTCTCCACAACCACCATTCTATTCCACCTATAGTGTTATGTCCATGGTTCACGCTCATGTATTGCGTGAAGATTGAAAAAGTTTAAGAACATTAAAAGTATGAAACCATTGCTTGATTTGTCATCGGGGTTGTGCATGATTTGAATACTTTGTGTGGTGAAGATGGAGCATAGCCAGACTATATGATTTTCTAGGGATAACTTTCTTTGTCCATGTTATTTTGAAGAGACATAATTGCTTAGTTAGTATACTTGAAGTATTATTATTTCTATGCCAATATTAAACTTTTGTCTTGAATCTTTCGGATCTGAGTATTCATACCACAACTAAGAGAATTACATTGAAATTATGCCAAGTAGCATTCCACATCAAAAATTCTCATTTACCTACTCGAGGACGAGCAAGAATTAAGCTTGGGGATGCTTGATACGTCTCCAACGTATCTATAATTTTTTATTGTTCCATCCTATATTATATTCTGTTTGGGACATTATTGGGCTTTATTATACACTTTTATATTATTTTTTGGGACTAACCTATTAACCGGAGGCCCAGCCCAGAATTACTGTTTTTGGCCTATTTTAGGGTTTCACAGAAAAAGAATATCAAACGGAGTCCAAACGAAATGAAACCTTCGGGAACACGATTTTCGGAACGAACATGATCCAGAGGACTTGGACCCTACGTCAAGACATCGACCAGGGGGCCACGAGGTAGGGGGCGCGCCTACCCCCTGGGCGCGCCCTCCACCCTCATGGCCCCCCTGTTGCTCCACCGACATACTCCTTCCTTCTATATATACCTACGTATCCCCAAACTACCAGATACTGAGCTAAAACCCTAATTCCACCACCATAACTTTCTGTATCCACGAGATCCCATCTTGGGGCCTGTTCCGGAGCTCCGCCGGAGGGGGCATCGATCACGGAGGGCTTCTACATCAACACCATAGCCCTTCCGATGAAGTGTGAGTAGTTCACCTCAGACCTACGGGTCCATAGTTATTAGCTAGATGGCTTCTTCTCTCTTTTTGGATCTCAATACAAAGTTCTCCCCCTCTCTTGTGGAGATCTATTCGATGTAATCTTCTTTTGCGGTGTGTTTGTTGAGATCGATGAATTGTGGGTTTATGATCAAGTTTATCTATGAACAATATTTGAATCTTCTCTGAATTCTTTTATGTATGATTGGTTATCTTTGCAAGTCTCTTCGAATTATCAGTTTGGTTTGGCCTACTAGATTGATCTTTCTTGTAATGGGAGAAGTGCTTAGCTTTGGGTTCAATCTTGCGGTGTCCTTTCCCAGTGACAGTGGGGGCAGCCAGGCACGTATTGTATTGTTGCCATCGAGGATAACAAGATGGGGTTTATTTCATATTGCATGAGTTTATCTCTCTACATCATGTCATCTTGCTTAAAGCGTTACTCTGTTCTCTTGAACTTAATACTCTAGATGCATGCTGGATAGCGGTCGATGTGTGGAGTAATAGTAGTAGATGCAGGCGGGAGTCAGTCTACTTGTCTCGGACGTGATGCCTATATACATGATCATACCTAGATATTCTTATAACTATGCTCAATTCTGTCAATTGCTCAACAGTAATTTGTTTACCCGCCGTGAATACTTATGCTCTCGAGAGAAGCCACTAGTGAAACATATGGGCCCCGGGTCTATCTTCCATCATATTAATCTTCCAATACTTAGTTATTTTTATTGCCTTTTATTTTACTTTGCATCTTTATCATAAAAATATCAAAAAAATTATCTTATCATATCTATCAGATCTCACTCTCGTAAGTGACCGTGTAGGGATTGACAACCCCTTATCGCGTTGGTTGCGAGGATTTATTTGTTTGTGTAGGTAAGAGGGACTCGTGCATGGCCTCCTACTGGATTGATACCTTGGTTCTCAAAAACTGAGGGAAATACTTACGCTACTTTGCTGCACCACCCTTTCCTCTTCAAGGGAAAACCAACGCAAGTGGTCAAGAGGTAGCAGTCACCGCCGTCTTCCATCGATCCATCTTCAGAGCAGATACTGACGTATCGACCTTACCAGGCCTCTTTGTCATTGATGCCACCATGATTCCAGACAACGTCTTCCTCCTACGTGAGTTCATCTCCGCACATCGGGCACTGAGTCTCCACTGCGCCACACCGCTGAGATCCACCGCAATCAATGTGTAAGATGAAGCACCGCTCCACCTAAGACAATATACATAAGCAAAATCATGCAAAAAAGTGAAATATGTATAAATACATGACTTGCTCCATCCACATATATAGGGTCTGACCATTCATAGAAGGGGAGACTTGGTGCATCGGTAAAGTTGTTAGCCTTGTGACAATGAGGTCACGAGCTCAATTTCTAAAAATAACCTCTTGCAGAAATGTAGGAAAAAACCGCATAAAGAGACCAAAAGTGGTCAGGACCTTCTGCGGACCCTGCGCAAATGAGAAAAAAGGATTTAGACTCTCACGAAAGAAAAAATAAATAGAAAAGGCGTTTTTTTCATTTTCGAGAGGCACGGCCGTGACTCTCGCGAAAGCAAAACCGTGCCTCTCGCAGAAGCAAAACCGTGACTCTCATGAAAGAAAAAAAACATGTTTTTTCACGCAAAATATTTTTTTCAATTTTTTTTGATTGAAAAGCTAAGGAAGACCGGTGGAAAACCAAAACGTCAAAAAACCCAAAAAACAGTTTAAAAAGCCAAAAACGCGTGCGGAAAAATAAAATAAAAAAATAAAATCCGGAGGGAGCACCGAGAGCGCGACATGTGGCGAATGACTGAGAGCGTGCCAAGTGGCGCTGATCGTTGGAGGCTCCCGAAGGAGCTGTAGCGACCAGACCTCAAACGGTCTGATCTCTGTGCTCCGGTGTCATCCCTGGATCAGTAATGCTGACACCACACAGTACTCGGAGGATTTATAGCAGAGTAGAAATCACACACTTATTACATCGAGTGTCTCAAAAGAGAACTTATTACAATAAATATGGCTTAAGGCCATCTAATAACAATAACAGCGGAAGACTTGGAAGATAAGTGAGTCCATCAACTCCAACGGCATCACTGAGTATAGAACCACGACCTAAAACCCCTTAATCATCGTCTGAAAAGTCTGCAACATTAACGTTGCAGCCCGAAACGGGTCAGCACATGGAATATGCTGGCAAGGTAACACATAGAGAGTAATGAAATGAAACAGCTATACTATATGCATATGTGGCTGGTGGAAAGCTCTATGGTTACAGTTTTGCGTAAAGCCAATTTTTCCCTACTTCAAAGGAATAAATTTATTTAACTATCATGGTAGTTGTTAAACATTGAGAATGGTTGACAGCATCCTCAATCCCAATTAAACATCATCTTTAAACATAACCCAACAAAATTAATTTAGAGTAACATGTTGACATTCACATGAAAATCCAAGTACTAGATACTCAAGATGTCCATAATCGGGGACACGGCTAACCATGATTAGTTTATTACACTCTGCAGAGGTTTGCGCACTTTTCCCCACAAGACTCGATCGCCTCCGTTTGGTTTCTCGCACTACATGGTGTTTGAGAAGACGGATGACCGAGACATAGTCTTTCAGAAGCGCTAGCACCCTACGACCGGGTAGACCGTACCACCTACATCCCCTACATCTGCTAGTCTACCACTGTAAGAGTTCGCACGACTTAGTCAACTATGCTAGAGCCCATAATAGCTTGTGGCTGCACACGGAAGTTTCTAGTATGAATAGTCTCATGATCCTTTGAGCCTGGGTGGCGGTCCAAAAGAAAATAGGCAAGTCCTGGAATACCCAGGTGCCTCAATCCACCCAGATGTGTGTTTAAGTTGCCACCTTAGATAAACCATTAATTAACAATCTCACATCTGTCATGAATATCACTCACCCAATCCACGCCTACTAGCATAGTATGGCATAATAAGCAAACGCAGAAGTAACTCCCAAAGGTTTGATAATAACAGGTAATAGGTACTACCTCATCTACTTCCCATCCCACAATTTAATTAGATCCTAATCATGCAATGTGTGAGGATTGATCTAATGCAATAAAACTGGGTAGTAGAAAAGGTATGATCAAAGTGTTACTTGCCTTGCTGATGATCCGGGAAACCTAGCGATTCGAAGTAACAAGCGGCGCACTCCGGGTATTCTATCGCAGACAAACAAACAAGCATACAATAAGAACTCATCTAATGCACGGGTAAAACGCAAATAAGAGATCTAACCAGAAGGTTCAACTTAAGAACTCCGGTTGGCAAAAAGAATCAAATCGAACGAAGCAACGAAAGTCAAACGGCGAAAGAAAACAACTTCGTTCTAGTACTCTGGATCTAAGGCAAATTTTACAGTATCAAAATCTTGTTTAAGTTGGTTAAATGGTTAGAGGGTTTCGAGACGAAACTCTTGGCGCTTGAATCGCCTGATTCCGATAAACGAGCGAAAAGTTATACTAAAATGAAAACCGGATGAGGAATCACGATCAGAAAAATCGCGGATTTAATCCGAGAAAAAGAAAAACGACGAACGCTCGCTAGAATGAACAAATGGACGAACGCTCGCTATTTAAATAAACCGGAAAAGCCGATCTATTTAAAAAAACCGAAACTAAAATACCGACGAAAACCGATCTTTTTTAAAAAAACCGTTGGCACGGAAGTCGAGGGGGCGGCGAACCTCAGCGGCGGCGGCGTCCGGCGACGGCGGCGCGGTGGCGGGGTGGCGGCTGGGGCGGGGTCGGTGGCTGGGCTAGTGTTTCCCCCGGGTGGGCTGCCCCGGCTTATATACCCTGGTCGGGCCGGAGTCCTAGTCGGACACGGCCCGTTAGGTCTGTTCGTTTTTTTATTATTATTCCGCTCGGAAGAAAAATAAAAAGAAATACTAAATGGACTTCAAAAATTTCGAAATAAATTTTCGCGGGCTTCTAAAATCAAGCCGCACAAGGTGAACATTTATTTGGGACCTAAATGCAATTTTGAAAAACGCACATTTTTCCTAAATTCAGATAAAACACCGAAAAACTCCGAAATAAAATCTTATTTGATTTTATTATTAAATTCTCAATATTTCTTTATTTTGGCAAAGTCATTTTATTCCCTCTCTCATATTTTTGTAATAGAAATAATTGATGATAAAATAAATAAAATCAAATGATCCTATTCTCAAAATTTGAGAAAACTCAAATATGAAAATAACGAAATCCCCAACTCTCTTCGTGGGTCCTTGAGTTGCGTAGAATTTCTAGGATCAACCAAAATGCAAATAAAATATGGTATGCAATGATGATCTAATGTATAACATTCCAAATTGGAAAATTGGGATGTTACAAACCTACCCCCTTAAGATGAATCTCGCCCTCGAAATTCGGGTTGGCTAGAAAATAGGTGAGGGTGGTCCTTGAGCAAATCTTCCTCTCATTCCCGGGTGGCTTCATCCTCTGTGTGGTGGCTCCATTGAACCTTGCAAAACTTGATAACCTTGTTGCGGGTAACTCGGCTGGCAAACTCGAGGATCTTAATTGGTTTCTCCTCGTAGGTCAAATCGTTATCCAACTGAATAGTTTCCAATGGCATTGTGTCTCTCAATGGTATGTCAGCCATCTCCGCGTGACATTTCTTTAACTGAGAAACGTGGAACACATCATGAACTCCTGACAATCCTTCGGGCAATTCCAACTTGTAGGCCACTTCTCCCATATGTTCCAAAACTCGATATGGTCCTACAGATCGTAGCGCTAACTTCCCTTTAACTCCAAAACACTTTGTTCCTCGAAGTGGAGATACTCGAAGATAAGCTCTATCTCCAACTTCGTAAACTGTCTCCTTACATTTAGAATCTGCATAACTTTTCTGTCTAGACTGGGCTACCTTGAGCCTATCGTGAATCAACTTCACCTTCTGTTCAGACTCTTTAATCAAGTCAGGTCCAAACAACTGGCGGTCTCCAACTTCGTCCCACGATAACGGTGTCCTGCCCTCCTTCTGTACAATGCTTCAAAAGGGGCCATCTTTAAACTGGTTTGATAACTGTTGTTGTAAGAGAACTCTGCATATGGCAAATTATCGTCCCAACTAGATCCATAATCTAGCGCACAAGCTCTCAGCATATCGTCCAAAATCTGATTAACTCTCTTGGTCTGTCCATCTGTCTGTGGATGAAAAGCTGTACTGAATTCTAGCCTGGTTCCCAAAGTTTCGTGCAACTGCTTCCAGAACTTTGAGGTAAACTGGGTTCCTCTATCTGATACGATACTCCTTGGAACTCCATGCAGACATATGATCCTGGTCATGTATATCTTTGCCAACTTAGCACTGGTGTAAGTGGTCTTTACTGGGATGAAATGAGCTACTTTCGTCAATCGATCGACTACAACCCAAATTGAGTCATAGCCTGAACGAGTCCTAGGAAATCCCGTGATAAAATCCATGCCTAGCTTATCCCACTTCCATTCGGGTATCGACAATGGTTATAACAATCCTGCTGGCTTCTGATGCTCTGCCTTTACTCTCTGACATACATCACAAACTGCTACATACTCCGCAATATCCTTCTTCATTCCGGTCCACCAGAAAATATCCTTCAAATCCAAATACATCTTGGTATTTCCTGGGTGAATTGAATACGGTGAATCATGTGCCTCTTGCAAAATCAACTTCCTGATCTTCGGGTCATTGGGCACGTAAACGCGGTCTTCAAACCATAGGGTGTCGTGCTCATCCTCACGAAATCCTTTGGCTTTTCCTTTGCTCAGTTTCTCCTTTATAGCGGCAATCTCTTTGTCAGCTTTCTGAGCTTCCCTGATTTTATCCATCAAAGTTGACTGAATCTCCAATGCTGCTACATAGCCTCTCGGAACTATTTCCAAACATAGTTCACGAAGATTTTCGGCTAACTCCCTTGGTATTTCTCCCATCATTAATGTATTTACATGGCTCTTACGGCTTAATGCGTCAGCTATTACGTTAGCCTTTCCGGGGTGATAATGCAATTTCATATCATAATCCTTGATAAGCTCCAACCATCTCCTTTGTCTGAGATTTAACTCCTTCTGTGTGAAAATGTACTTCAAACTCTTATGATCCGTGTACACCTCACAATGGTTTTCAATGAGAAAATGTCTCCATGTTTTCAAAGCATGCACTACGGCTGCTAACTCCAAATCATGCGTAGCATAATTCAACTCATGAGGCTTCAGTTGTCTTGAGGCATATGAAACAACTCTCCCTTCCTGCATAAGCACTGCTCCAAGTCCTCGACGTGAAGCGTCGCAATACACCTCATAATCCTTGGTCTGGTCTGGCAAAATCAACACTGGTGAGGTAACCAAGCGTTTCTTCAATTCCTGGAAACTAGCCTCACATTCCTCTGTCCATATGAACTTGGTATCCTTCTTTAACAACTCAGTCATAGGCTTCGCAATCTTTGAGAAATTCTCAATAAATCTCCGGTAGTATCCTGCGAGTCCAAGAAAACTCCGGATCTCTCCAACTGTTGTTGGGGCTTCCCACTTGATCATGGTTTCAACTTTAGTGGGATCTACTGCTATACCTTCTCCGGATATAACGTGTTCGAGGAATCCTACTTCCTTCAACCAAAACTCACATTTGCTGAACTTGGCATATAATTGTTGTTCTCTGAGCTTTCCAAGTACCAAACGCAAATGCTCCTTATGTTCCTCTTCATTCTTCGAATAAACCAGGATATCATCAATGAACACTACGACGAACTTATCCAAAAACTCCATAAACACTTTGTTCATCATGTTCATAAAATAGGCAGGTGTGTTAGTCAGACCAAATGACATAACGGTATACTCATACAGCCCATACCTGGTGGTAAAAGCTGTCTTCGGAATATCCTATTCTCGAATCTTCAACTGGTGGTATCCTGATCGCAGATCGATCTTGGAAAATACCTTAGCTCCTTGCAATCGATCAAACAGATCGTTGATCATTGGTAGTGGGTACTTGTTCTTGATCGTTACTTCATTCAATCCTCGATAATCAACAACCATCCTTAACGATCCATCCTTCTTCTCCACTAGAAGTACTGGCGATCCCCAAGATGAAGAACTTGGGCGAATATATCCCTTATCCAGTAACTCCTTAATTTGCTTCTTAATTTCCACCAAATCCTTTGCTGGCATCCTATATGGTCTCTTTGATATTGGCCCTGTGCCTAGCAATAGCTCAATCAAAAACTCAATATCTCTATCCGGTGGCATGCCTGGCAACTCTTCTAGAAATACATCAAGGAAATCCCTTACCACTGGTACTTCCTCCTGCACAACTCCTGTTAAGCAATTTACTTGAGTCCTCTTTGGCACATGTCGGGATACATACTTGATCCTTCTCCCTTCTGGGGTGGTAAGCAAAATTGACTTACTAGCACACTCAATATTTCCTTCATACTTTGATAACCAATCCATGCCTAATATCACATCCAATCCTTGAGATTCCAATACTATTAGGTCTGAGGGAAAAACATAGTTACCAATCCTTAATGGTAACCGATCACACCATAGACTAGCCACATACTCTGCTCCGGGCGAGGTTACTAACATGGGTGACCTAAGGGCTTGGGTTGGTAGGTTATACTTATCCACAAATCCCCTTGAGATGTATGAATGCGATGCACCAGTATCAAAAAGAACGAGTGCAGTAAATGACTTAACCAAAATCTTACCTATTACTGCATCAGGCTGAGCTTCAACCTCCTCCACGCTAACGTGGTTCACCTGTCCCCTGTTGAAAGGGTTCGGCTTCTTCCCAGAACTTCCATTGCCATTTTAGCCTTCAGGACATTCATTGGCATAATGTCCGGTCTTCTGACACTTAAAACAAGTGACTTGGCTTAGGTCCTTCTTGGCTGGGGTTGATGGGTTGGTGCGGTTCTGGCCGTTGCTTCCTCCATTGCCATTACCATTCTTGGTGCCATTGTGATTGTGCGAGCTACCTCCTCCATGAGTATGCTGAAAATGTCCTCCCGGTCTAGGGGTAAAACGTGGCTTCTGCTGAGCTCCTGAATTGTACTTTCCTTGTCCATACTTCCTCTTGCGATTCTCAATTTGCTGCTGCTTCCCTTCAATCATAAGAGCACGATCTACCAACTCCTGGTAGTTGTTGAAGGTGGCTACCATCAACTGCATGCTCAACTCATCATTCAGTCCTTCCAGAAACTTCTCCTGCTTAGCTGCATCCGTAGCGACGTTATCTGGGGCATAACGTGCTAACTTACTAAAGTCCTCCACATACTGGCCAACTGTCCGTCCTCCTTGGCGCAAGTTGCAAAACTCACGCTTCTTCATGGCCATAGCTCCTGCTGAAACATGTGCAGTACGAAAAGCCTGCTGAAACTGGTCCCATGTGACAGTGTTGACTGGGAAAGTGGATGTGAAATTTTCCCACCATGATGCTGCGGGTCCTTCTAGCTGATGTGCGGCAAACTTCACCTTCTCCGCATCTGTGCATCCTGCTGTGGTCAACTCCCTAGCTGTTTTGCGGAGCCAATCATCTCCTACTATCGGCTCGGTACTACTGGAAAACACCGGCGGATTCAGCCTAAGAAAACGGGCTAAGTGGTCAACGGGTGGTGGTGGTGGTGGTGGGTTGTTGTTGTTGTTCCCCTGATTCTGATTCTGGACTAGCAACTGCATCAATGTGTTCTGCTGCTGGATCAACTGGGTGAGCTTCGGTGGAAAGGCAAATCTGGGGTCACATCTCGGAGGCATCTGAGGGTTTAGAAAAGATGAGATATAAGAATAGAGGGGGTCTAAAGAGAAAACACTACCCATATGCACATGAGGCAAAAACAAACAATTCACTTTAATCAATCAAACAAAGGCATACAATCGATCTATCTATCGCAAAAGTGCTCGGACTACTATATTTACATGGTGGACTACTACTACTGATGAGGTGGTCTACTAGAAATATTCTTCGGTTGCAAACTCCATGATATCTGCTCCAGCTTCATCAACATAGTCATCATCGCTACTATCTGCTTCCGAGTAGGTGCCATCGATGATGATGTAGTCTTCTGGGCTAATCTCCTGGGGTTCTTCGTCTTCACTACTGGCGTAGGGCCTCCCATAAATATTCCAATCTTCTTGATCAGGTCGTCATTCTTCTCCACCAATACTTCAATTTCCTCTTCATAATCTTCACATGTAGCCTTGAGTTCTTCCTCCAGTTCCTTGATTCTAGTCTTAGCCTTCTTCAGATCTATCATGTCGGCGCACATCTGGTTCTTCTGTCGTCGAATGTGCTGGTTTAACTCCTGGATAAAAGCTGCGATTGACCTATCCTTCCTGGTGCTGATCATCTCCCAGTGTTCATCTCGGTGTCCACAAATCTGGTAGATAGTATCCTTGAGATCCTTGCGGTAGACTTCTCCAATGCGTCCCATGGCGATGTGAGCTGCCATGCTCTTTCCTAGACTCCAAATTGGTGCATCAAAAGAAAACTCTATGGGCTTAGTGACTGGCATGAACGTCCTTCCTGGAACTTGAACTTGAATCATCTAGCGCTCTTCTTCAGGTAAAGTGGCGTTGTAGGTTCCCGTGAAGCTAGGTACTCCTATATTCAGGTATCTAGTGACTTCCTTCAAGTGTCGTCCAAAGGGTGTATCTTCATCCGGTTGTGTGAACTTGTTCCTTGCATCCGCCATCCTAAAGAGCAGAAAAGATGAGGGGTCAGAAGAGAAGAGAGTGGATAGTGATCTAGGTCTTTTGCTTAGTGGTCGTGTCCTCCAGTCAGCGTGTGCTCTGATACCATCTCTATAGCGACCAGACCTCAAACGGTCTGATCTCTGTGCTCCGGTGTCATCCCTGGATCAGTAATGCTGACACCACACAGTACTCGGAGGATTTATAGTAGAGTAGCAATCACACACTTATTACATCAAGTGTCTCAAAAGAGAACTTATTGCAATAAATATGGCTTAAGGCCATCTAATAATGATAACAGCGGAAGGCTTGGAAGATAAGTGAGTCCATCAACTCCAACGGCGTCACTGAGTATAGAACCACGACCTAAAACCCCTTAATTGTCGTCTGAAAAGTCTACAACATTAACGTTGCAGCCCGAAACGGGTCAGCACATGGAATATGCTGGTAAGGTAACACATAGAGAGTAATGGAATGAAACAGCTATACTATATGCATATGTGGTTGGTGAAAAGCTCTCTGGTTACAGTTTTGCATAAAGCCAATTTTTCCCTACTTCAAAGGAATAAATTTATTTAACTATCATGGTAGTTGTTAAACATTGAGAATGGTTGACAGCATCCTCAATCCCAATTAAACATCATCTTTAAACATAACCCAACAAAATTAATTTAGAGTAACATGTTGAAATTCACATGAAAATCCAAGTACTGGATACTCAAGATGTCCATAACCGGGGACACGACTAACCATGATTAGTTTATTATACTCTGCAGAGGTTTGTGCACTTTTCCCCACAAGACTCGATCGCCTCCGTTTGGTTTCTCGCACTACATGGTATTTGAGAAGACGGATGACCGAGACATAGTCTTTCAGAAGCGCTAGCACCTTACGATCGGGTAGACCATACCACCTACATCCCCTACATCTGCTAGTCTACCACTGTAAGAGTTCGCACGACTTAGTCAACTATGCTAGAGCCCATAATAGCTTGTGGCTGCACACAGAAGTTTCTAGTATGAATAGTCTCATGATCCCTTTGAGCCTGGGTGGCGGTCTAAAAGAAAACAGGCAAGTCCTGGAATACCCAGGTGCCTCAATCCACCCAGATGTGTGTTTAAGTTGCCACCTTAGATAAACCATTAATTAACAATCTCTCATCTGTCATGAATATCACTCACCCAATCCACGCCTACTAGCATAGTATGGCATAATAAGCAAACGCAGAAGTAACTCCCAAAGGTTTGATAATAACAGGTAATAGGTACTACCTCATCTACTTCCCATCCCACAATTTAATTAGATCCTAATCATGCAATGTGTGAGGATTGATCTAATGCAATAAAACTGGATAGTAGAAAAGGTATGATCAAAGTGTTACTTGCCTTGCTGATGATCCGGGAAACCTAGCGATTCGAAGTAACAAGCGGCGCACTCCGGGTATTCTATCACAGACAAACAAACAAGCATATAATAAGAACTCATCTAATGCACGGGTAAAACGCAAATAAGAGATCTAACCAGAAGGTTCAACTTAAGAACTCCGGTTGGCAAAAAGAATCAAATCAAACGAAGCAACGAAAGTCAAACGGCGAAAGAAAACAACTTCGTTCTAGTACTCTGGATCTAAGGCAAATTTTACAGTATCAAAATCTTGTTTAAGTTGGTTAAATGGTTAGAGGGTTTCGAGACGAAACTCTTGGCGCTTGAATCGCCTGATTCCGATAAACGAGCGAAAAGTTATACTAAAATGAAAACCGGATGAGGAATCACGATCAGAAAAATCGCGGATTTAATCCGAGAAAAAGAAAAACGACGAACGCTCGCTAGAATGAACGAATGGACGAACGCTCGCTATTTAAATAAACCGGAAAAACCGATCTATTTAAAAAAACCGAAACTAAAATACCGACGAAAACCGATCTTTTTTAAAAAAACCGTTGGCACGGAAGTCGAGGCGGCGGCGAACCTCAGCGGCGGCGGCGGCCGGCGACGGCGGCGCGGTGGCGGGGTGGCGGCTGGGGCGGGGTCGGTGGCTGGGCTAGTGTTTCCCCCGGGTGGGCTGCCCCGGCTTATATACCCTGGTCGGGCCGGAGTCCTAGTCGGACACGGCCCGTTAGGTCGGTTCGTTTTTTTATTATTATTCCGCTCGGAAGAAAAATAAAAAGAAATACTAAATGGACTCCAAAAATTTCGAAATAAATTTTCGCGGGCTTCTAAAATCAAGCCGCACAAGGTGAACATTTATTTGGGACCTAAATGCAATTTTGAAAAACGCACATTTTTCCTAAATTCAGATAAAACACCGAAAAACTCCGAAATAAAATCTTATTTGATTTTATTATTAAATTCTCAATATTTCTTTATTTTGGCAAAGTCATTTTATTCCCTCTCTCATATTTTTGTAATAGAAATAATTGATGATAAAATAAATAAAATCAAATGATCCTATTCTCAAAATTTGAGAAAACTCAAATATGAAAATAACGAAATCCCCAACTCTCTTCGTGGGTCCTTGAGTTGCGTAGAATTTCTAGGATCAACCAAAATGCAAATAAAATATGGTATGCAATGATGATCTAATGTATAACATTCCAAATTGGAAAATTGGGATGTTACAGGAGCGCTCGTTAACTAGTTGCTCTCCCTTCTTACTACCAGATATTATATCGCAGGAGCAGTCGACATTTTTAACGGGAAGGCTCATAACTGGTAATTATTTCGGCCTATGAATGCCTTCATTTTATGAAGAGGAATAGATCAAAAAACAATAGTTTTTGTGCACTCAAGCTCAACATGATGAAGGCTTATGAGAGAGTCGAGTGGAGTTATCTCAAATCGATAATGGAGAAACTTGGTTTTGCTGCACCATGGATTTCTGTCATCATGAACATGGTGAGCTCTGTCTCTTTCTCGGTTATGTTTAATGGAAGGGAATTAGAGGAGTTCAAACCTACGCGTGGTATTCGACAGGGAGATCCTATCTCTCCTTATCTTTTCTTGTTGGCAGCAGAGGGCGTTTCGTTCCTACTAAAATCTCACAACCAGTCATCCAGCTCAGCAGCATGAAGGTGGCACCATCGACACTAGCAGTGAACCATCTCTTTATTCTTGGATGATAGCCTGTTGTTCTTCAAGACAAGTATTAATGGAGTGGAGGAGGTATTAAACCTATTGGAGTCATATTGTATGGCATCAGGACAAAGGATAAACAAAGATAAATCATCGATCTTTTTCAGTAAGGGAACTTCGGAGGTAGTACGAGATGCTGTTAAGGGTTTCCTTCAAGTACCTAATGAATCACTAAGTGACGGATATTTAGGAATGCCTACAGATGTGGGGCATTAAAAAAAGGTACATTTAAACATTTGAGTGGCCATGTGTTGGACAAAGTCAAAGGGTGGATGAGTAAGTGCTTGTCGGCAGGTGGCAAGGAAGTTCTTATAAAATCGATGGCTCAAGCGATCTCGATGTACTCAATGTCTTGCTTCAAACTCCCGAGAGGTTTATGTGATCATATCAAATCCATTATTCGGAAGTTTTGGTGGGGCTGCAAGCAAGGGGAACGAAAGCCGTCTTGGGTCTCATGGGATGTGATGACAAGGTCGAAACATTTGGGTGGACTAGGGTTCAGAGATCATGAACTTTTTAACCTTGCATTATTAGCTAGATAGACATGGAGAATTTTGCAGGAGCCTTTGACTTTGAGTGCAAGAATTCTCAAAGCATCTTATTTCCCGGACAACACAATACTTGAGGCCGAACTTGGACCTCGCCCATCTCAAATTTGGCGAGCCATCCTTGAGGGGAGGGATGTTCTATAGCAAGGGATCATTAGACGTATTGGCAATGGCCAGACTATAGATATTTGGGCTGATAACTGGATACCAAAAGAAATTACACCAAGACCAACTACGTCGCTCATTGTAGATCCACCAGTAAAAGTTTCAGAATTGTTGGAGCCTATTATAGGTTCATGGAACGTGGCCTTGGTTTGATCGGTATTCATCCATTTTGATGTTGATGCAATATTGAAAATCTGGGTCTGTACACGCAACCTCGATCGAGGACTTTTGAGCATGGTTTCCAAAGAAGAAAGGGAGATTTACAATGAGTTCGGCGTATAGATTTTTGGTGAGAACAAAGATGTAAAGAGAAGAATGGCTTGAAGGAAGAAGCGGGACATCTAGTGCAATAGATGAGAATGCCTGGAGTGAACTATGGAAAATCTGAGTGCCCTCCAAGATCAAGATTTTTCTGTGGAGGCTAGGTCGTCACTCATTGCCTACCACAAACGTTTTACACCACCGGAATATGGCAGTTCAGAACTCGTGCCCTCTTTGTGGGTGCAAGGACTCATAGAGACATGCACTCTTCTCATGTGCGATGTCAAGGTGCATTTGAGCACTGTCAGATGATGGTATTGTGGCAAAGATGGCTGAAGTTGAAGATCCTAGCGCCAAGGGCTGGATATTTGAGCTCGCTAGTTTGTTGGACCATCCGAGCTTCACTAAGATGGTTGTGACATTGTGGGCAATATAGTACGCAAGGCGTAAAGCAATATACGAGGAGATTTTTCAACGCCCACATCAAACCATATCTTTTGTGAACAATTACATTGCAGAGCTTGATCAACTTCCGGTCACTAAAACGGGAGTAGCGGTGCCAAGCAAATCGCAAGCTCGTCCTCAGAGATGGTTGGCTCTAGCTAATGATGCTTCAAAGTTGAATGTGTGATGGAGTTGTTTCAAGGAACAGGCCCGGGGGTGCGGTTGCATCCCTATGCCGTGATAATAGTGGCATTTACCTTGGAGCTTCGGCGGTTGTCTACCAGGGAGGGTATCACTGACCCAACGATTCTCGAGACATATGCGTGTAGAGAAGCTCTTGCATTGGCGGAAGACCTTGTAATTCAGAATTTGATTGTGGCCTCGGATTGCCAAGGAGTCGTCAATGACATTAACATGGAGACAGGAGGGCCTCATGCAGCTATCATCCATGAAACAATAGCTCGTAGCTCTAGTTTTTCTTCTTGCAGTTTTGTTTTTGAGCATAGAAACTATAACTTTGAGGTTCGCAATCTCGCCAAGTTTATATGTAATTTAGACATAGGTAGACATATCTGGTCGGCTCTTCCATATAACCCAATTTGTGTACCTATGGATATCACTTTGAATCAATAAAGCTTGCGAGAATTCTAAAAAAGAAAAGCAAAACAAACCTTCTATTGAACTACCCGCGTGAAGGACGGGAGCAACTAACTTGTTTTGTGCCCCTTAAAAAACTAAATTTTTTTAAAAAAATCCGGGAGCAACTAACTACAGTATTCCCTCCACTCAAAAGAAATCCTAAAGTATTCCCCTTGCGAGAGTCCCTCAAGGATTGTTTTTGTGGCCTAAGAGCATGCCAAGTGGTACATCCAGCTACCACCATGTTTCGCGTGCTGAGCACTCCCTCTGAATTTAGTTTTTCAATTTTTCCTGTACGTGCTTCTGGGTTTTACATTTTATTTTTGGCTTTTCGGTTTACGTCTTATTTTCATAGTTTTGGAGAAGAAAAGTCATAATTTTTTCTTTATGCGAAATTTGTTTTGTGCTTCCATGAGCAGCATAGATTTGGTTTTTGTAGTCACAAATTTACTTCCGCAACAAGCGTAACTGTGTTTTTTTGAAAGGGAAAAACTATTTCAACTTTTTTGCTTCCACGAGAAGCATACTATGCTTTTTGTGGAGGCATGGATTTGCTCTGTGAGAAGCACAACTGTGTTTTTTGGAAGGAAAAAATCTTAATTTGTTTTCGCAATTTTTTTTGCTTCCACAAAAGCATAGTGTGCTTCTCACGGAGGTATAGATTTGTTTTCGCGAGAAGCATGTGCTTCTCGGAAAGGGAAAAATTACGAAGAAAATGCGTTATTTTTGCTTCCACGAGCTCTTGAAAAGGGGAAAATCATGATATTTTGTGCCTCCACGAGAAGCACAAGTTTGCATCTCATGGAGGCACAAATCCGCGATTCTCAAAAAGGAAGTGTTAGAATTGTGTCGAATATTGTGTACGAGATAGGTTACAGTTGGACTTGTAGTTGTATTATGTTTTTAGATATGATATGGAGTCATGTCCTAGTAGGACACTTGTATCCTAGGCCTCTCATATATAGCGGGGGTAGACACACGATGTAACCTATGCCGACATAATGGCACTGGAACACAGGGGAAGCCGGCGGCATGTGCCAGTGTCCAGGGCGACCAGATGCGGTATTATAGCGGTGTCATGGGGAGGAGTGCCCATAGTCAGGCCCCGGGGATGTAGCCATATTGGTGAACCTCGTTAACAAATCTCGGTGTCATGCTTGTGTGATTGCTTGGTCCTCGGATGATCAATGATATGCCTCGAATTTATTCTAACAAGTGGTATTATGAGCAAGGTTTAAGATCGAGGTGGATCGTGTTGACCTAGAGGTAAAAATATCATGGAAGAATCAATCGTCGGCGAGATCGGAAGAATCGGCGTGGGTCACGATCGCGTGGTCGTCGAGTTGAGTACTCGGAGTCGGCGAGGTTGGGACGTGGCCAGCGACAACGCGTACAGGCCCAAGCGGCGGAAGGACGTGTGCAGGGGGCGGCTGAGCGTGGACTCGATCGGTCGCGGGGCGTGCAGATTCTGACGATGTGTGATGCAACTAGAAACAGCCATAGACAGAGATTTGTTTTGGAAACAAAAGGGACCAAGTCCCGGGAGAACTCGTAGCCCAGCCGGACTGCTGGAACCGTGCACAAGGAGGCAGTCGGGCAGGGGACGAGGCGAGACAAAGGCCAACAACAGATCGATTCGGTGGAAGGAATAAATCCATTGAGAGTTGAGCCAAGACAGAAATCCATTGGAAAGGCTGAGGCGAGGCAAATCAATTAGGGCATGTACAATGGTGCTATCTTAGGAGTGCCACGTAGGATAAATTATGAGGTGGAGGAGAGAGAACTCATAAGAGAAGGCTTGTCTTCTCTTATTTAAGATAAGACAAGAGATAATCTCTTAGCATAATATGTCTCACCACATTTTTAGAAATTGCTAGTTATTGAAGATAAGGCTAAGAGATGACCCATTGTAGACATTTTTCCTTGTCATTTCTAAATTACATGCAAAATTTAAGATAAGACTATCTTATCAACCATTGTACATGCCCTTAGCTTAGCAACCAAGAGTTGAGCCAAGACAGGAGCACTACACGTGATGACCAAAATGATTTTTTGGTTGGAATTGCCAGTAGTACGCGGATGACCGAAGGTTCTGTTCGTGTACTTGGGGCATCACGTGCAAAGCTCGAATAATTTTTTGCAGGGTCGGCCGTACAAAGGACCATGGTGCCAACGGGTACCAGGTTTGAGGTGAAGAAGTTCACTGAAACTGAAAACCTTGGGTTACGGCACACAAGGATGAAAGATTTGTTGGCGTATCAGGGATGCTTGAAGGCGTTGCAGTAAGTCATGTCAGCTGAGATGAAATTATCATGTGATGGATGGAAATTCATGGATTGATTTGGGAGCCTGGGTCGGACTAGACAGTCTGACGGATCGACACGAGTCAGTCGATATAGAAGACGGTGGTGGAATTGGCGATGACGACATAGAAGCGTGATGCTGATGGTGACCGACTTCTGGGGCGTGGAAACACATGGCACATGCCCGAGGGCTTGTGTGGCTTCGACAAGACTATGTTGCGGGGTTGATTCAAGACAGTGCACATGAGATCTTAGAGTCGACGGGGCGCGGGGTGGCACGTACAACCATCATAGAGTCATGTTGAAGGTGGAGCTAGATTGAGGGGCTACGATGTAAGGATCCAGGGAATCAAAGCCTATTCAACAAGGGAGAAAAGCGAGCGACATACAGTTCGGACTGGAGCCCAGTGGTTTGATGGAAGCATGAGACTCGTCATCGGTCGGTGATGATCGGTGATACTCTGCAGTGGAGGTTGAGTGGTGTGGGTTCGCGACCCTTGAGACTTGACCAGGACAGCGGAGGCTCGACGCGGTAATAGCGGCGAGGCGTGCGGTACGCACGGGACATGGAGGCGGGCCAGGGCTCTAGTGGTCATACATGTGGTGAGACAACTGCAAATTTGACTCGGGATGACTACAAGCAACGGTGAAATTACTTCAAGTTTCAGACAGACAGACAAGGAAGAGCGGTGATGTTGAGTTTAGGTAACTCTTATGTGTGACACCTAATACGTGAGTTGTTCACTTTCACGCATGTCAGTGATCAATGTGTGATGGCGTTGGACTGATACTCTGAAAGTTGGGAGCACAAACTAGAGTGACAAGAAACTTAATTTTGCTCGAGTGTTGACTATGGTTAAGAAAAGAAGGGACTACAAGTTGCAGGTGGAGTCACATGGAGTCTTTAGAGTAGCAGCGATGCTCATGGGATAAGCTCAAGTCCAATGTATATGGAAGTTTGACGCATTGACGAATTCAAGGTGGTGAAGAATATTCGTCAAGGTGGAGTTTGTTAAAATTGTGTCGAATATTGTGTACGAGATAGGTTACAGTTGGACTTGTAGTTGTATTGTGTTTTTAGATAGGATATGGAGTCGTGTCCTAGTAGGACACTTGTATCCTAGGCCTCTCATATATAGTGGGGGTAAACACACGATGTAACCTATGCCAACATAATAGCACCGGAACGCAGGGGAAGCCGGCGGCATGTGCCGGTGTCCAGGGCGACCAGATGCGGTATTATAGCAGTGTCATGGGGAGGAACGCCCATAGTCAGCTCCCGAGGATGTAGCCATATCGGTGAACCTCGTTAACAAATCTCGGTGTCATGCTTATGCGATTGCTTGGTCTTCGGATGATCAATGATATGCCTTGAATTTATTTTAACAGAAAGAAAGAACATGCTTCCGGCTTCGGGTTTTCTTTCCGGGTTTTTACTCGAAAACAATTTTTCTGAAACCTGTTAATACATGATGTAGTTCTGAAGATCTTGACGCAAGAAATACAACTATGAAAATGATTCAGGATTTAAACGCACAATTCAAGAGATATTAAAAAAACGAATCTATGAAAAATATGGAAAAGGTACCAAGTTGTGAGAAAGTTGAAGTGACCTCTACAAAGGGTCTCTATCGACGGAGTTGGATGCTAGCTTCGCCTGAGGAAGGGCCATACTGGGCCGACCCAACTTGCAGGAGGCCGCAAACTCGTTTTTTCTTTCTTTTTCAAGTTATTTTGTTTTGGCTTTTGCTTTCCTTTTTTACTTTTGTTTGCACTTCCAAATGTGTAAACAATAGATATCGAAACATTTATCTGAAAAAAATATTAGTCATGTATTTTAAAAATGTAAAACACGTATTAGAAAATGTTCTTGATGTATACAAAAAATATAGAATGAAAACAAGTGCAATAAAATAGAAAACATTGAAAACTCAAAAAGAAATAAAGAAAAGCGATGAAACCATGAAAGAAACAAATAAAAATGAATAAAACGAGAAAGAAACCCAGATGAAAACCAAGAAAGAAATAAAAAGTAACCAAAGGAAAACAAAGTAAACACAAAAAACCAAGGTATAACGATGAAAAAAAAGAAAATTATGGGAAACCAATGAAGAAATAAGACAAACAAAAATATAAAGGAAACAATGAACAAACACATCAGCCAATAGACAGACGACCAACCGACCGAGCAACACGCTATTGGGCCAGTCCATAGGCTGCGCGCTGCATAGATGATTCGGGCGAGGGGAGCTACCATCTCACTTTATGCGAAATATAGGTCCCGAGGCAAAGGGACAACATAAAATTTCAAAATATTCATGAATATAATTTTCTTCTCAAATTCAAAATCTGTTTGTGAGTTCGAAAAAAATTGTTCATGAATGTGGAAAATGGTCATGAATTTTTAAAAATGTTCACCAATTCATAAAATGTTAGCGATTTTGAAAAATGTCCATGATTCCAAAAAAATATTGACTTATAAAAATGTTCGCGAATTTAAAGAATGTTCAATATTTTCAAAATATTAATTTGTGAAAAATTATTCATGATTTTTTAAAATTTTGATGATTTAGAAAATGTTCACATATTTGAAAGGTGTTCACAAAATGAAAAAGAAAAAGGAAAATAAAAATAAATGGAAAATAAAAAACAACATGAAGAAACAAAAAAAATGAAAAACCAAAAGAAAAACCAGTCGCCAACGCCTAGGCCAAGGACAACCGTCGTTTCCGAGACCCCAAGGGGAAGCGACCTACGAGAAAATGGTGAACTCCGGTCATCCCCCATATGTTTAATTACTTGTTTTATCTAATAGTTTAGTTAAGTATGAACTCGGGCAGCCCTTTTTTATGAACTATATCTATGTTGGATGTGCGATTACTATGGATTGTGATTGTGGTGTCAGCGAAATGTTCTCTACATAGTCAGTACGAGTAGACGCGCCAACGAACATACATGGTTTTAGATTCGACAATCCTGATTGTAGATGCTCTAATATCTTGAGAATGCAAAGTAATAGAGAGTGAACAATATTTTGTCGCTTAACAAAAGACACAACCGCCTCCGCCCCTAAAAAAGTAGGGTTCCTTTGCCTCTCGCCAGCACCGTCGTTGGTTCACCTCGTCTCCGGTAATCTTAGGGCTATGGGGCGCTGTGGATCCCAACCCTTGTCGGTGGGAGGGTTCAGTTTTTAGATGTGTTTTTGAGTTTTGTTAGGGTTTGCGTTCAGAAAGGCGAGATGGCGGTGACCCCCAATGATGAAATAAGATTCTCCCATTTAGTCCCCGTTTCGGTGATACATTTAGCATCCTTCGTGGGCGTGCAAAGGTGTATCTTCAACGGGTCTGTCTTTGATGAATTTGCTCGGATCTGTTCATCGTTCATCTACATTCGTGTGATCTTTCCACTACTTTTCATCGGCGGCGGGTGCTGTTCTGATGCACTGGTTTTATGGGGGCTTTTTATGAGGACTTTCCGATGTCAATTACAATAAGTTTTGCCCGACTCCAGTGAGGGAGGGACAATGACGGCGGCACGCCTTCAACTAGTTTCAGTGCTTGTAATCATCACTAGATAGTCTATGAATCTTGATGTAATTTTTACTCCTCCGTTCAATAATATAGTATCAGAAAACGTCTTACAATATACTTCCTCTGTTCTAAAATTGGTACATAGTTGAGTCATCTATTTTAAAACGGAGGGAGTATGACCGAGGGAGTATTGTTTCTTGTGTTCATTGTACGATGGAAGATTAAAATAGAATAAAATAATAATCCAATTCCATGACCGACGAGGGCAACAGCAAAACGACGAAAGAGCAGCAAACACAGGAGGAAGACCGAGACATGTTCCACGGGCCGTCCATCTACAAACCAACGGCGGATGCGTGTTCACGCGTCTTTGAACACCCGAAACGATTAATTAAGCTCGTGGTCGTCACAAACGCAACTATTCCCAGGCCATCCCATTTCCAATCCCCCCACCCTTCCTCTCTCTCCCCCGCCCCTCGCCGTCGCCGGAGAGAGAGAGAGGGACGCGGCCGCGGGAGAAGAAGGAGGGAAGATGATGATGACACGGGCCTCCATGGGGGCCATGGAGGGCGCGGCGCTGGACGAGGTGGTGCGGCGATTGGTCGAGGGCGGCCGCGGCGGGCGGCAGGTGCAGCTGTCCGAGGCGGAGATCCGGCAGCTCTGCGTCGACGCCAAGCGGGTTTTCCTGTCCCAGCCCAACCTCCTCCGCATCCAGGCCCCCGTCAAGATCTGCGGTGATTATTAAACAAATCGTTTCTAGCTTTGTTTTTGCTCCTTTCCAAATTACTAGTATATGTAGTTTTGATTTTGATGGTGTTTCTTTCATAGAAGGAATAGGTTTGTTGGTAAATTTTTAGGCGATGTGGAGAATCTGTGAATCATGAAGGGATTTGGTACACCTTGGTGGCGTCTGGTGAAATTTAGGGATAAGAAAAGGATGGGTGCCCTTACAAGGGATGATGATCTCTTTGTACTATGATGATAATGCCTGATTTGAGCTTCCTAGGCCTTAACCATTAATGCTTAGTCGTAGGTACTCCTAGGGATGCAAGTGATAAGTGATAACCGTGAAAGCCCGCATATAAGTACATTAAAAGTCAACCTTATGTGAATGTCAAAGGAGAAATTACAATAAGTTGATTTTGTGTATTACTTATGAACGTGCTTCGCGGGTTGCCCTGCCCGCAGCCCGCTTGCATCATTAGGGTACTCTCACTTTGGCTGCTGGCGCCATTTGTTTTGCTCATTTTTTAACATGTGAATTCATGATGGAGTTGCTTGGTTACTGAGCTGAGGTGGGATTGTTGGCCATATTGGGAGCTGTGGTGGATGGTCAAGTTGCTGCTCATTGTCCATTAAATTTGTTTGCATGAGCTGGTGACATTGTGACCAATAGTGCTGTTGTTGGTTCTACACTGGGTTTGGTCGGTATGGTATTGTAGTCCGTACGTCCCTCTGGTGTCAGGAAGCACAAAGTAACATCATGCATAACAACCCTACCAAATTTTCAAAGTAAAATAACACAAAAAGGGTAGGCAAATTGTGAACCCTGGGCTGCAATATATCATAATAAACTTGGCAACAGGTTTGCAGAAGACTTCTCTTCACCTTCAATATGTCAATTGCCTTCTTCACTCTCCTCCACCCTAGCAGGGCTTCTGGATGCTGCATAATACCCAGAATTTTATACAAATGGTCTGTATACTGCCCGAAACCCTACCATCAATTCATTTCATTTCAAACTTCCCATAATGCCTAGCATGTAGCCCACAGGCCACAGCCTGAAGGATAAATAACCATCAATTTGTCTGTGTACAATCCTCCCTCCCCAAGCCATCAAACAGTGAAATCTTCCTGAGACTGAGACGAAACAAACAATTGGGCGAACAAAATCGATATGGTTTTGATCCCTGACACAACACGATAATCCTCCCCTTGGCAGTTCCTCTTTCAACCAAACATCCAAGTGAAGTTTATTATCGAAGATTTGCCAGTGGAAAAATCTTGTTCTTTATTTGGTTTTTGCAGACCACACACTGACCATTCTGTAACTGGTAACTGCTCACTTTCTGTAGAAGGATCTTGTAGAAATCGCATTATTATTTTCTCTAGTCCCGAGCTAATAACATCCTGAATTACACATCCTCCAACCTGTATATCAAATCATTCCACATGTTAACCTAATAACCTCTACATCTCCTGACATCTTTGATTCACCTGCCATATTTCATCCTAGCAACAATCAACCACCGGCATAAATTTGAGCAAATTTGAAAATTACATGATAGTGAATACTGGCATGTACAACCTTTATAGCTCTACCATTGTACAGATTATCTGCTAAGGAGCTTTGTCAGTGCAATCCCTTTGAGTTAATCTCGTTTGTGTGATAAAGATTTCTTTCTGCATAAAGTTTAGAGCTTCTTAATATTCTTTTCATTATTATTGTAATTTATTTTACACATCTTCACAGAAAACTCTAGTCTTACCTCATATGATGATACCTTCAGGTGATATCCATGGTCAGTTTGTTGATCTTCTAAGGTTGTTTGATTTGGGTGGTTATCCTCCAACCTCAACCTATGTATTCCTCGGAGACTACGTAGATAGAGGCAAACAGAGCTTGGAAACTATATGCTTACTGCTGGCATACAAAATAAGGTACCCTGACAAGGTTTTCCTGTTAAGGGGGAACCATGAAGATGCAAAAATCAACAGAGTTTATGGTTTCTATGATGAATGCAAGAGGAGGTTCAATGTTCGACTCTGGAAGATATTCTCTGATTGCTTCAACTGCCTGCCTATTGCAGCACTCATTGACGACAAGATACTGTGCATGCATGGTGGCCTTTCACCTGAACTGACTAACCTGGACCAAATAAAGGATATTGAGAGGCCGGCTGAGATTCCTGATTATGGTCTCCTGTGTGATTTGCTTTGGTCTGATCCTAGCCCTGACGGAGAAGGGTGGGGTGAGAGTGACAGAGGTGTTTCATGTACGTTTGGTGCAGATATGCTTATAGAGTTTTTGGAAAAAAATGATCTTGATCTTATCTGCCGAGCCCATCAGGTTTGTGAACACTTAGTCGAACTTATGTTATTTTCTGGATTATCGTTATTCTCGAGCTTTACTTACAGTAACTGCATGTACCATGAATGCCCTTAGGTGGTAGAAGATGGTTACGAGTTCTTTGCACAGCGGAGATTAGTCACAATCTTCTCAGCTCCAAATTATTGTGGGGAATTCGATAATGTAGGTGCTCTGTTGAGCATAGATGAAAATCTAATGTGCTCATTTCAAATCTTGAAGCCAAATGAGACAGGCACACCGCGTGTGAAAAGACAAATCCCAAATAAGGTAAATCAACTAGCTTCAGATTGGATTCATATTCTACTATGTACTACAAGTTGAGCCTGTGGAGATAGAATGTTTTATCATTGCATTATCATTACTGACTAGAGTAATAGAAAAGTAGAAACCATGATTTACAAAACGAAAGAAAATTCGATGATAATGCGTCTGATGCACAAGTTCTGCTGTGGTTTGCTGGTTCTGTTAATTCTTGCATAATCCAGTCATCCGCTCTTTTTTATTGAACATACAATAGCTGCACAGTGGGCCGGTACATTAAAAAAATTCTAAATTCTAATGCCATCTCGTTGTTGCTTCTGTATGTTCATGAGGAAAATTTGTGGATAACACTACCACAGAGAGCGATAGTGAATTGATAATGTAATTGAGGATATTCCTTCATTCAATCTTTGATCAAGAAGGGGCTATTCAATGTGTTCATTCTGTGATTCCATCAACTATTACAGTACACTTTAGCTACCCAACCAGTTAGGTCTTGAATAACCATAGGCCTAGGGAAACTTCACAGTAGATATCATGGCGACCTACTCGGTAGGTTTGTTTAGTTGATGAGAATGGAAGTGATAAGTAGGTTAGTGTTGAGCTATTCCCACAAACACCCAATGATCAGAATGATTAGTACTCCAGGACTGCATTAACCCTTCCAATATGCATATCTTAATCAATTGATCTGTGACCATCAAATAGCTACTACATGTGAACTACCCAAGATGCAAAATACAGTAGTCTCTACCTACGATAACATATCCTGAATAAAATATCTGATAAGTTCTATTCCCTCCATTCACAAATATAAGATGTTTTGGATATTTCAATATAGACTACATACGGACTGAAATGAGTGAACAAACACACTGAAATGTGTCTATATACATCCAATTAAAAAAAAAGAGTTAGAATATCTTATATTTGTGAACAGAGGGAGTACTTCACCAGATTTGGGATCTCAAATGTATGATTTGAAGGCAACAGAACTGATTATATTTCCTTTTTACCTTAACAGCCAGCAATTGGGGGAAGTGCCTGATCTGATAAACATCCAATTCCTTCAATATTACCATTGTCAGCTCGAAGGGGGTGATCTGATCTATTGTTTGGATCCACCAGGGCATGGCAATATTCATCCACCAGCCAATTGTCTTGCTTAACCACCCTTAGTTGCCGAGCATTTGTAAATGTCCATTGGCTCTGCACTTGTTTTCTCTGTACAGAATTAGGCCGGATTTAACAGCACCACCTATTCTGGTTGTTCTTGCTTGCGCGGCATCTGTTTTTGTAAGTTACTTTTGTGGTACATTTTTGCCTGTGGATGTTGATAGCTTCTGTTTGTGAGCATCTATTATTTGCCCTATGTTTGTGAGGTGACGTCTTGCCAACTTGTTCTACACTTGTACTTATCTACTACTACAATCTTGTGGTCTGTGAGGGAAGGTCTCCAAGGTTCTTATGACCTTGTTTGTTTTTTCTTCCATTTTTTGTACTCATCATCATCGCTCAAATTTGGTGAAAATCGCCAACTACTGTATTTCGGCAATGGTGCGGATTAGAGAAACGGAGTTCATTTTCAAGCTCACGTCGGTCTATAGCCCCACTGATTATGCGCGCAAAGACGCTTTCTTTGATGAGCTTGCTAGTCAGAAGCCGCCGGCGGGTGTGGCATGGCACGTGTCTGGCGATCTCAACCAAATCTATCGGGCTAGGGACAAAATAACAGAAACATCAATGGGAGTCGTATCACCCGCTTCCGGAATGCCCTACAAGCTCACGAACTTAAAGAAATCCATCTGCAGAATTGGAGATTCACTTGGAGCAATGAGAAAGGGAACCCTACCCTCTGCAAACTTGATTCGTTTTTTTTTGCAACGCGGAATGGGACACAACCTTCAACAACCACGTCTTGCATGCTCTCTCATCATCGCTGACCGACCACTGTCCACTCTTGCTTGCTGATGAGAGGGGGCCTCGGAGGCCTAGAACAGGTTTGAGAACTTCTGGGCCTTTATGCCTAGATTCAATGATGTCGTCCTCAAAGCTTGGAATGAGCATTGTGAGCACTCGGAACCGTATCAGCTGTTGTTCCATAAAATAAAGAAGACGACCACTCGTCTCACCGAATGGAGCACGAGGCTGTTCTTCAAGGCAAAGATCCACCACCACGCGACCCTCTTGGTCATTCTACAGCTTGGCATGACTCAAGAAAATCAGCCATTATCCCTTGAAGAGCTGGACCTGCGTGCTAGACTAAAGAAACGAGTTGTAAGCCTGGCGGTTCTTGAGAGGGCCCGGAAGAAGCAATGTGCCAGAGTGGCCAACCTGAGGGAGGGAGACGCAAGCACCAAAAATTTTCACCGGCGCATAAATGCGAGAAGACGAAAGAACCACATTCATCAGATAAAGCATGAGCATGGTTGGGTGACCGAGCATGAGGCGAAGGAGAAAATCCTTCATGAGCACTCTCTGAGGTCATGGGAAGGGGAGACACAAGCACTAAGGACTTCAATCGGGACGAGCTTAACACTGTGTCGCATGATCTGCAGGAGTTGGGGGCGGCCATCACGGAGGAGGAGGTCAGAAATTCCATTGATGAGATGCCTAGCGACAAGGGACCCGGGCTGGATGGATTCACAGGCATGTTTTCAATAAATGTTGGGACATTATAAAAGTGGACATCATGAGGGTCATTCATCTATTTGACTCCCTCCACACATCAAACCTTCATTGGCTCAACTCCGCCAACGTGATCCTTTTGCCCAAGAAGGAGGATGCGGAGGGCGTCTCCGACTACCGCCCCATTAGCCTCATCCATGCCATCACTAAGATTATTGCGAAGGTACTCTCCATTCGGCTCAGTCCGCACATGGATGTCCTTGTTTCCACCGCCCAGAGTGCCTTTATCAAGAGGAGAAGTATTCATGATAATTTCATGTACGTTTGGAATTTTGCGAGACGGCTGCACATGTGGAAAACGCCCGCACTCCTATTCAAGTTGGACATCTGGAAGGCCTTCAATTCGGTCAAGTGGGAGTTTATTCTCGAGCTTCTCCAAAAGGGGTTCCCAAGCAAGGTTCGGAATTGGATCGCCGCACTTCTCTACACTTCCTCCTCCCGGATCCTTTTGAATGGGGTGGCTGGGCCGACGATCATACATGGCCAGGGCCTCCGCCAAGGTGAACCACTTTCGCCTCTCCTCTTTGTGCTTGCAATCGACCCTCCTACAACAGATTCTGGAGCTCGCAACACGGAAGGGCCTCTTCCACAAGATTCGTGGTAGGAGGGCCATGGTGAGAACATCCCTCTGCGCGGATGATGCGGCCATGTTTATGGCCCCTATCAAGAGAGATGTCGGCAACCTGACGTCAATTCTAAAGGGATTTGGGGAGGTGACCGGTCTTTGCACCAACTTCCAGAAGAGCTTAGTTGTGCCCATTCGCTGCTCCCGCGTAGAGTTTTCCTGCGACTAGGACCTCCTTCCCAATGAGATACCTGGGCCTCCCGCTCTCGATCTGGCAACTCAAGAAGATGGACCTACAATTTTTGGAGGACAAGGTTGCCAACAAACTGGTTACTTGGGAGGGCCAAAACATTACTACCATTGGCTGCACAGCCCTTGTCAGGTCTGTGACCACCTCCCAGGTGATATACTTTATCACACCGCCTGTCGTCCCTTCGGGCACGCCACACAATGTCAACACGCTTGAGCGGGCATTTTTATGGCCCGGTTCGGACAAGACCACAAGGGCTAAGTGTAAGGTCAACTGGGAGATGGTTTGCTGTCCGATTCAGTATGGAGGTCTTGGGGTGCTGAACACTAACAAATTTGCTCGGACCCTGAGATTGCACTGTCCTTGGTTTGAATGGAAGGAACCAAGGAAGATGTGGGTGGGCACCGAAAACCCATGCAACGAGGTCGACCTTGACTTCTTCTACGCCTCCACCACCATCATTATGGGGAATGGGGCTAGAACGCCATTCTGGGACTCCCCATGGTTTCTAGGGCGCAAACCCAAGGAGATTGCACCACTCATTTATGAGGCATCCTCGAGAAAAAACTGAAAGGTGCGGGAAGCTATTAAGGACAATGCTTGAATTTTAAAGATAAGGCCAGACACCGTGGTATCCGTCGACCACATAAGGGAATTCTTTACCCTTTGGGTGCTTTTACATGACGTCAATCTTGAGAGCACTCTGAGGACGACATCATCTGGAAGCACATGACTAATGGGCAATACTCAGCCGCCTCCGCTTATAAAGCGCAATTCTTGGGCATGGTTAACTCTCCCGTGGAGCAAATGGTGTGGAAGGCTTGGGCACCACGAAAAGCCAAGTTTTTTGCCTGGCTTACTTTACAAGACCGGATTTGAATGGCGGATAGATTGGATAAGTGTGGGTGGCAAAACTGTGGTCATTGCCCTCTCTGTGGGAGGGGGCAAGAAACAGGGGCTCACCTTTTCTTCAAGTGCCGCTTCACCAATAGGCTGCCGAGACTGGTCATCAACAAGCTGAGTCTTGATGGACCCTTCTACTTGGCACCTAGAAGCTCCCGTCAGGGAATGGTGGGCGAACAGGACTGGCTTGGGTATTCCCAAAAGGAAGGCCATGGCCTCCCTCACAATGCCAGTTTTATGGACTGTCTGGAACGAGAGGAACACACGCATCTTCCGTCACAAGAGCGCGCCGCCGCCGATCCTACTCAACAACATTCTTACCTAGGCTAGACTTTGGGTGACAGTGGGAGCTAAGAAACTAGGGGACATTTTAGACGTGAGTAGTTGCCATGTGGCGTGTTATCATGGGGTTGTAAACAATCAAACTCTATTCTCCTCTTAATTAATTTACGAGGCAAATCTTTTGCCTCCGTTTCAGAAAAAAAAAGTATAATTTGGTCCATATATCATCATGATTCTAGTAAATAATTCTGAGATGGACTTAAAAAATATCAGTGAACTATTGTCAAGTATTTGCACAAGATGTTTTGCATTTTAGGAAGGATTACGATGTCACCCATGGAACCCCGGCCCCAGTGGATTCGTCCCTGCCATGATCTTGTTAAGGGCATGTAGGGGTGCGGCGGACGTGTCGAGCATGGGGTAACGGAGAGCTTGCTCATGGCCCGGACCCGGGGCTACTTCGCTGTCGTCGTTGATGTTGGAAGCAGTGTGTTCCCGTCTAGTAACGGAGTCAAGATTCGAGTATAGGGGGGACCGAGTACGTATATTGATCAAATCTTGTTGATAATTACTAGTTGCTTCTACTAAAATTGTTGATCGTGG